>NW_005871130.1:3265256-3551478 GCF_000147115.1 Myotis lucifugus
TTGTCTTGCTGAGTGATGCCCACAGCATGGTGGGGCCTTTTCTTCTCTGAGGCAGATGGGAAGAGATTTTAGGGGGGTGTGGGTAGCCAAGGGAGAAACTGCCTCTTGGATAATGACTTTTCCCTGTGCGTGAGCATGGTTTTAGCTTCAAGACAAAACATTGGGAATGATGGAAAGAAACTCTATCCTGTTTACAGGGGGACCTGCTTACATAGGGATGGCTATGAACACTCTTTTCCTGGACACCTTTATAACAAAACACAATGCCAACATTGATCTTAATTCCAGTGCATAAGTATAGTCATCAGCCCGAGTGGGATCACAATGTCTTTCTTTTTCTATCTGCTGCTCTCACTATGACTGTGCCCCTTTGTAGAACCATGTTAATGGTTACTTTGGTTTAAAGTAAAATAAACCAGAATGATGAGAAGGTTCATGAAGTGTCTTTCAGCTGCGTGCTGCTCTGAAAACTCGCCCTCTCCTGAGACTCGGGCATTTGGTCTTGTTGCTCCTTCTCTTGCCCTTACCCCTCTTGCAACCTCCTTTACTTTCTACTAACCCTCTGCTTTAATGAGGGTCTTATTGAAAGACTCAGGCTCAGAACCGGTCCACTCGTGTGGGTACCAGCATTTCCTGTCCCACCAACAAGTCTAGTGGCACTAAGAGTGTCACTGAAAGTTGTAGTTGAAACCATTTTGTGATGGTCCACCCTCTGTGTGTGTGGCTGTTCTTCCCCAAGTCTCGATGCCCATCTTTGTCCAGTGTAGGCCAGGGGTGCCAAATACCAGTTTGGGGCACCCCATTGCAAATGTCTGTTTGGACAGGCACCCAGCCAAAAGCAGTGCCCCAAACTAAACTTCTGCATGAGGTCAAGTTTAGTCTTCAGATCAACAAAGCCATGTGTATTCACTGGATATCTTCTTGGGAAATTAAGTGGCTTAATTCCCATGGTACTCCTTGAACACTGTTTCCTCTTTGGCTTCCAAAAGCAGATAGCCATACTGTGCTCCTTCCGATCTAGCCTCCGTTTCATTTATTCTGCTCGGTCTCTGTTCTTATTAATCTCTCTTTGTTTACCCTGCACCTGGGTAGCCTCCGCAGCCCCAAGAAGCATGGCTCACTTTTCCACTTCTGCAGCAGCCTGTCCTATGGGTAGCTGGCAGGATGCTTTCCCAAGGATGCTATTTTTATCAAGCGACTCCCCTGCTTCGAGCCCACAATAGCTCCGAATGATCGTTTCCCACCCACTTCTATTCTTCTCCGACCTTGCTTCCCCTGACCTGAAGCCCTGTCCTCCCAGCTCCATCAAGCCTGTCCCAGCTCCTGCACTCATCTCACTGGCTCCAGTGGTTGCACGTCTGCACGAGGAGTGAATTCACCTGGGTTTTCCGTGGCCTCCTCTTCTCACTTCACAGCCCCACTTCCAGTTAAGATTTCTAGCTTCCTGCAAGCCCATCTGAACTGGTTTCATGATCACCTGTTGAGTTTAAGAATTGCATTGTGGTGCATTTATTTGTGTCTGTCTGAGCCTTGACTATGGTTTGCCTCACAAACTCCAACAGAAGATGCTCAGTAGTCTCCTTCTCTATTTGATGTAACTGCTATAGTAGCTACTTTACAATAATGGCTGGAAACCTGGACTTGGGGTCCAAATTCTGGTCTGCCAGTTATGATCTAAGTGACCTTGAACAAGTCATTTAATCTCTCTAAGCCTCAGCTTCCTCATCTGTAACATGTGGATGGTAATAGTGATGATACCTGCCTCAGGTTGTTCTGTGCAGCCAGTTTTCTTGTTCCTGCTGTGGGTGTTCCAGACACTTGAGACATGCTAGTCAGAAGACAACCGTGCTAGGAGACAGCAGTTAGGACACCAGCATTTAATTTTCCAAGGTTCATTTTAAGTATTAAAATGTGAATGTTACTTACATTTCTGTACACTCATCCCCCTGGTTTTATAGATTGATGTGCCAGCTCATTTTGTTGGAAACAACTCATTTCCTTCTTTTTCCCATAGGAAATACTCTGAATGGATGGACTCCATCATTCCATCCATGACTGGAGGGCATGGGGGTGGCAGGGTACTCCACTGAAAGTCTACTCACTGAAGGGAGCACCTCAATGACAGGCCCTGTGTATCAGTTACCTATGCTGTATAACAACCATCCCTAACTTATGACTTTAGCTAATGATCATGTGGGTCAGCAATGGAGACTGGATTCATGTGCCTTTGCCATCAGCTGCCAGGATGATGAGGCTGCTGACTAGTCTGCGATGGCCTCATCTGGCACACTCTGTCTCCTGTAAGTGACCACTCTTCCTCCCATGGGTTGGCCTGCCTCCTTCACCTGGCAGGGAGCAGACTTCCGAGAGAGTGGAGGGTGCATGCTCTCTTGAGTCTAGGTCTAGGATGAGAGCTGGCAAATAGCCTATTTGGTCACACTGTACAGGTCAATGCAAGTCACCTGACCAGCCCAGATTCAAGGGGCAGGGCAAATACTTCACGTCCTGATGAGATAAGCTTTAAAGTCAAAGTCCAAAGGGTAATGGGGACAGGGAGGAGAAAACACGGCACAGCCCTCAAGGAGGAACATCAGGGCTTGGCAAACATTCTTCAAAGAGCGAAAAGTGATGTCTTAGGCAGCCTCTGTCCCAAATACTTGCTTTGGCCTTCACAGTGCGAGTACATCCATAGACAATGCCTCACCAGGTTCCACTACCACATGCTCTACTCTGGCCCCGACTCCTGGTCTGCATTGAATCCACATCTATCTTTCAGTTTACTTTCTGGAGAGTTGGTGCACTTGGACTTCGTACAGCAAAAGAAAAAGAGGTACAAAATGCCATTTTTTGTTATTATTGAAGAGCCCCTTTCCTGGTTTTTGTAGATTCTCTGCCTGGTCATGGTGGGTGGCAGATCTGCTCAGAGCCCGGTGCACTTTGAGACCTGGGTGCAAACCCCGCTTTGTCCCGAGTGTGCACGACGCCAAGGCCATCGGTGTTGCCTGCCTTCAAGTGCTGATTTGGCATCTGCCTGAAAATTAGCTCTGGGCCACGCTGATTTCCTGAAATATCATCACAAAGAATATTACAAATAAAAGGATTTGGTAGCATCATTAAATCGTATCATCTTCTCACCCTAAAGTGAGAGTGCTGTTCTGGGCTCCAGGCTGGAAGGAAGAGCAGAGTATTAAAAAGCCAGCTCTGACAAGTGAATAAAAAGCCAAAAAAGGAAGGCAGTGCTGCGATGAAATGCAGTATGCGCGGCGTTTACCCCGTCTGTGTCTCTCACGCTCTTTTCTGCGGCTGCCACAGACGGTTCCGCGTGTGCTTTCTGGAATCAGCAAATTACATCAGCAGAACAAAGCTGTCATATTTGGCGGTATTTTGTTACATCCATTATTTCACTTCAGTTTAGACATCTCTCTGCAAAACCAGATCCTGCTTTAAAAAATTGCCGTGTTTTGCAACATTAAACAAAATGACAAGCTGGAAAAAAGTTGATTAGTAAGCAATGCGCTGAGGGAAGCCCTCCTTCGGATTCAGAAAGGAAGACTTAAGTCAATAGATGCAGTCACCTCTCTTATAGAGAGGTATACGGTTTGCAGCTGGTGCAAATATTCCGATGAAGTTATGCTCAGTGCAGACAGAGCGCCTGCACCCCTGGCCTGGTGGCTGACAAAGGCGAGGTGGGTATGGGGCTTGAGCAGGTGTCCCCAGACCATTGCCTGCTCAACAGCTCGGGCTGACTAGAAAGGCCCATGAGGACCAAGCTTTCTCCTTTGCCATCAGTCCACCTGTTTGACTTCATGTAGACACAACCTGCATGTAAGACCAACTTGTGAGAAAGGAAAGATAATGTACATGTAATCCAAATCTTTCTTCTCTCTACTTTTACAGTTGAAGAATGGGGAGAAAGGCTATGCTTTACAAATAGCTGTGTAGCCCTGACATACACTTGCTAGAATGCCCACAGCCCCCTGGCCAAGCCAAGTGACTGGGGTCGCTTCCGATTGTCAAAGCTGCTGTTTTTCACAAAGCTCTCCAGTCTGGACTCACCCCCAGCCAGCACTGCTGCCCTGATTTTGGGACCCCACTCCTACCTTACCTTCTACTTTCAAATTGGGAGTCACTTCGTGATGGAATTTCAAATGGGCTCAAGGACAGAGACTGATAAAAAATAACTCCCCTTTCTTGAGGGAGGAGATGCGTCCAGAGCCATCTTTTAAAGCAGGGGCCACGGGCTTTTTCTGTCATGTGCCAGAGAGAAAATCTTCAGGAATCATGGGCTCTACAGTGTCTGTCACATGGTCCAATTCTGCCCTTGCAGCAGCCACCTGCCACATGTAAAGGGTGGACTGTGACTGTTCTAATAAAACTTTATTGACAGAATCAGGCAGCACAGTAGGCCTGGCTTGCAGACTAGTGTTGAGAGACTTGATTTCAAGGGTAAGAAGGCAAAGAGTAGGGTCTTCGAGTGGATGTGTTATGGTTGGCGTAGAGTAGGTGCCCTGAAGGGGAGGGTAATGTGTACAAAGCAAATATGGATGTAAATGAGCTACTTAGTTTCCATAGAGATGGCAAGGCCGTGGATCTCCTGGAGGGAATAGAATAACCAAAGGACTGGTATGCACGCATATGAACATAACCAATGGGCACAGACAGTAGGGGGGTGAGGGCATATGCTGGGGGGTGGGAGCGGCCAGGGAGAGGTCAATGGGGGGAAAAGGAGACTTATGTAATATTTTAAACAATAAAGAATTAAAAAAATGAATAAAAAAAGAATAGCCATATTATGGCAGAGACAAAAGTGTGATGTATTTTCTACTTTGAGGACATCCTGTAGGTTATTCTAGGTTGCTAGTTTCTTGGGGAGGAGGAATAAAGAGAAAACCCATGGTAGTGAGTGGTTTCCATATGTGTTCCTTGTGAGAGGGCTTTGCTAACCCATTTTGCATAAGGGAACATTGAGGCTCTGAGAGGGGAAATAAATTGTCCACTGGCATGTTATTGATGTTCTTTTCTCTAAAGCACCAATCCATGGAGAGTTTGCTTTGAATGTTTCAGAGCCCCTAGCAGTGTTCTCACCTTGGATCGGGCATGTGATAACTATGGTGGGAGCAGAATTTCTTCTCTGCTCTGCCGATGTCACCTGCCCACCACAAGTCTGTAGGTTTTGCTGCCTGGACTCAGCTTTGGTCAGTGGGAGCACAGGTAGGGGAAGGGAGAGAGGCCTGGGTATTCCTCCTCTCTGCCCAAGAGCTGGGTCTCCTCTCTGGAGAAGCCCCTGGTGACTGTACCCTGGGCTTGGAAAACACTAATCTCTCCCTGGTCCCTGCAGCTCCAGGGGTGGTTCCTTTCTCCTCTGGCAAATTTCTGGGCCTCCTCAATGTCCCCCATTTGGCTTCTAAGCAACTCTACTAACATACTGGCCAATCCTCCTCCTTTGCGTCTTGGTTGGACTCTATTATCTTTAGGCCCCACTTATTTGTAAATATTTCACTTTTTTTCAGGGAACACTCGCATTTTAGGCTAAACCCTTGACCCAAAGGAGTAAATGTAGCAAGACCATGTCTGGTCTGTTTCCAGCAGGAACAATGCTCAGCCCTGCTCAGGGGGTGTCTCGCTATCGCCCCGGGAAACCACACTGACCTTTCAAAATATCACAGGCCCGTGCCCCTCGGCATCACACATTAATTGACCCTGCTCTTCATAGTCAATTAAAAATATAAAAAATTATCTTTACTTCTTGCTAAGAAATAAACAATTTTAGACTATTTAAAAAAAAACACAGTCAATGTAAATAATACTGTTCTGAGAATTAATTATGAGGCCTCTGATTTTGCTCTCATTCTATGCCTTATGTTGAGGAGGGGAGAATTTTCTAGGTCATTAAAACAACCTATCAGTGTCCAAGTCCCCTTTCCCTGGTTTTACTTTTTAATTTCTGTGAATTGAAAAAGAAAATTCCAATGGAAGAAAAACGTGACCTAAAACTTCTTGGCTTTGCAAAATGGCTCCTTCAAACCTCCTGCAATTCCTTATGACTCGGAACCCAAAGACAAGCAGAAATATTACGGGCTCATAATTACCGAGCCCCGGGGACAGTCTGTCCTGCGCGTTCAGAAGTTCACTTTGCGGGACTAGTGCAGACAACGCGTGGGGGGCTGGCTGACCCCATCACGTTAATGAAATCCACACTCTGGCTCGCAGGGAACAGCGAGGCTCACAGGGTTTGGGAAAATGTTGTTTTGTCCTAAAGGCATCTCTGTTGCCGTGTCCTCGGTATGTGCCAGGGCTTGTGAGCCCACACTTTCCAGTGTGTATGTGAACTTGGGTGCAGACGCGTGCTGAGCGTTCACTCCTGATTGAATAGAGAGGGATGCTACCGGCATGTGCTGTTGTTGGCAGACAAAATAAAGCCCAGGAAAGGCCAGCTAACCTCCGAGATCCTCAGTGCTTACATAACTCGGAATTGGAGAGAATGAGAGGGCGAGAGGAGGCCAAGGGAGGAGAAAGAACAGGCATGGTGTTGGGGGAAGGGACTTTTTCTTCAGAAAGTGAATAATGTCATCGTTGATTTAATTAGCAAATTCTAGATGTGCTGACAAAGGAGATTTTCTTGGGAGATGCACTGGGTTGTGTCAATGCTCTAAATGAATAGGCAGAGCCGAGTTCCTGGTAATAGCAGATGAACAACACTAGTCGCCAAACCTCAAACAGTGCATAAATCAATTTGCTGGGAATTAACCACTCGCTTCAAAATTAGGGGGTACTTGACAGGGTCTCAGGACCAGGCTGTCAGGGACCTGGATTTCTATCTGGGACTTATCCATCACTGATGTATGCGCATCACCTCCTGGTGTGCACACTCACTCCCGCCCAGTCAGCGGGCTGCTGGGGAGGGGAAGCCTGTGCGTGGAAGAAGCAGGCGCCTTCCTCCTGAGGGGACAAAGGCAGGCAGGAGAGCCCCTTCCTCAAGGAAAGGGGTGCTGGCTTTCCCAACTCTCCCCAAAGCCTCCAATGTCAGCATGGGAAGTGTGAATGAGGGTGCGTTTTGGAATCCTTCTCACAGCCCCTGACCCCTTTGCTAGCATAAAGAGCTGAACCATTTGTTAAATGAGATGCCCCGGGAAATGAACGCAAAGCAACAAAGCACTTTGAGGTTACTGGGCTTAGGCCCTAAGCATGTCAAACTCCAAGGCTAACACGGGCCCAATAAACAAGGTTTAAGTTGATGTGGGCTGCAAAAAAACAAAAGCTTCAATTTTCATAGAAACGTAGGTTTATTTCAAAAGAGACATGCTGAATACAAAGGGCTGAAATAAATGAATAATCATTAACATAAGATAATAGAGCTTTTTAATAAAAATTAATACTTTTTCTTGAACATTAACTTACCAGACACTGAATAACTGCACAAATTAATAAGTGTAACGCAAATAAACCTATTTTTCTTGTTCTCTGAAAGCAAAATATTTCCTGTTGCACACACCAAACAAGTCAGTACAAGACTAATGACATGGCAATAGGATGCTAAAATATTCGCTGCTAGTATTAGTGAGAGAAATGGTGCGCTTGCGCATAAGGCATGTAAGGGAAATGAATGCAACACGATTATAGTAATCAGTCATTAGCGAACCTTGTGGTTCATTATTAATAATAATGTATAACAGGATATTGTAAAAATTAAGTTATAAAGTTTTTATTAAAATGATTCTTACATACCGTTTTATTGGCTGGATCGCCAAAATATTCGTTGTGGGCCACATGCGGCCTGTGGGCCACCAGTTTGACATGCTTGGCTTAGGGAGTTGAAGGCGTTGTGTGGTGTGTGTCCAGGGCTTAGGTAAAGGTTGGGCCTGGTCCTGCCCCAGGGGACATCAGAGGGGGCCTTCCCCAAGGACTGTAGAAGGAGACCAATGCAGACATCAGGTCAGACAAGCATGTGTGCCTTGGGTCAAATTTCTTATCTGAGGTGTAGCATTTGTCACCCAGCCCAACCCATTGTTCAACATATTCCTGGACACTTAGCAATATACACTCCCACCTAACAGCTTCCTGCCCTGATAGAATCCAGAAATTCTATCATTTGCCTGTTATAATCCTTGCTCCTTATTGATCTGGACCCAGGATATTAACTTAGCAACACGGTCACACACCAGGAAATGTGGCCTCCCTGTGATTCAGTTTGTCCTCCTCCAACAGGTGGCAGTCTCAGGGACTCCAGTGGCACCTTTCTCTTTGTTTAATTGACCTTTAGCCCCTCAACATCACAGTGTGGAAAATATCTCAAAACACCCACACTGGGTTCTTGGATGTTTGGCCTAAGAGTTTCAAGGTCAGCTTGAATGGTGAGTTCACTTTCCTGGGAGGTGTAGTAAAATGTTCTCTCTCCATTGCTGGACCATTTCACCGGCTGTAACTGCAGCAGCCTGGGCACTTCCTTCCTGGTCCCGGTTCTTCATGCTTCATCCTCACATCTCTTCCAGCTCCTCTGCTGCCCGTGAGTTAATTGATAAGGGTGTCTGCTTCCTCATGCTGATGTCTTTACAGGGCAACAACTAGGAGATTACTATTTTCCTTCTTCACCTAAAAATCAAAACTGACCCATGAATTTCTGTTGTCCGTTCCACACCCTCCCAGAAGTTCCCTTTAAATCACACATGTCTGAGACCTACTGGGGACAATAGTTCAAAATTTCTAAGCTACTTTAAAAAACAACAACAGCTTTATTGAGATATAATTTATAGTATGTAAAATTTAATTGTTTTAGGTCTACAACTCGATGAATTTTTGTAAATTACAGAATTGTGTAGTCAGCACCATAATCAAACTTTAGAACATTTCTACTACCCCAAAAAGAAACTCCATTAGGAATCATTCCCATTTCCTCCTCCTCCCCCAATAGCCCTAGGCAGCCACCATTCTACTTTCTTTCTGTATAGATCTGCTTATTCTGGACATTTCGTATAAGCTGGTCATACAACATGTAGTTATTTGTGACTGCCTTCTTTCACCTAGCATCATGTTTTCAGGGTTCACTCATGTTAGAGTGTGTATGATACTTTATTATTTTTCATGGCGGAATAGTATTTTGTCGTGTGGATATACTGCATTTTGCTTAACCATTCACTGGTTAACTGACATTTGGGTCATTCCAGTTAAGCAACAATTTTGCATGTGGGCCAAACTATGCAAATAAGTCTGGATTATGGATCCTTCTTTCTCTGTCAGAAGCCATCAAGCTTGTCCATTTCCAAGCAGCCCAGAGGTCTTCAAACACATATGCATTTAATACATCATCCTCCCTGGTCCAAATAGTCTTTAGATAATCCTATTTCTTTGGCTTGTGGCCTACAATTAATTTAGTCAACAGTTTGATGCATTTTTATATAAAAATGGAAGCAGATAAAAATGGCTTTCTTGAGTTGGGTCAAAGAAATGGATAAAATGATAGATGCAATCCATCTCTGGATGACAACTCTGCCTCCTTATTTGCACATCTTTGCCCACTGGCCAGCGGGACCTTCCCCTTATCTGCAGGCTGCAAACAAGCCTGCACTACAGCAGCTCCTCAGAGCTCATGGCAGTGGCCCCCTGCTGGAACTGGTGACATCATCAATGACCTGCTCTGCTCTGCAGTCAGACTCCCAGCCTGTCATCCAGGTTTTAAAGAACATGGCCTGGAAAAAATAAATGAAGAACATGGCCTGTATGCGCTCATCGAGTTTGAATTCATTGAGATTTGAATATTTTTCCACTAAGGGAAAGAAAATATATTTTGGGGTAGTCACTGGATTTGGAGAGTCAAATGTTTGAAAAGTGTTTGTGTGGTGTCTTCTCACTTCCCCTCGCAAGAAGGGTGCTGTTGGAATGAATGGTTTGAGCACGTTGCTTCAATAACCAGCCCTGTCACAGCTCCCCTGAGCCTCCCCTGCTTTGTGTAACTGTGGTGCTCTCCTTGGTAGACTCTTCCTTCTGGATCACCTGTGAGCTGCCCCTGGAAGCCCTCGAGAACCCATTGAGAATAGCCCCACAGGTGGGAACAATGTAAATAACAGTGAGCAAAGACCAGAGCTTTGCTTTGTTTTCCATGGTCACCTCAGGGCCACAAAGGCCACAACAGGAAACTCCTCACAAGGATGCTCTCTCTCTGCCCTTTTTGGGGGGCGGGGGCACACATCTGAAGAGCAGCATTGAGACCGTGTCTTTCCTTCCAGTGAATAGTCTCTCCTCTCATGATGAAAATGGCTGCGGGAACTGAAATGGGTCCAAATGAAGCCATTCTCATGACAAAGACTGTAATGAGGACCAAAAATGGCACAAAATCAATTTATTCTCATGACAACCTTAAGATTGTAATGAGGACAAGAAAAACAGTCTGAAATTTATCAATTCTTGTGACAACCTGGAGACACTAATGAAAGTGGCAAATGGGATGCAATTGGCCCACTCTCCTGACAGGGAAGCCCCCTGATGGACAAGCCAGGACTGGAACAGGAACAGAAAGGGTTACAAGATTAACCCATTCCTGTAAAAAAATCTTGAAAGGGTAAACCTGCACTTGTCCTTGAGAAATGACCCTCCCCAGGTGAATTCCGTGTGTGAACTTCCGTCGTGGCTCTGGGATGGCTTCTTTTCACTCCACTTCTCAGCGGATGGCGATGCTTCTTTGTAACATGTAGAATTAACTCGTGCTGCCGTTGCAGAGTAGGAAATGCAGCTGTCATTCCAGGTCAGCTTTTATATGATGATCCTAAAGAGCTCTGACTTATTGAAGGGTAACTCCCAACAGGCATAAGCACTGCAATGGTGCAAACTCTCATTCCGGAAATGCCCAGGAGGGCTCCAAGTGAGGAAAGAAATGGACAATGGAAACAACTTTCTGACTTGGCACAGCATCCTCCTTGCTGTGCACACTTCTTAGAAAAATGGGGGTTTCGGGCTTGTAATCCCTGAACCAGAGTCTGCTCTTCACTGTTTTCCCCATGCCCATAGGAACCCCCGATATCTCAAACACGCCGTGGAGGGAGCGTTCACTGAAGCATTTCCCAGGGATTTGGAATCACCAGGTGCTAGTTAGTAATCCGTGATTAGGAGATCTGGAAATGGGGGCCAGGAACACACATTTAAACAAGTGAATGTCATTCTGGAACACGCGGAAGTTTGAGAAGCGCTGATTTATTGTGTGCAAAGGTACTGGTTTGAAGAACCTGGAGTTATGATTCTTAATCAAAGACTAAGTCCTCCCTGCTAAAACCGATATGTTCCACCCTTGACATCAGCGATGAATAAGTAGTGGAGGGCCACATTTTGATGTCAATTCAGGTGCCAGTCAGCTTTCACTGGGCTTATAATGATTATTGATGAGTTATTGAATGACAGTGACCAGGAATAATAGCTTGCTTTGCTTGGCTGGCAACTAGAGATCCAAAAGAGATGGAAGCTCCCAGTCTGATCGGTGGTTCTCATTACGAGGAATTCGAATTCAGTTAATCTTTCTCTTTGTCTATCAGCCTACTTCCTGTTCCAATTGATGTGGTAGGTAACGGGTGATAAGGAAGGAGAATATTTTTGTTTGTTTGCTGAGAGTACGTCACTTTCTTTATCATGGCATTTCTTAAATAATTGGATGCTAACATGAATTCTAACATTTTCTACAAGGTTTCTACATTTTCTCCCATATTTTTTTTGTTGGTGGCAGGCTTCTAGCTGTTTTATGCAGAGCTCAAGGAGTTGGATCTAAATTATATAGTTTTGGCAGAGGGTCTGGGTTCAGTATCTTTCATCCTCACCCTATTTTGGAATGAGTTAGTCATGTGGTGACTGCTTTAATGTTTCATGTGGATTCGCTGGCCCTCTCTGTGGAATTCTCTCTATATATTAGTGGCCTTCATGGTCTGAATATTTCAGTCAAGTTCGAGGTCAGGCCATTGCTGAGGGAGCTACTACAGGAGTGGGTAAAGACAAATATACGAGAATTGCTTTCAGGTTAACATGAATTTCGGTGTAATGACAAGTTTGCACAATTCTGTATTTTATTCTAACAATTCCAGGTGGTCCAGTAGCCAGGAAATTGGATACAAGGTTAGGGATTTTCAGATCAATGTCAACTGGCATGCAAGAGGTTGAAGGGAGTTTAAGGTGGCAGAGGAGGTCAATTTCAAGTAGGTAACCTCGATTCAGTGTCCAAGAAAGTCATGAGGCTAATGGTTTAGCTGAGTTGAGAGGGGTTGAATGATAGGTAAGGACAGTGTTTCTTCTTTTTTTCTGACTGGGGGAGAGAGGGGAGAGATGGCATCAGTGAGCCGGAGAGCTTGCAAGAAAATGAGCAAGAAAAAGGAAGACCAAGATCAACACAAAAATATCATTGTAAACTGAAGACAGTAATTAAGTCACTCCTTGGTGTTCTCTTTTGCTATCTAAATTATCTTGAATGTCTTTTAACCTTTATTCAGGGAATCTAGCTTCTTAATCATCAGTACTTTTTTACTGAATTTTAGAGGGAGAAGAAAGATTAGGGGGGGAGAGAGAGAAACATTGTTGGAGAGTGAAACATTGATGGGCTTCCTCGTGCATGCTCCCTACCAGGAATCCAGCCCACAACTCAGGCATATGCCTTGACTGGGAATTGAACCAGCATATTTCAGTGCACAAAATGATGCCCAACCAACTGAGCCACACCGGCAAAGGCTTAATCATTTTCGTCACTCTTTTCTGTTGGTTGCCCATAAGTTCTGCTGTTAGCTCATTTCTTTTCACAGAGATAACTAAAGGTTATTGCTAAGCTCCCATCAGCTTGTTTGAAAGTGAGGCACACAGTGAGTAGATGCTTTTCTCAAGGTCAAATTGCAAGTAAGTGTCAAGGCCAGAATTAGAGTGCATCCTCAGATTTTGGTCCGTGGAGGCCAGCTCTCTTCCTCCTGCTCCTAAAAGGCATAACAGCTACTCAATTTCAAATTCTTTCTAAAGGACTTTGACTTGTTTCATTCATAGTTTTGCTTGTAAAATGTTAAATAAAAATGTAAAAAGCACTTTAATGTGGCTGGACATTCCCTTTTCTTCTTCATGCAAGTGTTCAGGCCATGTTTACACATATTCTACACATACACAAATGCTTTGTGACAGAGATCAGTCAAACAAATGGTTAATTTAAAAAAAATTTTCGGTTAGTAAGTGATTCCTAATGAATTTGGATAGCCACATGAGTCTTTTCACATTGATCTGTGGGTATGTTGTTTAGAAAGGACCTAGAAAAGATACTAAGTTTGAGATGCTGAGGGAGCATGTCTAAATTCAGACCAGAACACAATCCCAAATAGGAGAAGGTCCAGGTTCATTTGCATATGGGATATTCCCTCGTTCCAAAATTCTTCCTTAAAGATTTCCAATCTAGGAGCAACGTCAATGCAGAGAATAAGCACAACATTGTCCAGATTTTTTCCTGCAGTGAGACTTTGCTGTCTTGGAAACGGCATGACACGTAGCAGGCTGTCAGGTCTGCGTCCTGTGGGGTTTACAGCCGTGATGTGTTGTCAAGATGGGCTTTGCTAGAGCTAAGTGCCCACGTCCAGTATAATCCCTAGTACATAGGTGATACTCAATGAACTGGTAAGGGATACTCAGCGCACATTCATCTCTGTGTCTGAATGGGCAGAAACCACATACTTTTTTGGGCATTTGAGCGATTCTTTGCCTAGTGCTTCTTTCCCTGATTATTTAATGAACATAGTCCTGGAAGGGAATATTTCTGTTTTGCCATCACTGAGCACCTAGTCCTGCATGTAGTGGATTCTTGGTAATTGCTCAACAGATTAACTAATGAACAAAAGAACATGTGAAACCACTTCCCATCACTTCCAGATTTGGGGAGGGAGGCAAAGCTGATGTTGTCACATTTCTGCCTAAAATTCTTCAAGTGCTTTGTTACGGCTTTAGAGTAAACTTCATTCACTCATTCATGAAAAAATGTACTGACTACCACTCATGGTGTGCACCATGCGAGATCAAGAAGAAGAAGGAAAAGGAGAAAGAGGAGGAGGGGGAGAAGATAGTAGCTGCCCTACAGGTGGTCACTGTCTACCAGGTGGGACCAACACAACTTCATGAGATCTGGGTAAGCAGGGTAAGGATGTAATGATATAGTGAGGGAAGGAAAGATGACAGGTCAGGTCAGAGTGCTCACACAGGTGACCTTGCATCAGAATATAGCAGTGAATCTTGTAGCTGATGGGGCAGAGGTCAGCAGAGTGTGAGCATGGGCTCGGCAGAACTGGTGGAGGAGGAGGACAGGCAGAGGAAAAGGAGAGGCAGTGGCATCTCGCTTACAGGTCCATCGATCAACAGCTCAATGTGCACTATCCTGGCTGCGGGGCTCCTGCCAGCCCTGCCTGGCTCCCTCTTGGCCAACATGCCCCCTCCTTGGGCGTGCTTTTCTGTAGCCAAACCAGAGCTCTGTCCTTTTGTAGTTCCCAGGCCTTTTGGGTATCGTGCACTTCCTTGCCTTCCCACTTGCATCTCCTCTGCTCCCAGTGCTCCACCCATTCTGCATCTTGCCACCTCTGCCCAGCCTTTCAGACTGTTCTCCTCAGAGATGTTGCCTCTGACCCCATTCTGCTTCCACTGGACCTGTGCGTACCTCTTAGAAGTAGCACTTATTTTTGGCTCACATAGTGTAGAAAGTGGTCTGGCCATAGTCCCCTTCTGGACTCGGTGTGTGGCCATCAAAGAACAAAGGGCAGATGCTACAGTGCAAGAGGGAACAGCCTCTGTGGCTCTGGCTGGCAGGGACCTGTGCCTCTGTGGTAGGACAGTCTTCGTCTGCATCCCACTCCTCCTAAATCCCTCTTCCAATCAACTGTGGGGACTTCAGAGTAGGGGCAAATGTTATGCTAACCTATGGCCAGTGCTCACCTTGATTCAACTCTGTGATGACATCGGACGCTGTCATGTCTGGGTTTGGATTTCTTCATTTAAAAGACCATTTTCAACTGCAGGGTCCTTTGATTCTCTCACGTGGGCAGTTCCAAAATAGGAATTGCAATAATATTCTGAGCAAAGACAATATGGTTGAAACCTGCAGATATGGCCCCCTGGAAGGAAGCTGTGGTAACTTTGCAGCGTATGTCCTGGGGTCAGGCAATCACTACATCTTCAAAACAATTCATACCTTTGTTTACTTTAGGAATGGAATTAGAGAACACTACCAATTCCAACTGCATGAGCAACAAATAAACAAAGATCCCAAATCACATTTCAGTGGCTCATGCTCTGTGAACACATTGATAAATTTTCAAAACCCTCCTTAATAAATGACTGTTTGGCTCACCAGGGATTGAATGTTAAGTTGTCCCCTTCACTGCGTGACAAAGGCGATTTTTGAGTATGTGTGTGGCCATGCTGCATTTACCCAAGTGAAATATAAGAGGGATGAGATAAGAAAATTAGTTGAAAGTCGGTTGTTGGAGGCAGCGTTTCCCAGCGTGGGTGAGCCAGCCTTTGAACACATGTTCATGCAGAGCCTCAGTGTGGTAGGGTCCTGGTGAGACCTGGCTGGCTCACAAAGGACATGGAGGGACAGAGTGACAGCCTGGGTACACAGCCTTGTCAGCATTCCACACGCTCCTTCCCTCTCTCTAGGAAAGAATGACGTCAGAAACCTTTACCAAAAACTCTCTCAAGCGGTGATGTTAATGAAATTAATGTCTAAGATTTAGATTTCACCTAGGCTCAAGTGCTTGTTTGGAACTATGCAAATGGTTCCTGGGACCATGGGCCACTAAGGAATTCCCCCCATTGCCTCTATTTTTAAGATTGAAAATAGCATTTATTAATTTCCTTCCTAACTCGAAGGGGACCCATTAACAATTAGGATAGACTTACATCTTCATTGAGGTCCATGGAGTGTGTGCAAATGTATGGAATTTTTCTTTTCTTTGGATTTCTGCTCCTTTTTTCTTAAGGAAAACAAAATGGCATTGTTACAATCCGGTGGCTCTATGCCTCCTGCTAATGTGCTTCTGAGAAGCAGTTTTCAAATGAGAAGTTACGGGTGCTGCTCTGATTGAAACAAACTAGTGTTGATTGCTGATCAGCCATCTGTAAAGGAGGCCACCTCAGGAAGGATATGAGCTAATGAAAAAATGGGCCTGATTTGAGAGCGTGATGGGCTTCGTGCCATCGGCCAGTGTGAGTGGCATGAGATTATAGCAGTTCGAGGAGAGGTAGATTGAGAATAAGTAACTTCTGTCTTAAAGATTAAATGGTGAATTTGCTATTAAATGTGAAAGACATAAAATGGACTTATTGCTTTGAGGATGTTAGCTGTGGTTAGACACATTCGGCAGACGGTATGGGTGTCCTGTCCTCCTGCTATCAACAGCTCACCCTTCCTGTTGCAGCTCAATTAATAGTGATCCCAAAGTGACAACTGAAGATTCAGACCAGAGTGGGGGCCCTCGTGTTCACCCATACAACACCTTTGGGCAGGGGCTGCCCATGGCCTTGTTTTCTGCAGTGACCTTCTGAACTTGTCAATGTTATTGGAGTCATTAGTGTCCCAGAAAGCCAACTGATAATTTTCAGGGATGTGATGCTGGGAGGGTGTGCTGGGAGGAGACACCGAGGGGCTTCTGGCTGATAGCTGACCTGGAGAAATGATCCTGGACCAAACTGGTTTGGTTACAAGTGAGAAGTCAAATTGCCAGAGCACTGGGGGTGGGAGTGGGGGTGGGGTGTCCTGGGTGGGTCCCCCGAGCTCTCCCCTGCTTACAGGGAGGTGTTCATGCTGCACCTTAGGACCTGGACATGGGACCCCACAAGTACTCCTTGAACAAGTGGAACAAAAGGAAACCTTGGATCTGGAGGCGGGTGTAGAGTATTGGCCTCCAGCTCAGTGTCCTCTTCCTACTGAGTCTGCTTGCCTGCACCAGGAGCAGATCCAATGTTCTCCTGCCCCACTCGCCGTATTTCAGACCATGGGTGTTTGTTCTGAACTTTGGTCTTACTTCTCTTGTCTCCCTGATAGATGATAATGTTCTACAAAGTCAGAAAACCGAAAGGAGCAAGTTCTAACATTTCTGGCTCTGTGTTTCAGCTCAGTGCAGCCTAAAGTCCAGCCATTGAATTGTGTCACGTTCTACATAGCCAAAGGCTCCAGCTAGTCATGGCTGTGCCATGTTGTGGGTTCCCTGTAAATTGTCAGAGAATCCTGATGACTCTTCGGGGTTGGATTTAGATAGCCTCATTTCTCTGTCTCTTCCCACCTTGGTGAGGTGTGCTGCCCAGAGCCCACCTGGTCAAGCACTTCATTATCTCTTTGTTGGGCTGTTGGGATCACTTCACTAGTGACTCTGACTCACTGTACAGTGTGGTGTATGTGCATCAATTCCAAGGAAACTCCTGCTTAGCATCTGAAGTTTTCAGGTCAATCTAAACATGTCTGATGAGTGAGTGAGTGAATGAAGGAGAGAATCAGTAGAGTCCCTTATGATCCTTCCTAGTCCAGTCCTGCCTCCCCCCCAAAGTCCCATTGATATCAGAATTCTGCTCTCAGGAAACCCACACATGACTGCAGTCATGGGAAATTGCTGCCAGACCTTTCCATCACACCCTGAGCTTGTGTGAGGACACAGACCAGTGTGGCAGTGATGGGCTGTGCTGTTGGCATGTTATTGTGTAAAGTATCATGTTCTGCTATATTGCATCATTTTATATGTTTATGTGACTTAAGTTTATAGGGAAAAATCAATGAAATGAAACACAAGTAGGGAAATAAAGTAGAAAACACTATCTGTTAGATTGGATATGCATCGTTAATCCCTTTTTTTTTCTTTTAAAACCACCCCATACAAATTTACTGCACATGAAAGCAAAGGGCTAAAGCCACTGGCCTGTGCCATGTATGTGTGGATCCTGCTGTCTGGAAATGTCCCTGCCTGCTACTGTGTGGCTTGGACCTGCCACCTGCCACTGTGCCCTGCACCATTGGGTTTGAGGCTCTCATAATGCAGCCTGGTGGCTATGCCAAACAATCTGATAGTTTTGTGATGATGACAGTGTCAACAGGGATCAGAGCGAGAGAACCAAGCTCATTTTCACTTTTGACCCAAGAAGGATTCATTCCCAGATTTTCAGATGTGAAGAACTCATGTACTAATTAGCACTGTCTCTTGCCCTCAGGATCAATTTTGAAAGTCACCAGTTCAAACTGAAAATCCAGAAACTTGGCAAAATAATCCAAAGGATATCCAAACAGATCTCAAATTAATCAGCTTATGCATCCAATTTGCTGGCTATAATAAGGCTTTCTATTTGCACAACATTTCTTTTCCCATATGATCGTCCTTACAGCTAATAAGGCTGGGATAAATATTGATGCAATACAGTTCAGCAGGCCTCCCACCCACATGATGGCACTGTTTCAGGCGGGCGACCTCCTTCATTCTTGCATGTCTTTATCAGAAGGCCCTGTGTGTGCTCCTGGCTTCTCTGCCCACTGGTGTCCCTGTTAAACAAAACACCTCCCTTTCCCTCCATAGACTGGATTTACTTACCTACCTGGGAGTTTCTGTCTTTGTTTTGGAGCCTGGTTCTGAGTACTTTGTTTTGGGTGCCATGGCTATCCTTGTGGCTACACCTACCAAGGTCCTTGTACACGGACTCATTACCCGTGTGAGCCCCATGCTCTCTGTTCTCCTCACTCCTAGCCACTTGCTTCCTGACCTCCGTCTTGACTTTGTCTTGACTCCTGACATCTGTCCACTCTTTGTGCTGGCAGTTCCCTTGGAGCCCAGCTCTAGGACACCCCTGTGTCCTGTTCTTTCATCTCCTAAGGCATGAAGCGTCTCAGAGTCCTGCACTTATAACTGGGCCCAGCCGCTTCTCTGTGTCCCTCAGTCCCAGGGGTGGGAGGCCCAGAAACTTCCTGAGTGGAGTGAAGTGAGGGGTAAGCCCCTGCGGCAGCTGATTTGTGATGAGCTTCTCTGTGGGTTGGGTCTACAGGGAGGACTCGCCATACTGCAGAGGAAACGGAATTAAACCAAGTATGTGATGAAAGCCTGGAGAGCCAGAACTTTCTGGGCACTCATGACATCCTTACTGTGCACTGTGGGCTCCCACAGCCACTGGCCTGGTGCTCTCTGTCTCACAGGCAGGAAACAGCACCATGGCTAGAGAGGCCGCCCCACTGGAAGGCTCACCCCACCTCCAGCTTTGACGTGCCCTGAAGCAATCACGACAACTGCATGGACTGGCCCTTCTTGCCAATCCCACCTCTCCACCACCTTCCCCCTGGTGGGAGGATGCTACACTCTTCCTTCAGAGGACTGAGTCATTTAACGCACTCAAGTTCACTTCAAGTAACTGGTAGTTAGACGTGGAGAATATTCTCAAGACATTTGATTATACTTACAACTGGGAATTCTTATGACCGGTGCACTTGTTAGGAACCACCCAATGCAGAGCAACTGACTGTAAGGCTAGCCGGGCTTTGTAGGCAGTGATGTACATGCCCCAGGCCTGGAGTCTCTGCCCCCAGGAAGGCCCTGATGACTCCGGGATCACCCTAGGCCTGAAGATCTCTGGGCTTGACCCTAGGTTCTTGGGGTAGCTGGGATTAGGCCTTCTTCCCCAAATCCCATGTCTTGTCCCCAGTTTTTGAGATGGAAGTTGTCTTGTTGGCATGCCCCAAGGTAGAGGTCCAGTGGGCTCTTGGCGCTGCCCTGTGGATCAGCGAGCCCCTCTCCCATCTAGTGGCTCAGAGATTCAATCTTGTCGGAAGGTTTTCAGCTTTGTCCTAGACAGACAGACTTGGCTTGCATCTCTGGCAAGTAGTTTCAGCTCTAAGCTCGGTCCTCATGAGGACAGTAGTGACAGCTATGGCAGTGGCCTCGTGGATGGCTGTGAAAGTGTTTAAAGCCCTGTGCTGAATCTGCCCTGTAAGAAAATCAACAAATGCCCTCAAAGCCACTGCTGCTGTTTCTGGTGCTGGTCAGCCAACTTGGATTCCAGAACTCTCCTCTCTGTGAGGTACCCTAGCATGGTCCCCTGCTTATGCATCAGGGTGATCAGCAACTTGGATGTGGGCGCTGTGGCCTGTTCCACATCACCCTGCTCTAGTGGCCATGCACTAGGGCCCCACCCTCTGCAGACAGAATGGACTCTCGGCCTTGCAGGTGGAATCTGCTCCCTTACCCCATGGGAGCTCAGTTCCTGGCAGGCCCCTGTCCCATCTTCTTACCTGGCCCAAAATATGACAAAAAAAATTACTGTATCAGTAAAATCAAGTTTGACCTACAAGTGACCTTTGCATCCACAATGCAGACTTTGGGTGCTTCTTTTTCCTGAAGGGTGTGGGAGTTAGGTGTTGTGGCACATCACTGGTTTTTCCTGCTCACTGTGGGTCTTAGAAGAACAAGTGGTTTTAATGGACATAAACATCTTTTCAAACACATAGTTCAACGTGGTTTGAATACATGTTGGGTGTCCTGGACATCACTGTGGACCGTGTACCAAGATTACTCCCTTTGGATGGTGAAATCACTGTACACAAAGACCACAGCGCTCCCCCAGAAGGCAAGGTGTGTGGTGGGCTTGCAGAGGGGACAGTCACAGGAGGAAGGGGAAAGGATCTCCCGTGCAGCTCAGTTGCTGACAGAATTGCCACGTCCTCTCTGTGGTTCTGGCGATGGGTCGTTTGGAGCAGTTCTGAAAGCGAGGCTCTTTAATCACGACTGTGTACACCTCTTGGGCAGGGTGTTTCATTTGTGCATTCAGCCGTTTGCCGTCTGGGACTCATTATTCCATAAAAACCCATTGTCAGTCAACAGCCATCAATCATGCAAAATTCACGAGTACCAGGGATCTGTCAGGAAATCAAAAGACTGTTAGGCTTGTTGTGATTACCCATTCATGAGCCATTTTGACTGGAAACTTCGCAGACCTGCCCTCTTGCTACAAAGAGGGGAAAAAAGTTAAAATCAATCATTTAAACAATTTGTCAGAGAGATCTATTTTCTGCTATGAGAAAACCACCCCTCTCTCGTGGTTGTCTAGTCCTGGGCTTCAGCAAACATTTCTTTGCCTTTTACCAAGTTGGGCCACTCAGCTGCCTGCTGGTTTTGCTGCCTGAAGTGGAGGGACAGGGACATCAGAATGTTGAGAATCTGAGCACAGGACTGTGGTTCCAATTGTCCCTGTTCCTCCTGCCTATACTTATGGACCAGCAGGTCCAGCAAGAAGAGAAGACAAGGTTTAGAGAGGAAGAAGGAGGGGAATCTGGGCTCATTCCTTCCTGTTCCCCAAGGAGAGGATATGCAGACGATCCAGGTGGGTGTTTGGATGGTCGGTGTGCCTGGCTCACAGAAGTGTGCCATGGAACAGGAGGCGGGGCACCGATTGGAGGGTGGCATCGCTTTATCCATCTCCCTGCTGGTCTCAATGTGCTCTGCCAATTCTGACCAGTATCGGTAAATTAATGTTAGCCTTTCTGATCATCATTTTGTGTGTCCTTCTCTCTTGTCTTTGCAACAAGCAGACTATACAGAAATTCTGGAGGGTAGAGGTGGGAGAAAGCAACTTGAGCCAACAACCCTGGAACTGCCCCACTGAGCCCTTTGGTGTTTGGGCTGACAAATGTTTTAGTAGTTGGCTGGCACGGCTGTGCGACCCTCTGTAGTCAGAGGGCATGCGGGCTCGGCCGCCAAGTGCACAGAAGGAGCAGTGAGGTGTCAAAGCCCCACAAACCCGACCATTTTTCAACAGTGGGCCTCACTGGCACCTTGTCCAGCTGACCTGGGCCTCGCTTTTCTTCTTACAGAAGAGAGCCAGGTAGAGGGAAGGAGGAGAGCCAGGTAGATGGAAGGAAGAGAGCCAGGTAGAGGGAAAGAATAATTAAATGAATGCAAAGCTGACCAGCCAACAGATGGAAACAACTTTCAAAGCAACCATGAGGAAACAATGGAATTAGAAAAAAACACGGCCAAACTGAGCTCAGAAACGGGATGATTGTGACCACAGGAGATAATTAGGAACTTTCTCTGGGAGGCCCCTGGGTGGCCACCAGCTTCTAATAACTCCACGTGGATGTAAACCACCCCAGATCAACTGGGGGTGCTCCCCTGGGTAGCTGTGTTTATCGGAGCTTCGCAGTGATGACTTCGTGGATGTGGATGATAATGAAGAATATTGCAAACACTGCATTCTGTCTCTGCTGCCCTGGGTCAGCGGCTGCTGTTACCTGATATCTCCACCAGGGTGACAGGGTGACTCCTTCCCTGGGGTGACAACAACCACACCCTCCTCACCCCCCCCCCCCTCATCCACGATCCTGATGGACCTGCCCTGATTGCTGCAGCTGACTGTCACTAAGCCTTGTCACACCTGCAATGAATCTCAGAGTGAGGGGATGCCAAGGACACTGCCCTCAATTCTGTGCCCTGATGGCATCTCCCTCTACCTAAAGTGCTACTGCTACCTGCCCACTCCCATAGGTACCTGTGTGTATATCAAGTGGGAAGACACAACACACTGGTGGAAGGAGTCTGTTTCTGGAACCTAGGTCTGACACAGCCAGTGCAGCCGGACCTGGGGGGAAGGAGAGATCTCGGCGACGGATCGTGTCTGCACTCTCTGTGGCTGCTGCTTAGATGAAAGGGCCAGACGTAGGACTGCAAGGCCTGAGCATTTGGGGTGCCTTTGCCCTGGTGCTCAATGTGTTCTTCAATCCACAGAGGCTTGGGGAAGCGACCTCATCCCAAATCAGATGGGAGGCAATTAAAGAAATAAAACAAATTCAAAAGACACAGCAGACTGGAGGGATATCCAGTCTCGCTGGGGTTAGGATTTATGATCATGAGACTCAGTTTGAGTTTTCTCCAAGTTATAAATACAGGCCTTTATGGAAAACAGAAAGACCTTCCCTATGTCCACGAGGTTCCTAAACTCTTACCTCTGGAATCTGCAGGAGTGTCCAAAGCTGCCGCCAGGCGGACAAGCCTCAATCTCCAGTTGGCCCAGTCCCCATGAGCCACTTTTCTTCATTCAGGGGACACCAGTGGCTTTCTCTTTACTGTGGGACCAATTGGGCTGGAAATGGTTTGGGTGCTGGTGCCACCAACTCCAGAGCCCAATACTGCCATGTTACTGGGGTCTGATCACTCCCACCTGATCTTTCATTTAGGTCCAACTATAGAAACATCGAGTTTACCCATAATAAACAGACATGTTATGAGCAGTTTTCAAAACGAATTGCCCCCTGTGATTTTTAGCTAGGGATGACAGCCTTCCCTGAGCCTCAAGGACTGGCGCCCTGCTCTCTCTCCCTTCTCTTTTGTCTGTCTATGGGTTTTCTTCTCTAGTGAATTAATTCATCAGCTACCATTTTTGGGCTCATTGTATTGCAAGCTCATTATTCCACAGGAAGTACACTATGAATAAAATGCATAGTTATAATTAAATAGCTGGGATGGGAGAGAGCCTCTTTTTGTTATTTTATGTGTGTGTGTGTGAATGTGTGTGTGTGTGTGTGTGAAAATTTTAGGAAAGAGAAATTCTCTTTCCTTCTCCACATAAAAATCTGAAGACTAATTTTCAGAATGATTGTAAGTAAGGCTGGTCATGTATCAAAGGTGTGATTGACATACAGGAAGCTGCACATGCTTCAGGTGGGGTGCATATACATCTGTGCACCATCTCACCATAAACGTGTCTCACCATATACGTGTCAATCACTTCCGAAAGGTTTCCCCTGCCCCCGTATGATTATTATTCTCACTAATAATAATAAATAAGAACATTTACCTTTGAGACATACTCTCGGCAAACTTGAAGTATACATCATGAGGTTGTTGGCTCCAGGCACTGTGTACAGCCACTCTCCAGGATGCATTTATCTTGCTTTACTGAAACTGTGTACCTGTTGTCCATCACCTCCACATATCCCCTCTCCTCGGCCCCTGGCAAACAGAGTTCTACTCTCTACTTCTGAGTTTGACTCTTTAGATTCCTCACATAAGTAAGATCATGCAAGAGTTTAAATACTGACTTATTCAACTGAAAGCAACAGGGTGTGTTAGTGAGGCCGGAAGCAATCAGGGACTCAGGCTGGATGGAACACCAAGTCCCCTTTCCTGCCTCTGTCTTTCCTTATTACTAACAGTAAGTCTGGAAAGTAAACAGACATAACTGCATTAGAGCACAGGGAAATGAACAATTTTCGTAATGTTTTGTGCTCCATACACACAGAAACAGTGATGAGTGTTATTAATCATTTGGCCATCTATCGGTCTACTCAAGTGAAGAGTTCCCCTATGGCTGAATACTGTATGATTCCAACTACATAATAGTCTGGAAAAGATGGCAGGCAGCACCGAGGTGCCTCATCTCTCTAGGACCCTACAATCTGCAGTGCTCTCCTTGACTCCCAGGACCTTGACAGTTGTTCAGGTTGAGGACACTGATTTTAATTTGGATTTGTCTGATGTTTCCCTATAATTAGACTCAGCCCCTGCAACTTTGGCTGGAATATCACAGAAGGAATGTGTTGTGTTCCTTTCATTGCATCTCAACCTGCACATCTTATCCTCTGTTGTAATTACCAAGGGTTTTTGGAGAGATTCTTTGAGACGTGAGAAACTTTCTTCAATTTTCATGGCCTCATTTCAGCACCACTGATGGTTCTTATCTGACTTGATTATCATTGCCAAATGGTGATTTTCTAATTGTACCCCATTTTTACCCCATTTATCATTAGGAGATTTTTCTTCTCTTCATGTATTCATGTGGTCAGGTAGATGACAATTTTATCCAATGGGATACAATTCATTTACTATTATTAATTTTGACTCTCAAATTATCACAGTTTTGGTCAGTATTCTTGATCATTCTTGGGGCAATTTATTTCATTCTGGCACAAAAATTGATTCTGAGCTTATCTTGTCCTCCTGCCTCAGTCAGATACCAGCCATTTCTCCAAATAACCTTTGTTCTTCTAGTGGAGCATCATGTTTAAAAACCAAGAACTAGGGGGTAGGTATAATCATTGCTATGGCAGATTATTGCTCCCAGGCCTTCAAAGCTAGAAAATGTATAAGTGTGAAAATATATATGTAAAATATAAGTATAAACAACCCACATTTCTATCTATCTATCTACCGACCTAGAACCATAAGTGTACCCCAATAAGTCTATTTAAATCTAACACAACAGCATTTATTATAGCTTTCTCCCTTCCATATCTTTACCTTCCTTCTCCAATAGTCAGGCTACTGGCACCACTTACGTTGACTTAAATGATGATATTTTGACATATGTACTCATTTCCCTGCATAGAGCCAGTCTCCTGACTTTCCCTGCTGCCTTTTCACTCACCTGACATCCTCCCTGGTGACATCAGCTGCTGGCCACTGTCTTCATAAGCCTCCTGCCTAACAGACTCCTGTCTAAAAATGAAGGGAGGCAGGGTGGAAGGAAAAAAGAAAGGCAGGCAGGTAGGTGTATTCAGAAATTCCCATCTCAGAATATACCACATTCCAAGTTGGTAATCGAGGTAGGTGTACACAGCCTCTGTTACACCACTGCTGTTGCTGTCTAGTGTGGAAAAGGCACCTGTCTCTGGACAGGTGCTGAAATACTTCTGTTATGAATAGGAGGAGAACGGTAGAAGTGCAGGTGGTCTATCTGTGTGTCTGTACCTGAAGGCCCCCATGTCTTGACAAATGGAAGCAGCAGGTGTTTAGACACCACAGCATACGTCTTCATAGAACACACTTCTTTAAATCCAGATTAAATATACACTTTGAAGCCTGACCTTTCCGAGGAATTAAAGGTTTCTACTTTACGGGTTTTACCGACGTGGGATAGTAGAGGCAACGTTCCACTCTGTAATGATGAAGGTGGATCGTGTGTAGGGTTTTTATGCTGCATGGAATTTAAAGGGACACGTGCTGGGCAGAATTCCAGGCCTGTGGCTGTGATGGCTTTGGTGTCAGTGGTTGTGGTTGTGGTGGAAGCAGATTGTTTTAGTGTCGATTGGTGTCATTGGTGGCTGTGGAAGGAGAGATCTGAGATGAGCCTTGAATGGTCACTGGACGATGGAGTCAGAGGCAAATATAGAGAATTTGAGGCCAACATGGCTGGCCCAGGGCACAGGCTGGCATTGTCTGTGAGATGTGGCAGCACTCTAGATGGGCGTATGACATGGAATCATACCCAGAACACCCTCCTGTGGGCATGAACACCTGGAGGCACTTTCCAAAGTCCACCACCTCCTTTATCTCTTCTCTCGACCCTCCTGCTGAGTGAGGCAGGAAGGCCATAGCTTCCCCCTTCACAGATTTGGAAAATGCCTTCTGCTCGAGGAAGCACCTAGCCGGGGTGAGGGGACATATGGAGAATGATGCCTTGAGGCCACACGAGGACAAGTGCAGTAAACACGGAGCCAAGAGTACATCTTTCTCCCTCGATGCCTCAGTTTCCACATTGGTAAAATTGAGTTATTAGAGGAGACCATCTTGGGGTCCTTCCAGCTCTGACACTGTAGGATTTTCCATGCTGGTGGGAGTTAGACAACTGTTCAGAATCTAGTGGAACCCGTCTGGGGGAGGACTTCCTTCAAGAGGAGAGACACACAAGTTTACTGCTTAGTGGACACCTTGTGTCCTGGGATTGCATGGGGCCTTGCCTGCTTAGTACTGTCACCCCTTTCCAGGGACAGTCAAGGCCCATTATCCTAGAAGTACGGAGCTGTGTCTGTATTTCCCACTCGAAAACCTGAGTGCTAAGGCTACTGTGCCCCTCCTTTCCGTGCAGAGCCACTCTGGCACCTTGCACACCCATAGCCTTCATGAAACTGTCACCCAAAAAGGGGGCAGCTGTAGATTTTGACCCGGTGGAGCCGTGTCTAAGCAGGTCCAAGATTGGCTCTTGGCTCATCACTTTGGGCTTCTCTCATTCTTGTCCCTCTTGAGGGTATTCTCTCCCTCCCCCTTTTAGTGTTCAAGTAGTTCCCCATCTCCCCTGCACCAAGCAAGTACAACTTTATCTCAGTCCCGGAAGTCAAAGGGTGTGAGATGGGGTCATGTTACCCCTGCTGTACATGTTTGCCTTTTAGGTACATCTGACTACAGTAGAGAGTTGGATGCGAATTCGTTATTTAAAAAGTTAATCTTATTGCCTTGAAGGCTTACAGGGCATCCTCATCAGAGAGGAGTGTGTTTCACGGGCAAGTAGCCCTCCAGGCCTCTGCAGGGACACAGGGCACTTGTGCCTACTTCTTTCCTTAGTCAAGGCCAAGGGAGTCTCAGAGAATGAGAGATTCAGGATGCTTTAACACTCTGCCATGGCCTCGGGAACTGGAGCTCCCAGAGAGCCCCCAGGGAGCCCCACGACTCAGGTGATTCTAGAATTCCTTTGGTTGGTCTTTCCTCTTCCTTCCTCCCAGATCTGTGTTCATAAAAAGGGGAGGTCAGATTCAAAACCTCAGGCACCAGGGCTAGAAAAATGAGGCGGATGACTGAGAGCTGATATCTGTTATGCCAAACCTTGAAATGGCTGGTATTGATAGACAAGGAAAACTGTGGGCAGGAAGCCACACACGTTCTGGAGGAATCAAGCTCCACCTTTATCAGCACCACACAAAAGTGCACCCAAGCCTTGAGCCTTGGAGCCTTTTAAGTCCAGGGAGCTCAGACTGTGTTCTTCGTTTTGCATTTCAAAATGACCCTATTTGAAGTTACAGCTCATCAACTCACCTTTAACTAACTACCGTTTGTCTCTTCTTTGATCTGAGGATGATCATACATTTTATTTTGACATTTCCCCCAAATTCTTTTCCAGAACAATTCTCTATTAGAAAAATAAAATTTTCTCTCCAACAGAAAAATACTGCTTGTAAATGAGGCAGTTGAGAGAGAGATAATTTAGGACATAGTTGATCTGCATATAAACTGAAAGAAAAATGCTGAATCAAATGTCAGGTTGTCACAGTTTTCTTCTTAAATTCAAGTCAATTTTTCTCAGACAGATGGCCAAGAATCAAGCTCCCATCCTAGGCTGATGGGCCTGATAGTTTATACAGTGTCTCAAACTCCATTCTATCATCTCAGGAACTTCTCCCGATGGGAGGGATTGTTCCCATGTCTCTCATGACTGAATACGTTGATCCCTTTGCTGTCAATGACCATACTCGGTAGCACATTATTTTAAATGTCCATTACTATTAACATTAACTAATGGTTAATTACAACAGAATTCCTATCGAAGTGCATAAGAGAGTCATATGAATGCCAAATGAGTACATTAATGATTGGTGTTATCACAATGAATATGAAATGATTTCATAATGACTGGGGAGGTAATATATAATAAGAAAGGATGGCTCCCACTTTTATACACTTATCATAGATTTAAAACTCATTCTTGGCCTCCATTCAGAAACCATGAGTTACCTGAGAGGTTTTCCCTGAAGATTTCTAGGAGCCTCCATGTCCTCAATCAAAATCTAAACACTGCTACACATCATCGAGTTAAACTCTGAGGATAAATGTCATTTTACTTCTCTTAACAAAGGGCCCTAGAAACACTACCTCATAGTCTTTAATGAGTTCAATTCATTAATTTTTTCATTGAATTAGCCTGTAAACTTTTATTGAACACATAGGATGCCATTGGCAGTGTGCTAGGTACAAGGGCTACAAAGAGAATATGAGAGAATTCTTGTCACTGACAGAGTCAAATGGGAAAATATGAAAAAGTATAATTATAATGATGTGTTTCATGTGCTGTAATAAAGGGAAAAAGCAGAGAGTTGAGGGAGGAGAGAATGAGCTATCGTATTGCCAAGACTTTTGTGGGAAAGTCACAGACAAGGAGACATTTGAACTGGGCTTTATTAAGAAAGTAGGATGTTGGTAAGTTGATAATGGATTGGAAGAAAGGCCATTTAAAGTAGAAACCATAGCAAAAGCAGAAGCAGAGAGGCATGAAATTATGAGTCATACTTAAGGGATAGAATGCAGGAGATATGGGATGACAGCTGGAGGCAAAGCCACAGATACAGAGTGAAGCCTAAAGTATTTGTTGTGGCTTTCTAAAGAGTTTGGGATTCCTTTTATCTTCAATTTTGTGTAAAACATTAATTTACAAATTCAAGAAACTCAGTGACCCTCAAGCAGGGTAAAAATTTACAAAACTATACCTAACCATATTAAAACCTAACTTTTCAAACATAAAGGTAAAAGTGAAATGTTGAAAGAGGCCAGAGAAAATGAGGTATTATACACTGGAGAACAATGACCCAAAATGACAGCCAACCATTCATTAGAAGCAACCAGGATAGGAGACAACAGAATAACTCAGTGAAAATGATAGAAGGAAAAAGACTGTTAACCAGAATTCTGTAGCTAGCAAAACTATCCCTCAAAATGAAGATGAAATAAAAACATTTCAGATAACTGTAAATGGAGAAAATTTGTGACCAGTAGGTATGTATTCCAGGAAGGTTGTTCTTCAAGTTGAAGGAAATGACACCAGATAAAAACTGGATTTTCAGGAATGAAGGAAGAGTGCATGAAATGGCAAATGTAGGTACAGTATATATGTGCAGTGTATATATATATGTGTGTATACACATGTGTGTGCACACATATATGTCCACATATATGCTATATATATATGCCATATATATATATATATGCCATATATATATATATATATATATATATATATATATATATATTTCTTTTCTTAATTTATATAAGATACTAGAGGCCCAGTGCATGACAATCGTGCACTGGGGGGGGATAGGTCCCTCAGCCCAGCCTGCACCCTCTCGCAGTCCCCCAAGGAGTCTTTAGCGCTGCCGTGGAGGCTGGAGAGGCTCCCGCCACTGCCACTGAGCTGGCCAGCTGTGAACCTGGCTTCTGGCTGAGCGGTGCTCCCCTTGTGGGAGCGTACTGACCACCAGGGGGTAGTCAGCATGTGGACGAGGCGATTCTGTAAGAGCCACAGTGACTCTGCTGGGGCCCAGACTCGATGTTTATAGCTTTAGTTAGCAGCAGGTCAAAGGGTCCCGGAAGTCTGCATTCAGACGGTGGAGTCCAGAAGTCTCTGTGTGGAAGTCTGCATCAGTAAGTCCACCCCGGAATTCAGTGTCTAAAAAGTCAGCCTCCGGAAGTCTGCATTCAGAAGTTGGCATCCGGAAGTCAGGGTACTGAAATCAGCCTCTGGAAGTCGAGGTCTGGAAGTCTGCAGCCGAAATCTGCATCTGGAAATTGGCTTCCAGGCTTCAGTGACCGGAAGTCAGCATTGGGAAGTCTGCATTCAGAAGTCAGCCTCCGGAAGTCAGACTGCCTTGAAGATCCTTAGCCAAGGAGCAATTTATTTTCTGTAAAGATTTGCTATCCTATTTAAACATAAAGGAGGTAGAAGCTGCAAATACTGGTAAAAGTGTAGATGCAATAGGAAGGAATTGAACATAGATTAACTTATTCCAGGTAACAATAGCTTACCACGTGAGAGGAAGACACAAGTGTGGAAGTCTGACTCAGGCAGCTAGTGGGAAAGGATCAGCGTCTGGAAGATCCCCTCCGATAGGATTCCAGAAGACAGTGGGAGCAACCCAAGCTGAGATAGAAATTTATTTTCTTGTTAAGATGGGAAGCCACTTTAGAGTTAAAAATGCACAGAAGGAGGAGGAGAACTGGAGAGATCTTAAACACCAGGAAACGTCTGCAGGAGCTGTTATATAAGGAGGTGAAGGAGAGAGTCCCTCAGCGCCCACTTCCCTTCCACAAACCAGCCTCAGAGTGGAGGGACTTGGGAGTCGCCAAGGGGAAGTGTATTTACAGCCCCTCGTTGGCGAGGGGAGGAGGTGAGCAGGATGCGGCTTCCATTCTGGCCCTTTTACACCAAGGATTTTAACCTAAACCTGGTAAAGCCTCAATATAAGAGGAGAGTAAAGATAAAACAATCTAAAATGTGGCTCTTACCATTGCGTACCCAGTGAGCACATAGCAATTGAACTATTTGGCTGCCATCGCTGTAGTTAATAAAGAACCTCTTTTATAGGATGGAGCCTACAGACTGTTTTTAATGGCTGTGCCTTTTTTTTGAAAAACGTTCCTGCAGCATTCCCTGGTGTGAGACTCGGGACAATATTAAATCCAATGAATCACCCAGCCTTCAGGAGGGCAGGGCTGCACACTGCGGAGCAGCATCGAATGATGGCTCAGCCTGGTGTCCCTGGTGGCCGCGGCAACCAGGCCAAGCGCCTGGCTCCCATTCAACAAACATGGTGGTTAGTGAAGGTTGCCGCCTGTGCCAAATTGCCCTTCCATCTTCATCTCATTTCTGGGTGTTCTGTAATTTTTCTTGGTAGTTCAGGAAGGATCCGTCTGGACACCTCCATCAATTTATTATGCAAGGTTTTCGGACAAGCTATTGCTTCATACTCAGCACTTGATTTCTTGATTTGAAGATGATTCTCCATGACTGTACCTGGTTTCTATGGCAGGCTCAACCAAACTGGGAGGGAGCTGAATAGTTTGGGTAGGGGTCACAGACTTGGCTGGGTTTGCTCTCCTGGTGCTGTGCTTGCCTGGACGCGCCTAAGTCCTGTTCTTCCTCTTTTGGAGAATTCTGCTCTGCTCCTCACCACCTATTGATCTGTCTATAGGAGGGCCCAGTAGGCCACTCTCCCCAAAGTGGGCCTTGAAACTGGGCCGGCCAAGAGGCCTGGTGCTCCAGATCTTTCTGGAGAACTTTGACTTCTTCATCTCCCCTAGGGGGGTACATGGCTCTAGAACTTATTATATTTGTACTCTAGGATTTTGTTAGTAGGTCTACCTCACTGATATGGACCTGGAGGGAAGACTAGAGGCTTTAAGGACTTGCTGATCCAAGGATAGTTCACAGACTGGCAGCCTGGAATATTTCTAGGACTTGATAGATTTTCAATCTCTGATCCCACCCAGATTTATCAATCAGAATCTGCTTTTAGCTAGGTGATTCCTATACACAGTTGAGTTTGAGAAGCAGTGATTTTAGCGACTTGTCTAAGGTCAGGTGGAGAGTTGGGCATCCCTGTACCCAATTCATGGTATGTGGCTACAGTGGGGGTTTCCTTGCCCCACCCATGCACAGACTTCCTGTGGGGAGCACACCACTCACACAACACATTTCTCCAATGCCCAGTTGTTCAAACACTCTTCTAGAGGTGACTCATTTGTGTGCAAGCCTTGTAGAGGTGAGTCATGGTTTATAAACCACTTTATGAAGTGTCATCAAAATCTGATGATGCCACATGTGGTGCTGATGGGACTGATTCATCAGTGATGTGGAGAGATTAATCCCACTCATCCCACTGTGAGCAGCACACTGCTGGGTTCATAGAGCCTTGTGTTGACAGAGCCAATCTCCCTTATCCAAAGTGCCCACGGGGAAGTGCAGGTGATGAAGAGCCGCTGCCTAGGTGACTAGAACTGCATGGGAAGAGCAAGGAACGTGAACCTGAAGCCTGAATTGTCATCACTGGTGCCCCAGTTCCTGGGCACTTTCCTGACATTGAGAGGGCGACATACCCAGGACTTTATCTCCTAGTCTGGAAACAAAGGAGCCTGCCACGTTTCGGTTTGGTGGACTTGCCTGCTCTCTGTGTGGAAGAAGTGACAGATGAAAAATGGCTCCAAATAATTTAGTTCAAAAAATGGAAACAAGTGTCTTTCCATAAACTGGTGGCCCACCTGTGTGTTATGGACAATTGTCTCATGGGTTCTACTCGCTATGCAGGACAGCAGCAGCTGGACATGACTCTAGGAGATAAAGGACAAAAACAAACATTTCATCAGTGACAAGAACTTTGTGTGTGTGTGTGTGTATGTGTGTGTGTTTTATTTTTAATTAGAATCTTTATTGTAATCTTTTTCTCTGTGACACACAAACGTGGGCTGTGGAATAAGATTCCCATCCTCCATTGGCCCTCCACTTTGCACCAGGGAGCCCTGCCATCTGCACAGACATCCTCAGGTGGGTTTGCCCATCCTCTGGCTGCTCTGTGAGTTCTGAATCCCGGCTCACCTGACCGGACTCTTCAGTGCTCTGCTGCCACAGCCAACCTGGACACACCACCAAGACGGTCAGAGGGGGCTAGTCAAGGACTTCGCACCCGCCTTAACTTTGAGTCTCCTTGGTTCTGTCAGGAGGTGTCACAACCTTAGACGTAGCTCTTGTTGGTGTTAATTATTTCCTTTTCATTTCCAGCTGGCGCAGAGCTGTAACACCTTAAGTTGCTCAATTTGATCTCTGCACTCAGGAACAAGGTAATTAAGTCAGCTACGATTTAAGAAAACGGATCTGCCTCGACTTGTGGCTCAACTTCAGACAGTGCTCCATCCTAAATCATTTGATAATGTAGGAGGCTCAGTGCTGCTCTCTACTTGATGGAGGGTGAGTTCATTAGGTCACAAATCAGTAATTGATTCTCTGTGTGTCTCTGGCTGGTTTTATTACAGTAATGAGGACTATCTTTTTTTTCATCTCCTCTAATATGTTACCCAAACCATCAGCTTCTCAGTTTGGTGTCAGGATGACTTTGACAGGTTGTTAGCAACTATATGATGTACAGAACATCACAGAAATGTCTCAAACTGTGCTGCTGTGTACCGCGCGGAGCCTTAGGTGGTCCCGGAATAAGTGAAAGCACTTGCAAGGAGAAAGTTACAGCAGCGATTGAAAATATGACTACAGGCTTGATGTCCTAATGAAGAAGTTCTCTGCACTGTCGGATATGTTTCCATTTGCAGGGCAGGTTTTACAGGACTGGGTTGCATTGGTAACCCCCTGACCCCCATCCAGAATATTCCCGAGCAGAAAAGGGGAAAAGTGAAACACGAGAGCAGAGCAGACATTCTTATTGCAGAAGTCACAGATGTTGCTTTCTCTCCGTGCAGCTCTTTTTAAAAAGTGAGCTGCAATTTGCTGATCTCTATACAGTCTCATTTCCCCCTTAAGTTCTTTTTATCTTGGGAAAGGGAAGTCTGTAATATGAAGTCCTATGAAAAATAAATGTGGTGTTATTTGTTGAAACTCTACTGCATTCCCAGATGACTTCAAACTCAGAGAGATGTACAAGGCAAACGGGGCGGGCGGGCTGGGGAAAGACACTTTTTGAATATAATAAAAGTGATTGGATAAAATTTAATGTTTATTTTTATCCAATGAGCACATTTTTTAATTTAAGCTTCTTTCCAGATGTTTCTCTTTCTGGACATTGAGGATTTTGCTTATGCAGTTAGCACTGTTGACGATGATATTGGGGATTTCAGGTTCAGGATGGCTGAGTCTTAGAATCATTCGCTGACAAGGCCAGACCACAAACCAAAGGCTACAAAATCAGTAATGTACAATGGACTGGCTTCTCATAGTCCTTATCAGCCCTGTGGAAAGGACCACACATCAAGTTTGAGTGTATGTAAACTGTGCAATAAACTATACTTATGAACCTTGTCACAAAGAATCAGCACCTAAATAATAGACTAGCAATGTCCCTCTTAACACCAGAACTTATGAGACCACTGGGCCAAGAACAAAGTGCTCAGGGGTGCGGTCTTCCAGCCTCCATAGTCTTTTTTGTTACACAGCCAAACATCTTGTTATACAGATGATGATCTTTGGGAGATGATACTGCAAGGTGTGTTCAAAGCATAGCTTCACTGCATTGGAAACAAACATTTCTCCCAGTCCATGTTAAGGTAGAGGAGACTGAAGTCCCGAGACAGCCTGGAGAGGAGCTTTGTCTCACCAACGTCCTTGGCGACATGGTTAGCTACCTCCAGCAGGTCAGAACTCCATCCAGAACTGCCCATTTATCCCATGTTTGCAGCCTAAGATTGTGAAAAGCTTTTATCAACACGAAAAATAATATTTAGCAAGCCTCATCGATCCTTCTTTACACAAAGCACCGGTTTTAGGTGCGGTTAACAATTTTATTCATAGGATTAATTTCACCCCACAAACTGCTGTGCAATGTCTGACAAAAGATCTTTTTATAAATTCAACATTGGAAAATAAGTCATAATCTCATCTGCTCCCTTCACTTCTCTCTACTCTGTGGAAGGAATTCAACAATACAAGGTCTCCTGCAGATTGAGACAGGTGGAATAGATATTAATAAATCACCAGCAAATATATAGAGGAAGGTGACAGTGGCTATAAGAAATCGAATCATTACACTTGTTCTGCTGCTGTGGGCTGAGGGACTACATCTTGGCATAGAACCCAGACACCAGAGCATCCAAGTCTCCAAATGACCCCAGACCCAAGGCCTCCTGAGGTTCCAGGTTCAACACCATTCTGACCATCTGTCCTCCAGCAGGGGAAGCCCAAATCCCCGGGGTGATGGCAAGTGCATCTGAAACAAACAGAATTTAGAAGGATTCTCGGTCTCTTTATTCTGAGTTTCTGCAATAGCTGAGTGCAGGCCACTCTGTGAATGGAAGGAAAGAGGGAAGAAAGGAAGGGAGGAAGGAAGAAAAGAGGGAAGGAAGGGAAGAGGGAGGGAGCGGAGGGAACAAAACACCAGTGAATTAAAAGCGAGCCCTTAAGTAAAATAGGAAACTGCTATGTAAAACTGAATTGAACAAGATTTCTATTTGCCAGCCTTTAATTGAATTTTGAAGGAAAGGGAATCCCAGAACCACATACTAAAAATATTTTGCTTCCTGCTGCTTTTTCTGGCAGGATCTTCCTGGTTTGTGGAAAGAGTGCTGGTCTAATGTTTGCCACTGCTGAGAATTTGGTGACCATTTTAGTGTGGTGACTGTCATATGAGAAAGTATCTTGATTTGGAAGCATCACCAGGCACCCACACACAGTCATTCATGTTGCTCTGACATCAAACCGACAATATGTCTTGACTCCATGGGACACAAACCGTGTGAAAGCTGATGCCTTAGTGACAGTGACACCGTGTTGCACAGGGGTCCCAAAGGCCAGGCTCTGAGGGCCATGTCTCAGGGACACTAAGAACAGACTTAGAGAAGCCTCAACTCATCAAGGCTTCACACTTCACAAATTCCTGCTGACACCTGCTCTCTGGTTAGGAATCAGGTGTTTTTGTGTGTCCTTTCTCCTCCAGGCTCAAAGCTATTCTTTCCACCTAGACTGTCCCCTTGAGGTGCCTTGCCCATGGAAGAGGAAGCCACTCCATGAATCAGAGGAGGCAGGAAGAAGAGCCACCTGGGATTGGGAGGGTCACTTAGAAGAGAGGCCAGGTTACTACTGAGGCTGGAGGGCTTTGGGGACATAGAAATCATGATGAGAACTTACTAGGTTGCCACCTGGGACTGGCAGGATCACTTAGAAGAGTCACCAACCTCATCAGTAAATCTTCAGTGCTCACTAATGTGGGTGTGTGTTTCTTATTGTTGTTTTGTCTCTATTTTTGAAGGGTGTTAGAATAAAAAGATGTGGAGACAATGGTCACTTGGCATATACAAATGTGGCTACTGAGTATTTTAAAAGTTAATCTTGGCTTTAGAGTTCCCAAAGTCTAGAATTCAGAGGGGATCAAAATTGCTGAAATTATAAGAATGTATTTCTCAGAGTGGCTGATAAGAACCATGCACCTGCTGTTGGGAAGATAAAGATTTCTTGAGACTTCAGAATGGTAGGAGCTGAACGGGAAAGAAGAGTGCACAGATTTTTTGGTCCCTGACGAAGGGGATGCTGTGCTCTGCTCCTCCTTCCTGCACCATGAGCACCCTTGTAAGGAGGTAGCAAAAGGACCCACAAAGGTTTGAGGAATTTGAGCACAGAGAGAGGCCCTTTGGAAGTGTTAAGAGCCCAAAGAGAGAGGAGATGCAGGGCCCTCAGGGCAGGGTCCTCAGGCATCCTTTCTAAGTGTTCCACGACCACGCCTTGGTCAGGAGTGGCCGAACCATGCTCTGTATTTTTCTGCTGAGGCAGGTGAACACTCCAGGGGCAAGAGTGGGACTGAAGAGGCCCTGATCCCCAACCAGGCGGGGGTTCTGTGCTCTGCTAAATGGATGCCAGATGGGTTCCTCCCTACCCTGACACTCTGGCTCTACTTAGGATCAGGTGGTCCCAGGGAAAGAAGTGCTCCCTGAATTAACTTCCAGCAGCAGGCAGGATGTGCCATTGAGAAGAAAATGAAGCCAGTTAGGGGTCTGTGTTCTTGAGTTTGTGGAATCACTGCCTTTAATACATAGACATGCAGGTGTAAACACACACAAACACACACACACACACACACACACACACACACACACACCTTTCCCTTTTGCCTCCAAACTCACTCCCAGGGCTCACCACCAATAATACTGTGGTATGAATATTTTCTGATGTTCCTTCGCTTACATTAACCCATTCAGTTATTATGGATTAAATGTTTGTGTCCCCCAAATGCATACATTAAAATCCTAACCCCCGATGTGATGGCATTTGGAGGTGATTAGGATTAGATTAAGCCATTAGGGTGAAGTCATCATGATGGGACTGATGTCCTCATGAAAGTAGGGCAGGTATGCCTCTCTGGTTTCCTCCATGTGAGGGCACCGCGAGAAGGCAGCTGTCTGCACACCCGAAAGCAGGGCCTCCCCAGGCCCGGGATCTGCCTATGATTTGACCTTAGTTTCCCTGGACTCTAGAACTTGGTAGTTTAAGGCACACATTCTGTGGCAATTTGTTATAGCAGCCTGAACCCACTAAGATACACACAAACTAAATTAAAAAATTAAATAAGATTCTTCTATGTATCTGCCTATTTATTATCTACCAATCAATCTACCTATGTAATCATTTATCTGTCATCCATCACCCACTTATCCATCTATCACATCTATCATTTGTCTACAACTTGCTTTGTTCACTTGATAAGGCACAGACATTTTTTCATCTCTCTCTATATAGCTCTACCCCATTCTTTTTAATAGCTACATAATATTCAATTTAATGGTGACACTATAATTTATTTAACCATTCCCCTATTGATGGAAACTTGGATGTTTCCAGATTTTAATGGGAGTATGGCATCCCATTTTAAGAATCCATCATAATTTATTAAACCATTCTCTTGTTGATAGATGTTCAGGCTGTAGGCCACATTTCCTATTACAAACAGAACTCAGTCAGCATCCTTGTACATGGATCTTTATCATGTTTTTATTTTTTCATAGATTTATAAAAGTGAGCTTGTGTGGTCAAAGGGTATGCAAATTAATATTTTATTAGATAATGCAAAATTGCCTCCCCAAATATTTGTACCAGTGTCCCTGTCAGAAATTCTGAAGATGCCGATATCATCGTATCCTTAAAAGGAACGGGATCTCGCACTGCTACATTTAAAGTCTCATTTAGAAAGGGTATTTGATTGTTATTTACTTCCCTGTTCCTTTAATCAATAGAGTGGTGGCACACATTTTCACGGGGTTATTTGCCATTGGAACTTCTCCCATACATATTTGTTATCCCATGAAGCAATTTTATCATTTTTTGATCTGTTAAATTTATTGAATACGGGACCTTAATACTTAGTTGTGTTTCTTCTCCCCAGTCTGTCACTTGTCTTTTACTTTTGTTTAGTCTGGTTTTCATTGGAAAAAGTTTATAATATTTTGCAGCCAATTATGTCATTTTGTCCATTGTTTTATTTTGTTTATTCTCACTGCAGGGTTACATTTTCTTCCAATAATCTTTTGGGCTTTATTTTTTACTTTTAGGTCTTTGATATAACAGGAATTGATTTTTGTTTGTGGTAGAAAGCAGGAATCTTTATTTTATTTTTTCCATATAGTGGTCCATTGTTCTCATCCTAGGTATATAAAAAAACGCTTTCTGCACTCATTCGCAATCCCCTTTATCGTGGACGGCAGATGCAAATATGTTAGAATTGGTTTCTGAGCTATCGTTAGGCTCCATGGGTGGGTGTGTGTTTCTGGACTCGTACTTGTATTTCCATCGTCCTTGCTGTAAGTTGCGAGGCTTTTCTTCCTCCAAAGATTCTGGGAGGCAGAAAGGATGTTCCCTGTTCCCCAGGAGACAGATCACACCGCTGGACACGGAGCCTCAGTTAAGAGCAAATTCGGATTTTCACACATTCTGGAGGAAATTATTACACTAATTAACTACAACTCAAGGTTATAAAATCACTTCTAATGGGGCAGGAAGGTCTCCCAGAATTTAAATTCTCCTTCGTGCTTCTCATTTGCATTCCCGTGCAGATGACATCCTCCTAGCAGAGCAGGCGGAGCAGTTGGAATGGCCCCCTTCGCCGTCCTGGTTTTGCTCCTTTGAGTGTTTGCAGTTCCATCCCAGAGAAGGCAGTGTCTGCCCCGGAAGAGCTGCTCCTGTTAAATCTCCAGATCTTAAGTGGCAGTGGGGACGGCACATTCTCCAGCAGGAGAGGACAGACCGGAGTGTAGGGGGAAGTCTCAGGCAGCTGATTGTTGGAACCCACCAGCTCTACCTTGTAAATAATTCACTCCGGTGCAGGAAATCTGCATATGAGGATGAAATGTCATTTATAACTCATAGGATATCGGCTTGGCTGGGAGTAACTTTCCAATCCCTTCAACTCATTAAGAGCTGCTAAGGAAGAGAGAACACAGATGATGTAGCATGAATTCCCCACAGTAGCCTGGGACTGGTAGGACGAGTTAGCAATACTCAAACTGAAAGTGAAAGTCAAGGATGTGCCTACAGAATCGCTCAGCTCTCCATAAACCCAGCTGCTTCCAGGGTTAGCTACCTCATTTTCCAAGGAGCTCCCATTCTCCCCCCCTCCCCCCAGGCGAAAGGCTGGCTGAGGTGCATTCTCTGGACCTGATGTGTGCTCGCCGCTGCAAAGAGAATATATAATGTTCCAGTTAAGAACTAAGCTCCCTGAAATTCTGGAATCTCACCTAGACGACTTGTGGAGAAGCCGGAGGGCCTTTGTGAGGAGCCCCTGTTCTCTCTTTATTAAATATTGATTGGATATGGAAGAAATCCAATTTCCGATGGAGCTGAAGTCTTATTCCTAGGGTGTTTGGTAGTCAGGCTTTCATATGTTCATGTGTTTGTTTGTTTCAGTTTTGATACAAGATGGTGAACATCTGCAGAGCAGGAGAAACACGGAGGAGTTTGACCCTGTCCTTGCTGCTGGGGGCTGGAAGGGGGTGCCCCTGTGATGGGTGTGTCTGAGTGAGGCTGGGCTCATTGAAAAACACAGAAACCTACTGTGGGAGGGGGGAGGGATTTTTCATCGATGGAGGAAAAAATAAAATTAAGACGCCCCGGCCAAACAGGTTTTGCTCAGTGGATAGAGCGTCAGCCTGTGGACTGAAGGGTCCTAGGTTCGATTCCTGTCAAGGGCATGTACCTTGGTTGCTGGCACATCCCCAGTAGGAGGTGTGCAGGAGGCGGCTGATCGATGTTTCTCTCTCATCAATGTTTCTAACTCTCTATCCCTCTCCCTTCCTCTCTGTAAAAAATAAAAAAATCAATAAAATATATTTTTAAAAAATTACGACACCCCTTCCCCCATGTGAATTGAGCCTCCAAGAATGTTTTCAGCCAGCTGTGTTCCTATCTGCTACACAGAGGCCTTATTAACCAGGACAGGAATTACTCTAGAAACAAACTCAGAGAAGGGTTAAGGTTTCTAGGCCTTCTCCCAAGACACTGATTTACTAATGGACCAGGAGGGACTCATTATGAAAAGGTTTTCCTATTAGAAGGTCCCCCATCACTGGCTCTGAGAGGAGACCAGAGCTCTGCAGGGCCGTCTCAGGGAGACATCAGGCGGGAGGAAGCCCCTGCAGGCGCCGCGGTCACCCATTCATCTCTGTGGCCTGATGCTCATCTCCAATGAATATTAGTTTTCTTTCCAGCCCAATTTCCTTTTTACAAAATAATTTGATAGCTAGTCAGTATTGCTACTCTCTCAGGGGGATGCAAAATAATTGTCTGATAAATGTTCTAGAATTGTTTTCATATAATTATGGTGAGAAAAAACTGGAAATAGGCAGTAAATATGGGTTCATACAGAAGAAAACATTGAAGAGCTCTGAGGAGCAAGGCTGCCCACGGGACCTGCTCTGGGTGAGAACCCTGCATTTTGCACACAAACCACTCCCTCTGCCAGTCTTCCTATGATTCCATGAGGCAGGAGTGATGTGAGCAAGAAGGTTTGCAGAAGATGCTTTGCTAAAGACCAAACAGCAAGATGGCAGCAGGTGGAAGCAGCCCCAGGGTGTCTAACTGCCCCTTGTTCTCTAAACCTCACCCCAGATAAAGGGCAGAGATGTGCTGCAGCCCATTTCAGGAGAAACAGCGGATTAATAAAGAAGCTAGGCTGTGATCACCTCTGTTTGCAAAGATAATTTTTGATTGGCTTAAATACTTCTATCTCGATAAGTGAAATTAACCTGTAATCTATAAATTTCAAGCATGCAAGAAAGATAAAAGTCTAAGTTCTTTTCATTAATGGCCTTAATCAGTGAGGAAACGGTCATTTCAGGGGTAGGCTTTTGGCATGGGGGGAGGGGTGTGTGGAGGGACACATCCATTTGTTAATTGCTGTCTATCACTGTTTTCTCCCTTTTCTTCTGCTCACATTTTATCCACCCAAGCAACCCTGGGGTCAAGCCTGAGGGTGGCTAAGGCAACTGCAGGTCACATGGCAATGGGGGTGGGGGAGAGGATGGTGAGTATCATCTTTTCCTGAGAAAGGGGAGGAGTAAATACTTGTGAAAGATAATACAAATTTACACACCCAACTGACAAATATCTCCCCATCACATGCCATATATGTTCTGAAACCAGTTGCCAGCTTCTTCTTTTAAAGTATGTTATTGATTTTAGAGAGGAGGAAGGAAGAGGTAGAGAGAGAGAGAGAGAAACATCGATTGGACAGGCTGCCTTCTGCATGCCACCTACTGGAAAACAACCCAGGCTTGTGTTCTGACAGGGAATTGAACCGACAACCTTTGGTTCATGGGCCAAAGCTCAACCAACTGAACCACACTGGCCAGGGCTGTTGCCAGCTTCTTTAGGATCTTTTTCCTCTGTGCCTAGTAGATGTTCTTCTGCACAGAGACTTTGTCCTGAGATGTTTAGACTCATTGTACCGAATTAAAAAAATGAGACACCAAACTTCCAGGAAATAAAACCGCCCAGAAGCATATCTAACAAAAAATTGAATGTGAGGATCTGATCATCAACATAATCCTTGAACCAGTGAATTTTGGTTAAGAGAAAACAAAGTCCTATTCTACTGCCTGGAATGTAACAGGAAAGAATTCCTTCTTGTTTCACTCCTAGGACTGGCTTCACAGTGACATTAATAACTGGTGTCTGTGCCGTATGATCCATGAAGGAATGGGAATTATCCACACCCAGAATGTGTTCTTACTACCTACTGAAAATTTGCCATCAGGTGATTTATTACTAAGTGTTGTTTTCCCTGCCAACCTTTTGTGGTTCAACAGCCCACCTGAGTGTGAATTAGTTTATCAAGTGGCTTTCTTATTGAAAAGATAGATGAGGCTGCATGAAAATGCTTAGCACATGGGTAGGAAGCAGCTGATGAAAACAGCAAAAGGACCCCGAAGAGGAACTCACTTGCCTTTGAAGCTTTGCTCAGGCTTGATCATTCAGTTAATTCAATAGGTTCCTAAAGCTGCTGATACATGGAATGCTATTCAGCAGCAAGTTAACCTTAAACTTGAGAAAAGAAGGAAGAAATAAAGAGTGCAGGAAAGTGGGAAACATGGAGGTATGTGTGTCTGGAGCTCCCTGATGGGAGGAATGTGGGCTCATTCATTTCTGCATCCTCAGGCCCCATGTAGTACTCAGGCCCCATGTAGACGCTGGAGGTGTGTGACCTTTGCCTCTATTGATTTCTCATCCAGCACGTCCAGGGTTGCAGGCCCATCACAACCTTTGCATAGGCCTGGGGACAAAACCTGTGCACACTGGCCAAAGGTTAATTCATAAACCATCACAGTTGACCTAAGGGGCTGACTGATGAAATTTCTGAAGCATTGGAGGGACTTCAGTGCCACTTTCAACTATTACACAAAACACACAAAACCCTATGTGAGATGAGATGTATTTTGGTCAGGACTGGAGCATTAGAAGGCTCTGCCTTTATAATGTGAAAAAGAACAACAATGGAGAGGGAGACAGAGGAGGAACTTGATGCCTGCATGCGACCTCCAGATCCTCCTTTCATAGTCAGAAACACTGAGCAGGACACTTTGCATTGCGGGGTGGGGGTTGAATAGGAATCTGCTTCTCCTGCAGTTAATAGGATAGAGGGGAACTTTCCAGAAATTTTATCTCAGGATTTCAAACATTGATATATAACTAGTTACATATGATTAGTCATCACTTCCCTTCCAGAAGCTCCTGATCACCCTCATTCCCCTGCAAAGTGAACGCCCATTGAGTGGAGTATATACCAGTAGCCAGCTCACGGCAAATGGAACGCCCATGGAATGGGGTCTATAACCAGTTCACCAGCTATTCACTATCAAATGTGGATTATTACATGTAGAAGTTTGTTGCAACTTTTGTTCCGCCCTGTAATGAAGAAGAAGAAGGAACTTTCTTTTAGGAGTGCAGGTCGAGTTTTTCTGAGTAGACTGAGTATGTGGATGGAGCAGCTGCACCTGGATGGCATCTCAAGCTGGCTTTGCAGGGTCAGATGTGTTGGGGTGAAAACTCCAGGAATCAGGGGAGAAGGAGGGCTCTGTGGGTTTGGGGCGAGGCCGGTAGACACCCTGAGGCCCGGAAACTAAGTGTGGAGATCAGTTCACTTAGAACTGGTGCTTCCTTCCTTTTTATTTCCAAAGACTGTGCAGTCCCTTGTGCGGAGTCTTGTTCAAATGTCCCAGCTGGTCTCAGCTGCTCTCGGGGGAGGAGGGGAGCTGTGTGCACATGCTGGTCCCTGTGGTGCCACAGCAGTGCCCAGTGAGAGGTCTCCTGATAACTGACTCTAAGGACACAGGACCTGGTGTTCTGGCATCTGGCACTCCTGTCCCCATGGCGTTTCGTCTTTATTGCCAACCTCGGAGGATCTGGGTATTATTTCTCAAAGGTGGATGGAATCTTTCTGTCTTAGTCTGTTTGGGCTGCTATAACAAAATACCACCGACTAGGTGGCTGATAGACAACAGACGTTTATTGCTCACAGTTCTGGAAGCTGGAAGTCTGAGATCAGGGTACCAGCATGGTCAGGTTCTGGTCACAGCCCCTTTCAGGTTACAGGCTGCCAACTTCTCACTGTGTTCTCACAGGGTGGAAGGGCCTAGGGAGCTCCTGGAGGAGAGCTCTGAGGTTTGTCAACTTGTTCTCCGACCCAGTGATGTCACATGAGAATGGACAACCATGTCTACATAATCTAAGCTTTGGGTCTGATGGCAAGGCACCTTTGTGAACTTCTTTCTGAATAAAAATAAATTCTACTGCATACACTTTAATGAAAACAAATAATCTCAAATTCCTGGGGGGCCTAGGCAAAACAGACACTTCTTTCCCCATCAGACTTCTCAGTAAGTTTCCTCTAGCCTTTGGGACACTCCATAGGAGTCTAACCTTTCGTTCACTGCTTTTCAAATCTAGGCTTCCTGGATTGTTCATATAATTGTTAAAGTGAGAGAGAGTCTGATGGAAGGACAACACAGCATGGCAAAATGGAGGCTGCATGAATGATGTTGCTTAGATCCATCCTAGGAAGAAGGTCATGTGTCAAGACCATCATCAAAGGGAAAGAACAGTAACCATCAGATACACACAGTGGCCTCTGGCAGTTCTGGTGCATCCCTATGTGAGTTTTCATGGAAAATGGCACTTAATGCGAATATAGTCACCAAATGCTTGCTCTATCATCTCCATAGTAAATATATATATATATATCTTCTTCAATGTGCCCAAGGAAGACAGATTCACACACAGTTCTGGCCTTAGAAGTTTATGATGTACATAGAACAGTGTTAGCAGTTGAGCAAAAGTGTCCAGGATAGAGCTTACTATCCTAGGGACATAGGTGTCTAATAAAACATTTGTTATTATATGACTAGTGAACATTTGTGTTTCATAAAAATCAATAGCTCAGTAGATCCGTAGCTCAGAGTGAGCAGCTTGGTTTTGCCCTCAGCAAGACTTCCCATCTAATTGAGAAACAAGACTCATTCTCCAGAGAGAAGAGTGAACCATGGTGGCAGATTTCACATCAATGCCACAGACAGGGAAAGGGTGAGAATGCATAGGTGTAGTGATGAAGGAGAGAGCTATGTGGAGGGATAAGAAGGGAGCTAGGAACCCGTTTTCTGGCAGATCCTAAATTGTGAAAGCTGATAAAGCACAAATATGCAGGAAAGCATCTAGAATTCTCAATCTATTTCCCAGAGTTGGTGATTTAAAGAAATAACGCAGAAAGACCTAAAAATTAAGTCTTAATTTCCCATAGGTCCTCAAACTTCCAGCTGCTAACCAATGGTGGTGATGGCGGTGGTGGTGGAAGGCGGGACTAGACCCAACCCTAGTGAGGGAGACGGCCCTGGTCTGTGACAGTTGAGATCAATGCAGAGAAAGGACAAGGTTGCTCTCTGCCAAGCAGGTTTAGAGGAAAAGATGTAAATCTTATGTTTTCATGAAGATCATATGCAAATCAGGTCACTACAGCATAAAAACATGGTAATTCTTTTTGTGGCTGAAATGAGATAGACTTAAAAGCCATGACCAAGAAAGAAAAAAAAGAATACATATACTCTTCTAGTTTTCTAAAAAGCCCTGAGTTTCATGCCAGGCCACAGCTGGGCTCTGGTCAGTTTTGCACTTCTTTCTACATTCCTGCAGTCCTGGGCAAGAACAGACAATGGTCCAGAGACAGAGCAGAGGTGGTCTAAGTCCTGCCTCGACCAATTGTCTGCCACATGACCTTGGGTTACTCTATCTAACCTCTCCACTCCTCAGTTTTCTTTCCTACAAAATGGGCAGGATTACTGGGAGGCCAAAGTGAGGTGACAAGATGTGAACTCCCATTGTAAGAATGTAAGCTATATTTGCTGGGAAAAGATTAGTGTTTCCAGAAGAATCATTTAGAAGTTCTTCAAGCATGATTCTCTATGGATTAACATGGAAAATTAGGTTTTAATTCCAAACAGCTTTACGAATCAGCTGGAGCTAAAGACCTAAATATAGGTAATCTATAGTTGAGTGGATTTTAGATTTTTAATGTCAAACAATTAGAAATTGTACTGAAATATTGACCTGACCATATTTAGTGCATCTGCTGGAAATTCTACTTAAGAACTTAGACCACATAGAGTATTAAGCCAGGCTTGTCTTCCAGCCAGAAGAAAGTGCCAATGCCATGTTGGCAGGCTGAGGCAAGACAGGTATCAGATGATAGAAAGCAAAATGAATTCAGTGGCTGTCTTCAGTGTGTTCCACCTTCCTGAGCACCTCTCCTCCCCCGTCCTCCTTCCTTCCTCCCTGCCTTTATCCCGGGTTCCATGTCTATCCCTTAAACTCTCACATCCCCGGTTCTTCAATAAAGCATTTGTGACTACACAGGATGTGGATAAGTTATGAGAAACATCTTCACCCACGCAGGGAAGCGAACATTACAAAGATCACTCCTCCTGCACCGTTGTTCTCAGGATAGCACCATAACCATATGTAGGTGTTTAAAAATGCCATTTGGTGATTTTTTTAAATGTCATGCTACCATCCTCTATGTCATTTGGACTCCTCCCACGCCTATTATGAGGCAGGAGAATGAAAGATCCCACAATTTATGGGCCAAGTAATAGTGGGTGGTTAGTAATTGGTGTCCTTGCAGTGGAGTCTTAGATGAATTCCTGCATCCTCTATGTGTCCTTTCTAGCTACTAAAGGGTTGGCTCTTTTGAAGAAAGGCCAGGTGTTTCTATTCACCTGCTTAATTGGAGGAAACTGTTGCCATATTTAAGGATTGGTGATGCCCCAAAGACCTCTCTTTTCAATTTCCTCTTCTTCTTTTTCATCCCTTTAAAATAAAGAATAAACCTTACTTAATCCCTTCCACAAAGAAAAATTTTTCTCGAATCTGTCATAGAAAAGGAGTCTTTCCTAGTACAATGGGGTCACACCAGCTTTGGAGCTGAGAGCTCTCAGTGCACACGGAGTCCGGGTTAAATAGGGCCTGCATCCTCCTCCCAGAGGTCAGCGGTACCCCATCCGGTGCAGAAAAGTACAGAATGCTGGTTCAATGCTTCCAAAGGGATGGTGGCACAGGCCCTTGAAAGGTAGGCATTGGTCGATGGAGATTTTTCTTAAACTCTAAGAGTTCACGGTTCTTTTAAGAACTGACCTCTGGAGGACTGGAGGATCACAAAAAACAGCTGAGTGGCTCTGACCTTTCTAGAAAGGATCTGGCGTACACACTTTCACTCTGCATCGCTCACTGGCTTTCAGATCCATTTCATCTAGTTTTATTCATGACCGTCTCTGCCCTTGATTTTTCCTTCTGGGCTTTTACTCCTGCTTTGATTGTCTGGTCTTACTCTGGACTTCATGCCAGACTCTGTTTTCTGGGTTTAACTATCAGTTACAGCTCTCAGCTCTAAGTCCCCCATGTTCCTTCACATCCATGTGCACTGGTGAGGAGGACTCTGCCCCTGGCTCCTATTGGCAGCTGTGTGGTTTTCAAGAACCTCACATACTATGTCAGCATTCTGCATCCCCAAATTCCTTGACCTGGCACCTCCCTCCGTGACAATGTTTTTGGTCATTTGGCTTTGTGTTCCCTTCTCCTATTCCTCAACACTCTAACCTGGGGAGTTCCCAGGCTCTCTGGTGGTCTCTTCCCACTTTCCCCACCAGTTTAATTCACTTCCATCCAACACATGATTCTCTGCAGACCACAAGTGACGCTCCTCCTGGAGCTGAGGTGAGCCCCAGAGCACCAGAGCCCTTGAGACATGCCACTTACATGTTCAGCCTCTACCTCCAACTCCCTGTGATTTCCCTGTTTTGTTGATAGCATCTAGCCTTCTAGTCAGCCACTCAATGCTACTCCCCTCCTCCCTCCCCTCCAATCCTGATAGTTCTAACTTCACAATGCTCTCTGCATCTTCTATAAGTCACACTTTTAGAGAGACCCTGAAGTATTTTTTGATGACTACATGGTTACAATCGTTACTCAATAGCTTCTCTGCCAAGCCAGCTATTTCTCCAGCATTACCGGATGCCTGCTCCTAAATCATCTCATGCTTACTATATATGCAGACCTTCAGGGGGCTGCTCATTGTTTACAAAAATAAGCTGAAGGATCTTAAATTAAGGACCATGACCTATATGTATGGTCCAAATCTACTTTGTAGGCATGTCAAACTTTACATAACCTCCCCTCTGGACTTTTTTACATGAGTACAATCTGGAACACCCAATTCTCCCACCCGAGTCCCAGTTCAAACACAACCTCCTCTGAGAAGCCTTTCATGGTCTCCAAAGAGATTTTCTTCCTCTGGGCTTCTATAACCCAACTCCCTGCCTCCAGGTTGTACATCCTGGAGCCACCTGCCACAGGGTCTACCTGCCTGGTAGCTATTTGTGTTCTTAGATGTCTCATCTTCTTTCCAATTCAAGGACCTTCTCTCAAGTACCTTTTCTTCTTAATGTTTGTATCTTTCCCTTACTGTGTTGACTTCTCTGACTATGGTGAACCTGGAGAAATGATTTATTTTATCCTGTTGGGAGAAAGAACAGAAGCCTTTTGCAAGACTGCCCAGCTTCCATGAAGGGAATTTGATTACTCTGTGAAAATTCCTATAAGAGGCTCATTTAGGAGAGACTCTGTCTGTGGTTTACAACTAGGGGCCACATAAAGATCTGCAAAACATGATTCTTCTTCAGGTATACTTTTTTGAATGACATTTAAAAAATTTCAGGTACATTTCTCTTGGTGTTTTCAAATCTTAAGCTGGGCTAAACCTTTGACAGTTTCTTTAAAGAGAGAAGAAAAACACATCAACTGGAGAATGCTTCTAAAATGTAAGCTAATAGAATTAGCTCAAGAGCAATTATAAAAACCTAAAGTAGTTGGCAGTTAAATATAATTTGCATAATCCCAGAATGGAACATGTTTCAGCTTTCAGGAAAAAAAGAAAAAAGAAAAACTAATGAGACCAGCATTTATCGTTTTATTTTTTGATTGCTTCTGAAAAATTGTATCCGTATTGCTTTGTATGAATAGGTCTCCATGAGTAAATTATGATCAAAATTCAAAGCCGTCGTAAATTAAATGTGTGTTTTCCACCCTGCTTTGGTATACAAGACTTTCCATTAAGCTAGTCCCATATAACATACCTTGGTTGTGTTCAAGAAAGCCCTGTAAATTATAGTAAGTATTTAAAATGGTAAGTAGACATTGGGAAAGGCCACATTAGGATTAATGAATGAAGGGGTTGATACTGAAAATGCACTTGTAAATAAATAACATGAAAAGTAAAGACGACACATTGTTAGGTGAGAGTTACAAGTAGGGATGGCAATAAATTGCAGGGTGGCAACTGAGTGTTCCTGGAACTTCAGTGTCTTCGTAGAAGCCTTTCTAACCTCTTTCTAACAAAAGCCCAGTTTCCCCCGGTTGGTGTTCACCTCTGAGGCTTCTTCTGTCCCTTCTTTTCAGATTTGGGGCGTACCTGAGATTTCTCTAACCTGTCTACTCCATTCCTGCCAACATTGAGTGATTATTCCACAGCAGCTGAGGATGACTAGGAGCGGGATGGCTTTGTGGCAGGAGACTGCATTCTCTTTAGAGCTCAGAGTGACAGGGAGAAAGTCGACCCAGGACACCTGTTACTCCTCATGAAAATGAGAACACTGGGAAAGAAACATACATACGGATGTGCTTTACACACATGTGCTTTTTTTCAGGGAATGTTTGGGGGAAGTGAACACACTTTCAGGAAAGAGTGGGGGGGGGGAAGACAGCACGTATTTGGACCAGTTATTTTAAAATTTGTGTGGCATTGACAGAATAGAGTAGGGACACTTGGAAAAGCATCTTGGGTATATTTTAGATTCTGGCACAAACTTGAATGTTCTCTGTAGGCATAAACTTGCAGCTATATAAACTCTGGTTTCCTAAATTATCTGTACATGTATATGAATATGCATATGATACGTGATGAGAGGAGAGGTTCATTTTCTCTGGCACCCAAGTTTGCATGGCTCCGATGATGTGATTTGCATACCTGTTTGATTTCTTAGTTGCAAAAGAAGATAATGTCAACTTGAATCAATAGAAGCATGTTTTCAGAATTTATGCACAGGTGCTTCCCTTAGGTAAGTGGTAAGAATCAGTAGATGAGTAAAGGTTAGATTATATATCACAGGAAGAATAATAAATGCAGATGGAAAGTTTGCAGTGTCATGGGAAGAACTCACAGGAAGCCTTGAGTTCTAAGAAATCATGAGAATTTCTAGATTTAAAATGATGGTTGGAGAAATTCTGTTTCTCATAATGGTGATGCTAGAATAGCCCTCTCACAGATAGAAATAATAAAGTCTGGACAAAATATTTTTAAAAACCCAAACCTTTGAAGGCTCTGAAGGATGATGGGTATCAGGCAGAGGCTGGAGGTAAATCGACCTTCAAGGAGGGGAATTCACTGGATACTTCTTACATTTATTTATTGACTGAAAGTACCCCCAGCTCTGCACAGGCAGCATGGAGAAGGCTCAAGGAGACATTCATACCCTTAGGCTTGAGAAGTCACTGGGCGTAATTTGGGGTTTGCAGAAGTTGGAAAGTGAAGTCAAGGCACTATGGGAAGTGTAGCCCCTAAATCTGTGTACAAACTTCTCTCTATTCCCAGTTGACTGCTGATCTGCATGTGCCTGGAGAGACCTCACATTTCCCAGCAGAAAGTACCAGCTGTAAGACTGGAGGGATGGGGAGTGCTCACTGCTGCCCACGTTAAGGAAGACAGTTAGAGTTGGGGATCAATCAGGTTGGCTGAATGCTAGAACAGAAACCAGGGTGCTTTTGAGGAACATAATATCATCCAGAGTCTCAAGAATGGGCATCCAACAATGTACAGTCTAATAAAACTTTTCTTGCAGTTAAAAATACATTGTTCTTATTTCTTCTAGATTCTCTCTTAGTTTTCTATCCCATTAGCCAGAGTTTTCTGACTTGATCCTAAGACTGCTCTTTTCTACCCATTCCCCTTGTCTTGGGCAGCTATACAACCACCTGTCTAATTATCAGAGAGAATCAGGGCACCATATTGATTTGTGACTGACTGAATTTTGAAACACCTGAAATAAATAAAGTTTGCTCCAAACCATTCAAAAATCTTTACATGGTAAAAAAAAAGCACACAGATTATCACATTACGAATGGCAGACTCTCTCTCCGTGCCTTTCCCATTTCGTCAGTCTTTCCTCTGCTGTATGTATTGGCATGTGACTATTTCAGTTCTACCGTCTGCAGTAGAGGAGAAGGAGTGTTTGTTTATTTGAAGTGGGTAGTCATTCTACTAATGAGGAACACGTACCTATAGAGGTTGTCACAAAAAGCACCAGTAGTGAACAATGACTTTTTGTAGCCACCATATTTAGAGACCTTCATCAATGACACTTGCAAGCACTCCAGACTGTGCCATCCCCACTCAGACTGCTCTGCTGGTCCCAGAGCCTTCATGGCACCACGGGTTGGACATATTCACTGAACAAATACTTCTTGTGCGCCCTTGTGGGTACTCTAGGGTCTGGAATTTGGCATGGAAGAAAACAAAAGAAAAAAATCACTGCTCTCATGGGACTTATATTTAATGAGGAACTCAAACAATTATTTTTAAAAGTCAGATAAAGAATGCATTAGATAGTGATATGTACTGAGGAGAAAAATACAGTGGGAAAGGGGCATACACAATTTTGCCAAGGAAGGAGGTGAAATTTCAGAGTGGTCAGGGAAGGGGACATTTAAGTTGAAATGTGCAGCCAAGAGGAAGCAGGCCATGTGGCTTTCTGGGGAGAACATTCAAGCTGGGCAGAGCGAGGGCCCAGGTTCCAACTCAGAAGCTTGCCTGGTGTGGTTACGGTACAGGGAGGAGGCAGGTGTGGGAAATTCACAGAAGATGAGAGCAGAGGTGATGAGTTGACAGGTGAGATCACGAAGCATGCGTGGGTCACAGAAGACAATCAGATTTACTTTGAATGAGTTGAAAAGCCATGGAGCTTCCTGAGTCGAGGCATGACATGATCTGTTTTATGAGAGGCTCACTTTGGACACTGTTAAAAGTAAACAATGTGAGAAAGGATGGAGATTGTCAGAGTGAGATGAGCTGCCCCTCTCAAGTTGGTGGCGTAGAGCAGGTTGGGAGCAATGGATGTGCTGAGAATTGGTGAGGCTCTGGGCGTATTTGGAATAAAGAGCAAAAAGAATTTGCTAATTGATTGCCATATGCGTTGGAAGCTAAAGAGAGGAGCCCAGGGGGTAGCAAGGTGTTTGTTCTGAATAGTTGGAAAAATGGAGTTGCCATTAGCTGCGGTAGAGAAGACTGAAAGAGGATATCTTGAGCTCAGTTTGGGCTGAAGATGAAAGTGTGAGGAGTCATCAGTATGTACAGGAGGTGCTAAGAGAGTGAGTCTAGATCAGGGGTGGGCAAACTTTTTGACTCGAGGGCCACAATGGGTTCTGAAACTGGACCTGGACCGGAGGGCCGGAACAAAAGCATGGATGGAGTGTTTGTGTGAACTAATATAAATTCAAAGTAAACATCATTACATAAAAGGGTACGGTCTTTTTTTTTTTTTTAGTTTTATTCATTTCAAACGGGCCGGATCCGGCCCGCGGGCTGTAGTTTGCCCATGGCTGGTGTAGATGGAAGGGAGAAGACAGTCAAAGATTGAGCACCAAGCACTCCAACAGAGGTCATGATTCCCACTTAGCAGCAGTGAGCTCATGATGAGAGTGTGGTGAGAGTGTGGGAAAACAAAAAGAACTTGAGACACTGTCTTACAGAGACTGACTCCTTTGTGAATGCAGGAGTCCAGAGAAGAATTTGCAAGATCTTTGATCTCAAGTGTCCCTTCTAAAAGTTGTAATAAAAAATGATGAGCTAATCTCTATGCACCCACTTTGACTTTCCTAAATAGATGTGCCCCTTGGGCAGGTGGAAGTATTAGAGAGAGATAGGAGGTGGTATTTGACTTGTCAACAAGGAAAACCACTAATTGTCTTCAGTTTGCACCAGCGGGCTCCCTGGGGGGGGGGGGGGGGGGTCTCAGAGGCAAACACCAGTTGCGAGAGGCCATTGCCTCAGTCACTTTTGCTGACCTGGACAGGATCCCTTGAGGACTCACCGACTTTGAGAAGAACTCCAGAGTTTGCCAGTTTTTCGACATTCCTTTTTGAGAGACTAGATGTTGGCTCACAGTTTTGGCAAGTGAGTGTCTATCTGCAGATGTTCGCCTGTCTCCCTTGCCCTTCAAAATGAAGCAAATACACACAGATAGAAGATGCAATGTGGGGTACTGAGCAGATGAAGCTAAAAAATGCTCCCTGACACTCTAGAGGCCCAGGCACTAAACATATTTTTCATTTAGGCAGATATTTGTTCTGAGTTATTAGGAAAAATGCACTCAACATTTACTTTACCTTCAGCATCATCTTCATTTTGTCCCCATTGAGCGAGGCTAGTATTTATCTCATTGGGGAACTGGGTAAGGTAAGAAACTGGGCAAGGAGGGGAAAATGAAATTCAGGGTTGAGCTTCGTCTGCTTATTGATGGCCTCACATCCCCAGGTGTCCTGTTATTCCTTGGAGCAGCCTTACTTACATGCTAAGTGGGAGAAGTGGTTATCTTGGGGGGTAATGTATGATCCCCTGGGGCTTTCTCTAGAAGAAAATTGACCTTGCACGAGCCTCTACTGGTTCTCAAGAGAAAGCGTATTTTATTCATTTCCTTCCGTCATGAGACTGGGCTCAAAAGAGAACCCTGCCACCCAACCCAGGATGAAAACCTCTTTGTCAGTCCTGTTCTCTGATGATGATGCATTGGGTTTGCTTTTCATTTTGGGAACCTCTCTTTGAATGATGAGCTTGATCAATTTAGAAGCAGGTTAGCTCCCTTGATTCTTGCTGATGAGGCTAATTCTCTCCATTCAATTCCAAGGTCAGTTAGCTTTGATCTGTTCTAAAGGTGCTGACAACATCCTCACCCTGTGCAAACATTTTAAAACTTGTGGGTCATTGGTCACAAGGAGGGCCGGGAGAGAAATGGTGACAACAGTCCTTTATCGCTGTCCGCATCATAGGAAAGCGCCTTGCCTTGGACTCCGAGGGCTAGCTGCATCACCTCCATTGAAAGTGGCCCATTTATTTTGATGAAAGCTCTACCAGAACTTCTTGGAAGCCATTCTGCAGGGGACTAATGGGGATGGAGACACCACTAACATTGACAGAGGTCTTACACCAGGGTCGTTTTTAAAGAGGTTACTCAGTCTTTCAGATAGGTTATTGCTGATTTGTCTGTTGGCTAAACCTTTCTACACATCCCTTCCATTTATCCTGAAGATTTATCCATTCAAGAGGCAGATCCCTCCACAGTTCTGTGCCTTTTAAAGCAATTCAAAAAGCAGCCTTGGCAAGAGATTTAGTTAGAAATCACCATTCCCCCAAACCTTTAGGAATCTCAAGGTAGAATGAGCCAATGAATGATAGACATGATTAGGTAAGAACTGAACTAGCATGGCTCATTACACACCAGGGCTGATTCCACAAGGGGCAGGAGAGTGGTAGGGCGGGGTCCCTCGGATTCTTAGACGCTCCTCTTGGTTCCAGCTACCCTCCTCCTCATTTGTCTTGTGTCTAATCTCAGGACATTTTCTGGTCTCTGGCCTCTTCATAACCATTGCTCCAAATTCCTTAAAATAGCAATCTTTCCTCTTTCTTTGATGTTCAGAAGTGTGAAGCAGATAGTTCTAAAGGAATTCGAGTCGCCACCATAAATCTTAAGTGATTTTAGAAAGATATATAATACTCCTAAATGATGACATATTTCCAGAAGATCGGTAAAACATTTCTGAGTGATATATGGCCAGGCAGTTGTGTCTGCACTGAAAACCTGAGGGAGAGCATCCAGCAAGCACAGTATTTTATGAGTATTATTGGCTGTATCTTTTGTTTTTAATCTGCCAAAAATGCAACTAAAGAGGCCGGCCACACAGAAAATGGGTCTACTTTCTACCAGGTCTGGTGGGGAAAAGCTGTAGGATTTTTCATTTGCCATCAGAACAAAAGGTTGGTGTGGGACCTGGTGTGTGTTGGGGAGGGAGAGGAGGGAGGAGTGAAGAAAAAGGAGGGAGGGGATGGAGGCCAGTGGCTGAGTAATGAAGGACAGCATCTGAGAATGTTCCAGCATTTAAAAGCAATTATTGGGGGTGGGGGTGGGGCTGGATGTATTCACCAAGCCTGTTCTGTCCATTAACTGAATTTGTGATTTTAATCACTCACAGAGCACAATATAAAACATACACATACAGAGCTACAAAACACCCACGGTGGCAGGCCTTTGCTGTTAATCCCCAGAGACCGTTCTCTGGGAGTGCTGGGGCGGGAGGGAGGAACATGGGCCTGCCGCAGCTGATAACCAAAGCCAGCAGCAATTGAGACCCCTTGTGATGGGTGAGCTGGTTAACAGGATGAATTCATCTGGCTTCCAGGGGTAAGTGGAGAAAGGGCAGGTTGGGAGGGGGATTCTCCTGGCTGTGCTGATGGACATGAAAAGGAAAGAATGTTTTATTTCTTCCACTGGCAGGCCAGGGGGCACGTGTTCACCTTGCTGCCGGCCCAAGGCCGCACCCCTGCACAGCGCACCCGGCAATGCCACTCAGAGGCAAGCTATACTACTTACAACCTCACGTGGCCCTTTGGGAACAGTGTTCGGAAAGTCAGGAGCATTGGAGCTAACTTGCACGCTGTTGAAAGGTTCTGAGAAGTTGCAGAGGCCTCCAGAATGAAGGACTGCATTTATAAAAAAAACAACAAACCACAGGTGCATGAAGCCTCTCCACAGTTAGTTGTGGTGAGTTATCTGCTTTTGCAATTTGGTGACCAGTTCTCCCACTGCCACAGTGGCCCCTGTACAAACAAGCCTACCCCCGAACAAAGATCAAGAGCAAACCCAGGAGGGAAGTTGTCAGGAGAACCTTATATTTTATCAAAAATGGAAAAACGTTTTCCTGGAAAACCACATAGGAAAAGTTCACCAATGATGACAGTCTACCCGAATACATCCTGAATTCAAATATCAGTGCAATTACATTTGTTGTGTGTAACCCCGACACTCATTATGTTGTGCATCTCCACAGAGTGATTTTCCACAGGGAAAAATGGAGTCAGTGTAATGACCTACTTCCCAGAGTATGAAATAACCAAAGTGAATGTTCTTAGATAGATTCTGTGGAACTAATTGGGGAGCCCCCTCTAAGACTCCGAAACAGGACTAGAACTGCTCTGGCATGTGAGTAGATACTGGAGCCTGTTTCTGGGGATACACACTTAAAATGTCTCAGGACTCCTAGTTCAAATTGTTTAAGAACAAATGACTTATTAAAAATCGTACATATCAATTTAGGATAATTAACCACCAATGTGTTTCTACTGGCTCCCTCCCACGATGGGTTCTCACACTTGCCAGCACCAAGCTTGACCAATCATTTGGCCACCTCAGGACCCAGAGACTAACAAAGAACCTAAGGTGTATATTTTCAACCAGTCCATACTTTCCAAAAATTAATTGGCTTTAACTACAGGTTAGTAATAATAATAACTGAATGGGTCTATTCCTTCCGTAGGAATCAAGGAGGTAACTGACTTGAAATATAGTCTATTTCCTTCAGGCTGTGGGCTGGTTTGTGGTCTCAGGTCAACTGTGCATCCACTTCCTATTTTAAAAGCGCCAGGAGAAGGAAGACCTTCCAGACCCGACATGGTACAGTCCCGTGAAACACAGGACTAGCTCTTGCTATAGAAACTGATCATTGTAAAATTAAATGTAGTTTCCGGAAAAATCAAACCCGACACACATCAAAGGTTCAGAGAGGTTTTTCTGTAATTTAGCCCCATAGCACACAGGTTTTCTGAATCTCCATTCAGCTGTTTCAAATGCTGGCTTTAAAGGGTCCCCCGAGTCCTATAGCACATCCGTGATTATAAAAATATTTAAAGCCACAGAAAGAATATATAGCTGTGCAGACACGTGTTGATTTATTGTGTACTGCGGTTTGATGCACACTGGAAGGTGAGGTTTTGGGTTGACAAAAAAAGTAGCAGGTTTCACTCTATATATTATGGTACCAGCCCCAGGAAAGGTAAGAATATCACAGAGTCTAAAGCCAGGCCATAATATAGGGTTTTTGAAAACTCCCCTATGTAAGTGGGAGACAACATAAAAAGTTCCATGACTATCTATGTGATGCGGCATTGTATTTGTAGTGATATGACCACATAAATAGTATTGTAAATTTTTAGAATAAGGAATTAAAAAAAAAAGATCAAACCTACACCATATGTTATAAAAAAAATAACAAATCCTCCCAAATGCCATCTGAAAAAGAGGTGAGGTGGGAGAAGAGGCAAAGTTCTAGAAATATCTATGAGTGTTTTATTAATGAAAATTTCATTTTCTAAAAGCATCACAAGATTTTATATACAGTAAATGTATGATAAAAGGGAGATAGCTGAGCCCAGCCAGTATGGCTCAGTGGTTGGGTGTCAACTTATGAACCAGACCTTCATGGTTCAATTCTTGGTTAGGGCACATGCCCGGGTTGTGGGCTCAGTCCCTAGTGGGGGACGTTCAGGAGGCAGCTGATCAATGACTCTCTCTCTCATCATTGATGTTTCTATTTCTTTCTCTCCTTCTCCCTTCCTCTGTGAAATCAATAAAAATATATTTTTTTAAAAAACCACACACACAAAGAAAGGGAGACAGCTTCATTTACTTTAATGTCTCCCACAATTTTCGTGTTAAGTGTTTCAATGTTACAAAATACATTGTCTGTGTCTTAGAGGAGTGTGCTGGGCATTCACCCCCTGTTTCCTGCTTGGGATCTTGGTCTAGAAAGTTCTCCCTGGGCCTCCACCACCTGTTTCTCCCTTTACTTCATGCCCCTTTTCTCTGATGCTGAGGGAAGGGTGTATGTGAACTCCCCATGCTATTGTTTTTGCAATTTTTCAGTGCGACTAAGTTATTTCAAAATTAAAAGTTAATATTAAAAGGATTCAGCAGATGCCTCAAGGCAAAATATTCCAGATGTTGGGCTTTTTGCTCTGAACTTTCCTTTTCTCAAGAATTTATTTTTTTCCCTATTAATCTTTTTATTGATTTCAGAGAGGAAGGGAGAGGGAGAGAGATAGAAACATCAATGATGAGAGAGAATCAATAATCGATGCCTCCTACTGGGGATAGAGTCCGTGACCTGGGCATGTGCCCTTGACCAGATTAGAATCCTCCGGGACCCATCAGGATCCAGTTTTAGAATATTTTCTTCACCCCTGAAAAAATTTTTAAATGCCCTTCTACAGTTAATTTCCATTTCTGCCTCAGCCATGGACCACTACTAATTTACTTTCAATCTCTATAGAGTTACTTTTTCTAGACTTTTCATATAAATGAAATCATGTAATATGTAGTCTGTTGTGACTGGCTTCTTTTACTTAGCATGGTGTTTTTAAGATTCACTCATGTTGTATCATGGATCAGTACACTGTTTTGTTTTATTGCCAAATAGTGTTTGTTGTATGAATATACAACATTCCATCTATTCATTCATCTGTTGATGGCCACTTGGATTGCTTCCACTTTTGGTTATGAATACCTCTGTATGCACATTTGTGTATAAATCCCTGTATGAACATGTATTTTTATTTTCCTTGAGTAGATACCTAGAAATAGAATTACTGGGTCATAAGATACATTTATGTTTCATTTTTTCAGACTGCTTAACTGTTTTCCAAAGTTACTGCATCATTTTACATTCCCACCAGTAGAGGACAAAGGTACCAATTTCTCCACATCCTCCAATACCAAAATCTAGTGTTGTCTGTCATGTTGATTATAGCAATCCTACTGAGTATGAAGTGATATCTCATTGTAGTTCTAATTTACATTTACTTAAGGATTATAATAGTATTGAACATATTTTCACGTGCTTATTGGCCATTTTGTATAACTTATTTGGGGACATTTTTATTTGAATCTTTTGCCTATTTTTAATTGGGCTTTTTATGTCCTTAGTATTGAGTTATAGAGCTTTTTATATACTCTTAATACAAATCTTTTTTAGGACATATGATTTGTAATTTTTTCCCCCTAGACTGTGGCTCACCTTTTTACTTTTTTAAAATTGTTTAATTGAATTTATTGGGGTGACATTGGTTCGCAAAACCTTTTCAAGTGTACAACTCAATAAAACTGCCTTTTTACATTATTAATGATATATTTTGAATGAAAGGGTTTAATTTTAAGTTCACTTTATAAACTTTTTCTTTTATCACTTGTGCTTTTAGTATTTTATCTAAGAATTCTTAGCCTAACCCAAGGTCACAAAGATTTATTCTTATATTTTCTCAAAGAATTTTATAGCATTAACTCTTAGATTTATCATTCACCTTGAATTAATTTTATGTAAGGTATGAGGGAAGGCTAGCTGCATCAACGTTCCTCCCCATCCCCCGCCCCCGTAGATATCCTGTTGTGCCAGATATCCTGTTGTGCCACTATCCTTTCCCCCACTGACTTTTTTTAAAGTTGGATTTTCACGTCTGTTTCATATGCTGTTCTAGCTTGAAAAAAATACCTACTGACTTTTATTTTAACTTGTATTCAGTCACTTTACTGAAACATCTAATTTGATTTATATATATATATATATATATATAGTAAAACTAATGATAACTTCACATATTCATTTCCAAAATTTCTTCTAAATATATATTTTAGCTCATTACATTGACTTGGAATTTTAAAGTGATATTGGGAGAAAACATAAATTTAGTCATTCTTATCATATTCTTGACTTTCCTGGAATAGGTTTAGTGTTTTAGCTTTTTGTATAAAAAGTACTTACTTTGAATTTTGGAAGATATATTTCCCAGTGTGTTTGGGAACTTGCTATCCTAATTTACTATGTGTTATTTAAAAAACAAAACAGAAAGAGCTATTAAATTCTATTTAGTCTCTCTCCCCTTTCCATCAGATAAAATGCTTATGAGAATTTCCCTGTTTTGAAGAATTAAATCAATAAACCATGTTAACAGACTTTTTGATTTGGTTTGTCTGATGTTTGCTCAGGATTAAATGGAGGCTCTGGTTTGTGGTAGGAATATCACAGGAGTGATGCAATGTTCTTTTTGGCGCATCATATCAAGGGGAATATGATGCCAAATCTCTTTTTACTTGGTGTGTTAATCTTGATCACCTGGTTAAGTTGTTGTCTACCCCATTTCTCTACAGTAAAATTATAATTTGAATTATGGTATGGAATAAACCACTTCTTCATAGTGTTATCTTTTTTTATTTTGTTGGATTCCTATCTTAATACTTAGAATTTATTTGACCTATATCAATAACAGAGGTAAAACTTATATTTTTCTGTTTTCTCTATGTTTATCTGGCTTTGGTTTTAGTGTGAGCTTTATAAAAGATGCCTGGGAAGTTTGTGATAGTTCTCTATGCTATCAGGTAGTTGAGGCAGCAGAGGAATTATGTGTTCCTTGAAAGTTGATAAATAATTCTGTTCTTGAAAACCTTTTTTTTTTTTTTTTGTGGTAGATATTTGGTAACATGTTTCCCAAGAAATAATCTATTTCATTTGTTAATGATTGTCATGATTCAGTGCATATATCCAATGTTTTAATAAACATTTTATTTTTTTCTTTTGCTGAGGAGAGTGTATTTCTACAATGTAAAAACAAAGGTTACATGGATCTGGGCATTTCAATTGCCTTTGTTTTGACTCCCCACCCCCACCCCCATCCCCAGTCAAATCATCATTTATAAGGAGGAGGGTTACTTGAAAAGCATTCAGACTTTTGGAGAAACTCTTGAGACTTCAGAACTTAAAATTGCACTAAGGGCTCTCCCCTTTTAAAGGAACATTTGAAATGGAGTCAGGCATGACAGGGGATGGAAAACTTAATGGTTTATTATTTCTCAGGCTCATACTTGCAGGCCCCTTCTTCACTCTCACTCGGGGTCTCCTCTGAACCTCCTGTGGCTGCCCTTGGCTCATCCCAGAAGAATGGCGTTTGCAGCTGTCGCCCTGGAAGGAGGGAGGGGAAAGGGAGGGGGACTCTTTGCTGCTCCCTTGTCCTAGAACAAGGGCCACCACGTGTTCCGTGCTCGCAGTACTGACTGCATTTGGACCGTGCCTCTGGGAGACAATAAGCGCTGTTCCTGTGCTGGTCGCCTTTCCGGGAGAGAAGGGGAGCTGCAAAGCTGACGGCTTGTGCTCTGAAGTTGCCACCGCTGCCTACCGGACACCGGGAAGGCTGGCCCCAAACAAGCAGGCTCCGAGCTGCCTAGAAACCACACCAGCCTCTGCACTCATCCTCCAGTCATATGTTCTGCCTGGAAAATAAAAGCACACTTGATCCATCCCCTCAAACAGCCACAGTTAAGAGCCTTTCAGGGCTGTGTTACCTCAGAATTCTTTGCTTTGATCAAGGAGTGGGGTGGGCAGTGGGCAGAGGTGGGCAAAGCAGGACCCTTCAGAGGGCCCCTGGTTTCACCAGCAGGTGGTTCTTTTAATCCCACGTGGGAGAATCCACTGGAGACATTTAAAGTCCTTTTTCTCAAAGTCATGTGCAGCAGAGGTGACCTGGGGCCCTAAAATCCCAGGTCTGTGCAACCTGAACTTTCTTAGCTACAGTTTTGTGGGTTTTTTGTGTGTTTTTTCCCCTCCCGGGATTAGACAGAAGCTGGACATGAAAGGGCTGTGTAAGCCGGCCTGCCATTAGCCTCTCCCTGTGAAATTTCTAGCGCAGTCATTACCCTTCACTTAGCAACACTCAGGCACGGGGCAGACAGTTGCTTTTTGCTCCCACAAAAGCAAACAGTCTTTTTGTCTCTTTCTACAGGCTGATGCCATGAGTGAACCCTATTTCCTCTCACCTTGGCCAATAAATAAATGAGCAAAGGCATTCAGATGCTGGTTCCTGGGCCCTAGGAGGTGCTGGTGGGCTCAGGGTGGGTGGTGCCCTTCAGAGAGGGGCCTTGGCTACCCACATCTGGGAAGGGGCTGCCCCACAGCTGTGCAGCCGCCAGCCCGTCGAGGGCCTGGGCTCATTCATCACCTGAGCTCCTGCTGCGAGGGGTCTCTCCACAGGACGGCCCTCCTCCCTGGCCTGGTCTAGACACCCCTCCCTCACACCCAGTGCTATCAGTCAACTTCTGGGTGAACTCTGTTTCACCTCCTGACCTCCCATTCAACCCAGACAAACATGAAAGTGTGAACCGGGCCTCCGAAGGGGCAAGAGGCCTCTTAACCCACTCAGCTCCTTCTCCAGCCGCACATCAAACGCACACAGCCTGACCCCCACTGCTGCCTGCGTCCTGCACGTGGACTCGCGCTACTGGGCAGCTGGCCCAGCCTCGCGGGCCAAGCCCTGGGTCCACCTGAGTAAACAGTGGGCTGGACCCACTCACGTCCATCCACCAGCATGGGCAGGGATGGGGCAGCCAGAACAAGGGCAACTCAGGCTCCAGGAAAATCAGAACACAGAACAAACACGCCTGCCACTTGCCCATCTTGCAGAGTTTTCAGGAAAGAAAACATGCACAAGCATTCAGCATTCCTGGGAGCAGAGCCTGCAGGCCTCAGGCAGGGCTGCCTCAGCCTCCCTTGGTGAGGAGCTTGGAATGAGGGCCGATTGCTTTAAAAGTCTGAGTGAGAAAGTGCTGACTAATGAAATGACTTTTTCCCCTATTTCAAAAATCGAGTGTGAAAAAGTGAACAAGATCTTCCAGGACAGCCTCAGGGATTCCACTATCTCTACGGTGAGCTGTGGGCATTGCCTCTGTCTGAGGGGACAGCCCTGCTCTGCCCGCCCTGCCTCTCCTTCCTCCCTGGCTCTGGTCTTGACCAGAAGCCCAGTGACTCCCACATCTTCACCTCAACCCATTGATGCATGAGATACACGAATATAAGTGGAGGTTTCACTGCCCCCTTCTCCTGAGGATTTCTGTTGGCATTAAATTAACACCAATGACCACCAGTTGACACGACCAACAGAGCCTGGTTCTGGATTCTAGAACCCTTTAATAATTTAGTTTCCGTACATGTGAGTATATTTCAGTTTCCTTGTGGTCTCAAGTTATGGTAATACTGCTAGTTATCTTATTGCTCTGTTATAACTCTTGTTAATGTAGATGCTTTGGGGACATAATGTACTGAGAATGGCTAAAAGTGATGATATCACTAGATTCTATCTCAGGACTCATGATTGAATAATTTGATGCAGGTATAAAATATGGCTTCATATTTACATATTCATGTGTTACATACCAGCTCAAATACATGGAATAATATTTATAGACTTTATGACTATTGTTGTTTTCAAATAGGTTTATTGCAAATGTAGTTAGTTAAGATGAGACCATGATAGAAGGAGGCCCTTAATCCAATATGACAGGTGTCCTTCTAAGAAGGGGAGAGAGATACCAAGACAGAGACACAGGGAGGGGATGGCCAGGTAATGATGGAGGCAGAGACTGGAATGATATATCTATAAGCCAAGGAATGCCAAGAATTGCAGGCAAACATCAGAAGCTAAAAGAGACCAGGAAGAATTCCCCAATAAGTTTCAGAGGGAGGAGGGCATGGCCTAAATCTTGGCTTCAAACTTCTAGCTTCAGAAGTGTAAGACAACATATCTGATATTTTAAGCCACCTCACTTGCAGTGTTTTGCTACAGAGCCACAGGAAACCATACAAACCTCCAAGAAAGAGACATGATAATCTTGCATGTCCCATATTTGTCTAATCACACAACTTCTTTGTTTTCTATGGCACGTCTTCGGAGTGTTTGGCCACGTATGTCTGCTTGGATGTCCGTTCCTCTTCATTCGATTCATGCATAGCTCACCAGCAGTACGATGGGCAGAATAATGTCCCCCAAAGGCGTGCACATCCTAGTCCTGGAACCCATGACTCTGTAGGCTGAATAGCAAAGGGGAATGAAGGCTGCAGGTGGAATTAAGGTTTCTGACCAGTGACTTTAAAATAGGGAGATGACTCGAGTGGGCCCAGAGCATCAGTAAGGTATTTAAAAGAGGAAGAGGGAATTAGAAGAGAGAGCCAGGGAGATGGCAGTGAAGGGAGGGCTCAACTGAAACTGCTGACTTTGAAGAATGAGGGAGTGGCTACAGGCCAATGATATGGGCAGAAATGGATTCTCCCCTAAAGATATGGGCCTGCTGGCACCTTGACCTTAGCCCAGTAAGAGTCATGGTGGCCTTCCACTATGAACCACAGTCAGATGGTAATTTGTGTTGTTTGAAGCCATGAAGTCTGTGGTCACTTGTCATATCAGCAATAGAAAACTAATACAATTAGTAAGTCAAATTGTTTCTTTTGATTATTAGAAAATTGGGTTTTTGATGTAAAAGTTGAATTATAGATTTTGTTAGAAACGTGTTCCAGAATATTTTTTATATTTGCACATGTTTATCTCATGTTATACTCAAGAAGAGACTGTCTGCATGAATGTTTGCAGCAAGATAAACACAATATAGTGTGAAACCATTTTCATGCTGGTGGTTTTATCCTTTTCCTGGAAAAGATTTTATACATTAGGGAGCTGCACTGCTTCTGTTTTTGATCAACATTCATATGCATGTTGCTGTTCTCAGGAGCTTGAGATCATTGAAGTCATCTAATGTGATTGTAAATGTAATGCTGAAGACATGGTGTGGGCTCCTTCTAATTTATCACAAATTTGCCGCATTATCAGGTTAGAACACTGGCTCTATTACTTCCTGTTCCCACCTCTCTCAGCTCCGCTCCAAGTTCTTTGTAATTTGTGCTCCAGGGTTTCCTTGTGTATATGAACCTCAATGTTTCTATCTGCCAATCAAAAGGACATGCAGGATTTGTAAGGGTCACCTTATATGGATTTGATACGTGGTTAGAAGCCTACCTTATCAGTAGGCCTGGATGTAACCTCAGATCACTTAAATGTATCTCACAGAGTTGGATTAGAAGGACCAAATAAAAATGTTAGATTTTTAAGGTAAGTGTTAAAAGCTGTAATAACTATTCCCCATCTTCCTTTCAAGAAGATAGTAGAGAATAGAAGCAGATCATCCTGCCCTAAATGCAAATGAATTTCTTAGGACTCATAGGGAGTAAGATTGATGTTGTGAACTGAGATACTTCTTGACCTCTTCCTTCCCTTCTTCCTCCTCTCCTCCCTCCCTCCCTCCCTCTCCCCTCTCACTTCCCTCCCCTTTCCCTCCCTTATCTTTTCCTCCCTCCTTCTACCCTTTTCTCTCTACTTCCCTCCTCCTCTCCTCCTTCCTCTCTCCTTTACTTTCTTGTGTTTTTTGTTGTTGTTGTTTTGTTTTGTTTTGTTTTTGTTTTTCACAGAGAACTCCTCATGGCAAAGGAGAGGAAGTCATTGCCCAAGGTCTGCAAGCAAAGCCATGCCTGTAGATGGGTGGAGACCTCCCTCTGCGGGGAGCTCACTGTATCTAGGAACATGGGAGCCCTTTCTGCCTGGGCAGGAGGCATCTTGGCTGGGGATTCGCCTGTGACTTTGGGGTGTGTTTAGGGTGACAAATTAGGACTGGTGTGCTCAAAGGTTATTCAAATATTTCAAGTAAAGCATATTTGAGCATGGAAAGGCCAGGGAACATTAGTCAAATGTCAGTATGAAGACGCTTTGTAGGCTATTTCTGGTGTGTATTTGCTGAGCCGAAGTCTGGCCTGGGCCCCATGGGCCTGTGTGGCCCAAGGGGAGGAAACAGGCAGAGAATTAGGCACGAGGCTCTGGAAGCCATAGGAATTCACAGAAAGGGTGGTGGGTGGTGGACAGGGTGTGCTGAGTGCCAAGGTCTTTCCTCTGGAGCAGAGGCAAAGGATGTGCCTTGTGTTGACTGACAAGGCCAGTTTGTTTCCATTGCTGCCCCTCCTGGGAAGTTAGATCAAAAGAGGGAAGTAAATATTTTCCATAAAAATGATTTTCACAGAGTAATGGCTGAAATGATAATAAGCTGACTATGGGCTTGGATCTGAACAATGGAAGATCATCCCCCAGGATCTGCAGCTGGCCATTCCCAGCAGCCACTTCCTGAGCACCCACCCTCCCTCCCCTCAGTCCCTCCAGGCTGCCTTCCTCCCCAGCTCCTATCAAAACAGTGCAGCAGCCCCAGTCACAAACTCAAGAGTCTTTTGACAGCAGCAATTAAGCAACTTAATTAATGAGTGAATAAAAATGATAATATTTACTGAATGGGAGCATCCTGTTTTGCATTTTTATTCAAACTCTGCACCTGAAGAATACAGAGAAAAGCTCCCTCCACCCCTGTCCCCCAGGCTTGCAAGCCTTTCATCTTGTCCCTGTCTCTCCCTCTCTCTGTGCCTCTCAGGCTCTCTCTCTGTCTGTCCCTCTGTCTCTCCTGCTTTTTATCTCTCTCTGTCTCTGTGTGTCTCTCTGTCCTATCTCTCTCTCTCTGTCTCCCTCTCCCACTCTCTGTCTCTCTCCCTCTCTATATATCGTAGTCTCTCTGTCTCTCCCTCTCTCTCTGTCTTGGTCTCTCTGTCTGCGCATCTGTCTTTGTCTATTTCTGTCTCTGCTCTGTCTCTGTCTCTGTCTTTGTCTCTGTGTGTGTCTCTACTGTCTGTCTCTCTCTCTCCCTCTCGCTCTGTCTCTCCTGCTTCCTTTGCTTTGGCCTCAGGAGCCCCATGGGAACATCCACAGTACAAGATGCACTTGCAGGCTAATCCCTTTCCTGCTTCCGAGGAGAATAAACTTCTATCTTTGTCGCAGGCATTGCTCACCCCTAAAAACCTCATTCATACATGAAGGACAATTTCATGATACTTTTCTGAGGCTGAACTTTACATCAAAGTGGGTGATTAATTACTGATAAGGGTATAATAAAATATTAATGCATTTTGTAATTAACCAGCTTAGGAATGACATCCCCCATCTCTTCATGAGTGACACGCTTACAACCACACACACACACACACACACACACACACACACACACACACACAGAGAGAACTTTTTAAGTTATTTTTTATTTGGCTATTAAGCTCAGCAGTGCCCTCAATGCATTACATTTGTTTCAAAAGCCACATATATTTTCCTCAATGAAATGTATAACCCATCTCGAGTGTAAGAAAGCCCCACGCATAATTAGCTCAATGTGACAGACAGTGAGTTTTTTAGCCATTATTTTTGACGGTGCTGTCATGGATGCCAGTGTACATTGTGGTGGGAGCAGCCGGAGTGGAGGAAACCCACCTGGAGGGTGGGCTCCCTTTTTCTGTCGGGAAAGGTTCCCCAAGCCTGACAGGCCCACCATCCTGGTTAAGCTTAATTAGTCAAGAGAGAAACAACCAACTTCAGAGCGTTACATTTGGGGCTCCCCCTTACTCCCTTGCCTCTTTGAATGTGACGTTCTTAGCAGAAGACAAAGTTCCAAATGGGATCTGTGTCTGGTGCTCTTGAACCTGCCCCTGTGCTCCCGTGGGACACACTTTCACAAGGCCATCTCATCTACCTGGAGCCAAGACTCCTCGGCAGAACTGATATCAGGTCACTTGGAGAAGAATGGATTTATTTCAGGCTGAAACTGGTTAAAAAAGAAGCACACAGGGTTTGGGGTGGCTGGAGGAGGGCATCATCCCAGGAGTGGGGTGTGGTGGCAGAGTGGTCACAGGACAGGCACCATTTCTCCTGCCTCTCTGTGTCTTTATCTGTGTCAGTGCTCCCCACCCCCTGAATCCAGGCTTGGTCACATGACTTGTTCTGGCTCATGGAACAGACTTGATACCAGCAGACTATAAAACTTGCATTTGTGTTTCTACTTTCTTTCTTGGACACCTGCCACCATCATGGGGGCTCTGGCCTGCTGGAGGATGGAGAGGCACAAAGAGAAGAGCTGAGCCATCCCAGCCAGGGTCACGCCCACCAGCCAGTCCCCGAGAGCCACCAAACAATGGCAGGTGTGTGAGTGAGCCCAGCCTGAGTCCCCGGAACTGCAGCTCTGACTGGTGAACTTGTGAGAAATAACCAATTAGAATTCTAATTGTTAAGCTCCTGTGTTTTGAGTTGTTTTATGGCTCTCACAGACACCAGAGGCTCTTTAACAACAAGGTTGTTGAGAGAGAATGATGGAGGTGCTCAAGCCTGGGCACAGACGTTAGGCCGAGACTCCAGGCCCAATTCCTTCCCTTTATGTGTTTCTTGTACGTTTTCAATCTTAAATATCTTCAAACACTATTGAGCTGTGTGATTGCATGTTTAGATTTCCCATTAGACAGTGAGCGCTGTGAGGGTCCCCATCTCTGTCTCCCTGGGCCCACAGATGGTGGGCACCTACACACCAGCAGGTGTTGGCTGCCTGGAGGATGGAAATGTGGAGGAGGGTGAGGTGAGCAGGTGGGGAGGGAGGAGGGAAGAGTGCTGGGGAGGTACCCATTCCTCTAGGAGAGACCACTGCAGAGGTTTCTCTCCGGTACGAAGGTGTCATCACAGTTCAATTAAGCAAAACTGCATGTGTGTTTACATTCAACTAAGTCACTCTTGACAGGAAAGGAAGGATGGTCTTAAGCCCAGAACCAGGGCGGTGAGCATCAAAGAGGGTAGGGCACCCAGGTGAGCCCTGAAGGTGAAAGGCCATCTGTCCCTATAGAATCTCTCTCTCTCTCTCTCTCTCTCTCTCTCTCTCTCTCTCTCCCTAAGGTGAGCAGAAAATATGGCAATGCTCATAAAATGATCTGAAATCTGTAAAATGCTGAGCAACTATGAAATGCATGCTAACAGTAAAGTCTTAATAACTCACATTTATTGAGTTTGCTACGTGACTGTCACTGTTTGTACAGGTGTTATGCCTCTTCTCACTTGGTCTTCACAACCATCCTGTGAAGTGCACGCACTTATTACTGCGACATTACAGTGACTTCTAATGTCACACTGTTACTCACTACCTGTTGTGTTTCATGCCACCATATTCAGCCATCTAGGCCCCCATGCCCTGGGTCACAACGGTGATAATCCATTGACTTCAGCTCTGTCAGTGGCTGGTTTGAGGTGGTACCTAAGGTTTCCCTGATCAGCTCAGGGGCATTGGGCTGGTGATATGATGGAGAGGAGTCCCTGGCTGCAAAACTGATGGTGAATATAAGCAAGGCTGAGTCGGCATTAAATGTTTTGTGCTCTCCAAAGAGACCCCATTCTCAGTGAAATCCTGCTGACAAGAAGAAGCTTGTGGTCCCACACCAGCCATTCCCATCCCATTGGCCAAGGCACAGCAATTTCCACCAGTTGAGGGCCTGGCCCTCCATCCCTGGGCCTCCAACTCTGTCAGTCCTGCTGGGCTGCTTCAGGCAGGACTGAGATCATTTCCTTCTTCCAGGTCCCTCTGATGGCACAGTGTCACTATAGCCACCTCGATTGTGATTTTAGCTAAACTTCTTCACCAGCACGGGCACACTTTGTTCTCAAGGCCGTGAGCTGCTTCTTTGCCATCATTATGCACAGTTCAGGTGACCCGTCTTCCTTCCCTTATACTTTATACCTCCTTTCACTCTGATCTCAGTGTGATAGCTGGGCTGCTGATGGTGGCTTCCTCCATGGGACACGTGACTCTCATGCTCCGCATGGCATGATGCCACCTGGCCAGAAGTTAGGTTTCCCCAGGATCAGCCCACCCAGACCAGGGTGAGCTTGAGTGTCATCCATCCCCAGGTGCTCAGTTCGGCTCCCAGAGGCCCTGAGTGGAGCCCCCACCGCATCCTCACCTGGCCTGTGCTTCAAGTTACTCAGCAAACAGAAGCATGAGATGCAGATCTCCATCCCAGCCACCTGCCAGCTAATGAGTGACATCATTTAAAGCTGTTTTGAAAGGAGAGATTTAAAGTTGTTTTGAAAACGGATGGAAAAATACAAATGTTGGAGTGTGAAACATTTTGCACAAGTACTAAAATGTTAATGTCTTTTTACTATGACAGTGTTACAGGACAGTGAGTGACAGCTTGCCCGTGGTTGTCAGTGAGAATCTCAGCCCTGTGTTTCATAAACATTATGACAGCAAAGAGGCAGCTGGGAAGTAAAGTTTGAAGAAAAGAAATGAGAGGTGTTCAATTCTCTTTAGATTTTCCCAAATTCACTCCAGATTTTGCTTTCGTTTTAAGTCTTTTAACTAAAATTTTACCCATGCATCCCATAACTGTTATTTATTGTGTTTTCTAATTATAAAATATATGCTCTCTGAAGAAAATTTGGAAAATACAAAGGTATGAAGAATAACATAAAAATCACCCAAATACCAGGCCTTAGTAATAATCAGATACATATCCTCATTATTTGGAAGCATATATATTTTACTCCAAATGTTTCAAAGACAAATTTATACAATTTAAAATAGAAAGCTATATTTTGATTTTGTGTCTTAATATTATAATTCTCAAAGTAAGAGTTTTATTACTTTTATTTTTTTTTAAAATAAGCCATTTAAAAATATTTTTAAAATTGATTTCACAGACAGGAAGGGAGAGGGAGAGAAACATCAATGATGAGAGAGAATCATCATGGGTTGCCTCCTGCACACCCCCTACTGGGGATTAAACCAGCAACCCAGGCATGTGCCCTGACCAGGAATCGAACCGTGACCTCTTGGTTCATGGATCAAAGCTCACCACTGAGCAACACCAGCCAGGAAAGTTTTACACTTTTATTCATTTTTTATTGCACAGCATATATCTTCTTTTTAAGAAAAATAAAAATACAGAAAAAAGATAAGGGAATAAAAATCAGTAAAAATCCCCTCGCTTAGAGATGACTGCTGTTACCTTTTCAGTTTTTGTTTCTACCTTTTTGTATACATTTTGAATGAAAATAGTATAATTATGTGCACACATGTATAATTTAGTAACATTATTTAATTTTATGATAAGTAGTATATAATTCTTGAGAATAATTATGTTTTCATTTTTATTAACTGCATAGTGGTCCACTGTTAAATAGCTTATTAACAAACAATTATTAGACATCAAGGCTGTTGTTAGTCTTCTACAATTTATAATGAAGTTACAAACATAGCTTGTAGCTAAATATTCATGGATACTTCTAATTATTTATTTCTGAAATAATACATACCAGTAGAATTTTAGGAACAAAGAATAAGACAAGACTTTGTTATGCTCAGAAGTTATTCTATCATATGGCTCTACCATCATTTATTTAACCATTTTCCAATCTTTTGACATTTAATACATTGCAATGAACATGCTTGTACCAAATTTTTGTACTGATCATAGATTGTTAGGATGGTGGTATCCTTGAAGGAGATTATAGAGTCAGAGGAGATGAAGAGGTTAAAGGTTAAATATAGAAATTGCCCGATTGCTTATCTATAGAGTCTGCATCTGATGATAAAAATAATTTTAGTATTCTTACCTTTTTTTTTCTGTTTTAGTGAGAAGTGCTAGTTATCAAAGAGACCATCCTCAAAATTGTGTGAGATGGAGTGAGTGGTTTGGAAAGTAGCTGATTAAACAATGTACAGGTGAGCTGGTGATATAAAGTTGATAGAAGGAAGAAGAGAAAATAAAATGGTACATGGAAAAGAATGAGGTGATAAAAGAAGCAACCCAATGTTTTAATGGTCACCAATCCTCTCTTGAACCAGTGGCCATTGGTATTAGCATCTTTAGATAATACTTTCATTGGAACCACACAGGAATTGACATGTGCCACTTAGTGAAAATTTGGGTGCAAAAGAAGCAGAAGCAAAATGGAAGTGTCTTTGTTGGTACAGAGTAGGTAAACCATTAACAATGGAGCTGATGAACCCTGTTTACTTCCTTAATTAGACCATCCAATCACAGGGTTTACTTGGATTAAGGATGTGGATACCCAAGGCAATGACCTAAGGATTTTTGTATGAGAGTAATGATATTAATGATATAAGTTTGGTATTAATAAAAGAAAATGTCTCACAAGAGGTGATAAGCTAATGAGATAACATGCTCATCACCCCATAAAGCAGAACTTTTTGGCTCTTTGACTATCTTTCCTTTCCAACCCTAGATGTAGCTTCTTCAACGCAGGTCAACCAAGTGCAGGAACAGTGCTTGTGGCACGAACCTTTCCAGGATGTGCGCCAGGTTTTGGAGATATGAGAACCAAAGGCCAAGTGCTCGACCTCAGGAAGCTCTCCACTTAGTAGGTAAGTGAACATGTGAACTGATAATTGCCTTACCACATAGCAGGTATAGTGGAGGGGAGTATATATAGAGTTTTAGCTACTTTTTTTTAACTCTCCTCTTTGGTGAGAACTTTGACACCTGGAAAAATCACATACAAGGGCAAACAACACAGCTCCCTTAAAGACATTTAGTCTCCTCTTTGGCGAGAACTTTGACACCTGGAAAAATCACATACAAGGGCAAACAACACAGCTCCCTTGAAGACATTTAGAATTTGCCAAAGTGAGTTCTGTGGGCTCTCTTGAAGGTTCGCACTGTATCCTGGATCTCTGATGTGGGCCTATCCTGGCTGGTGTTGCTCAGTGGTGAGCTTTGATCCCGGTCCTTAAGGATCCTGGAACAGAGCTTTAGACTCTGCAGAGGGAAGGACAGACACTGTCCCCACCTTCTCCACATGTGGGTTGGGTGGGGCTGGGTCATGGTCTAAGGCAAAGGAACTCAGTCCTCTGCCCAGGTAGCTTCACTGTGGCAGAAACATCACGTCCTGCCCTTGTCACCGCATCTCACTGTCCACAATTACTCATCATCTCTACATAGACAGCCCTGGAGGAGACCATCAATTGCCAATGCAATTCAGCAGATACACTTCATAAATTTTAATTACATTCCCACTGAAAATGAATGGTCAGAAAATATAAAACATCTGCCATCCAGATCATTTACATTTTTCATACAATAAATCATCAACAATATCCAAAACCATGGCTTAAATCATGGGAGTGTAGGAGGTCACGGGAAAGGACCGCCGTCCATCCTGTAATCACCGTGTGAACCCCAGCCCCCCTTCCTGGGATGTGGGAAGCAGGGCAAGGAGACAGGAGGACACCCAACAACTCATAGAGTTGTGCTGGGGAGCTTTGCAGCCCCGTCCTCATAAATGTAAGCTCCCAAGTCTTATCTAGAACTGGCTAATTGATCTCGTTACTATTATTTTATCAATAGTAAAGCAGGAGCTTGTTTAAGTAAAGGAATATTTGGCCAATTATGACTGAGAAAAGCAGGCATTTATCACTCAAGTGGCTTGTTTATCTGCCCTGCAGGCAGTATAGAGAGGCAGCTTCATTTTCAAAAATCAATTTTTATTAACATTATATTCATAAAACTCCCATTTGCCTCTAAGCATCTTGCATGTTATAAAGCATCGGTGGGGCACCCCAGTGGGGACGGATCTCCTTGGGGATCCTTTGGCAGGCAGAGGCCCTGAGGCTGGGGAAGGAGACTCAGGGAAACAGCAGCTGCACTATGGGGTTCTGAACTAGCCCAGCCACAGACAGAAGACAACCTGAATGGAACCCTTGTGGAAGCAGATCACCTGTGCTAAGGGGAAGGCTACATAGCAAAAGAAAACTCACAGACACAGATGTGTGTGATGGGGAGTCACTGGCCTTCCACAATTCCTGATATTGAATCTGACAGAAATAATGGGTGACCATTACCTTTTTAAAGGTTAAAGAGATATTGCAATATTAATGAAATGTCTTCACACTTGAGGACACTGGGGTCAAATGACTTGCTCAGGCATGCTGTGGTGACCAGTGCCCCATCTTCTGAATCTGGGTCTTCCGAGGGCTGGTTGAGCACTCATCTGCTCAAGCTTTTCTTCATTTACTGAGCCTGCCATAGGCTCTTCTAATTCAATGATATGCCTTTAAAACAAAGCATGCACATGTGTGGGGAGCAGAGTTGAAGTGTGAAATGTATAGAGTAGTGTGAGATATGGCCCTTCACTCAATAAAACAACCAAAAACCCGACTGTCTATGGAAGAGTATATGAGAACACTATGTGGACCATAAAATGAAGTAATATTGGTGAGTGTTGTTTCGAGGTAGAAGGCTCTGGGCTAGTTGCATGGGAGGATGCATGCCACCGTGTGGGTTCCTTCTCACCCCACCTCAGCACCCTCTGTCCTTGATTGAACATGAGAATGCCATAAGCATATGTCTCCTCACTGTCGCTTTGACCATTTTGGACCATGCTGTCCAAAGTTTAACACACAATTGAACTCTCCTCCTATTTCCCAAAACTCTGACTGTGCATCTTGGATTCTGGTTGATGCTCCTTCCTCTGCATGGGACATCTCCTTTGACAAGGTCTCAGAACACCCACACAGGTGTACTAGTACTGGCCTTGCCTGGGCTCTACTGAGGTATGCAGGACTCCACTTATACACATGCTAGACCAGCCCCTCCCCACAGGGTCCACCTGGAACTCAGAGCTGACTTCCACATGCTCTTCTCTACGTTGATTTCGCATTTCTCTCTGAAGTGAGCTGGGTGCCTGGCAATTTCAAACAATATAGGTGATTTAACGTATGTGAAAACTTGATAAATTCATTAGGAGATGTCATTCAAAGTTAATGCACAATTTTTCTCTCCAGTGTAGGTAATAGTCTTAATAGGCATTAAAAAAAGTAAAATCCTAAAGTTTACTGAACAATTTTTTTTTGTTTGTTCTAGTCTATTTTGAGTGAGGAAGTTCTGGCCGTCTAACATTGTTTTCAGACTCAATTGGATGTGGTTCTTCAGTGTTTCTTGGCTCTAATTAGAGTGGAATGTGCCTGCGAGATGTCCAACAGCTGCCACATCCTGGTGAAGGGGAGCTGCTTCCGAAAGTTCGTCGAAAGCTAGATCTCCTCACAAAAGTGAACTCGAAGCTGCCATATTTGTCTGGCTAATTAAGAATGAGATGTGGTAGAAATGGGTCTGAATTTCTTTCCTGCTTGAAATAAAGATGAATGCAATTGGTTTGACTTCTGCATATTTCTGCTTCCCACGGGGGAAAAATTGTTTTTCATTGTAACCATTTCTGACAGGTCTAGAATTCTCTAGAAAACTGAGCGTCATGTATCTGCCTAACAAACAAATATGCAGCACACCTGTAGAATTTTATGTGAAAGCTAGAATATATTTTCCTTCACATTCAGTGTGGTAGATATTTTTGGCAGTGTAGAATTATATTTATTTCTCTCTCATAATTTTCTAAAATCAAAATTTAGAAATAGGAAAAAAACCTGAAGAAATTTTAGGATAATTTTTGTAATATATTTCATTTTCTCCCAAAACTTCATTTTTGAGAAATTCTGAAACAAATTTATTTAACTTCAATATGCATAAGAGACTAAACTAAGTAATAAGATACAAAATTTTGCTAAATGAAAACCATTAACTATTAAAACTTTTCCTGGTCTATATTTTAATGAGAAAGGGTCTTGTGAGAAATTTGAAGAAAAAACACTGACATTTAAAAGAAGACGAGTGATGTGTGCATAGTGGGAATAGTCACACCAGGGGCCTAGTGACCCCCCCTCACCTTTCCCAGAGGAGCAGAAACATACAGTGTCCAGTTTGAAGGCAGGTTCTGAGGTTCGTACTCTATATATAGTTTGTAAATGCAAACAAAGCCACCAGAACACATTCAATGGCAAGCCCTCTCCTCAGCCAGTGTTATGTCTATCTTTACCTCCAAAAGTCCTTACCCAAAGGTCCCATGAGGAACTCATTGGGATGTCGGTCTGAGAGGCCACTCATCCCATAAGCAAGCTCATTTGCAGACCAAGAACTGGATCAGAAAAGAGTAGGACCAAACATGTAGGTGGTTATTTTAAAACATTATAACAACCTATTGTGTGCTTTTTAAAAGAATTATTGACAAATATGTGTAATAAATTGATGAATGAAGAAAAAATGAATGAATTAGGTGAGATTTATATTTTAATCTTAAAGATAATAATTTATCTGTTTCTGATTAATACAGTTATCAATATAAATGCTCCTTAGTCCAGAATCAATAGAACCTTTCTAAAGGACATATAACAATTGTAGGTCCCACAGTTTCTGGAGCACTTTCTGCTTTAGGCCCACACTGAGCTAACATGTATATACTATTTCACTTAACCTCTTATTAAGGTTGGCTTGGAAAAAATAGCCAATAGCTGAATGGCCCTGTGGGTGGGGTCAACTGGATATGCCACTCTTCTGTTTAAACCCTAGGATGGAATTCTAATGCCTTTAAAACAAAATATAACAATGTGAATATGTTATAAAGAAATGTATACCTGTGATGATAGCTTACTTCATGTGTCTACAATAATTAAAAATCAGGTATTCTCTTTTAATTCTTCCCACTATATACTTCTGTGTTTATTACTTCTTAAACATTTCTGAATGTCTTTATTGATTACTTATTTTTAAACTGTTAAACTGTTTAAATTGGTAACCAGCTTATCCTTTGGTTAGTTGACTTTATCATGATCATAAGGATTTGGTCTTATTTTTTAAATCTATATACTGCCTCAAACTTAGCCACTGATGTTATACCCAATGACCCAGCTTCTTTCATTTTAAGAATCTTACTTAATCGCTTTCCTAGTACTGTTCTCCAATTGTGAAAGTCAGCCAGCTTCGTAATGAACTCTTACAGATCATTTTCAACTTTTATTGGTCACAATTTGTTTCCCTGAATCTTGTATGCCTTTCAAATCTTCAAAGTTAGTGAAGCTTAATTCAGCCAGGATGCATCTGTTTATAGAGTAGAGTGGGTGGTTTTTGGAAGACTTGTCATGTTAGAACGTTGGGCTGGGGAGACACATGCCACTGTCCAAGTTCATTGAATACACATTTCCTCCCAGGAATGGGGTCCTTAAGACTTTGAGTCCTTTACCGATAGGAAAAGTTAACATTCCTTAACATTTAATCTGCCTTAAAACTGTGACCTCTGTGCTGATGGCTTCCAATTATCAAGTCAGTTTGTTTTTTCCTAACATCATAAGCTACGTGTTTCAGACACTTTCCTGTCCTGGCCAGCAAACACTGCTCTTTCAGGTTATTGCCATAAACCTTAATGAAGACACGAGTTGTGCCTTCACATTGGGTGGCGAGTTGATCCCATCATCTGAGCCCAATCTGTGTGGAGGAAAATGTTCCTCATGTTCAGGAAACCAGTTTGGTGTGTCTCAGCTCTGGATGTCCTTGGAACTACTTTGGACAAAGAGTCGGGAACAGACTATTCCCTCTCTCCAGCATCTGCCCCTACTTTGTCTGGCTCCTTGGTGCTTCCAAATATAGGTCAGTCAAACAAGCAAACATAACAAACCAAAACACCAAATGACAAAAAACAAAAAGAAGACAAACCATTACCACCGACCCTGGGGATTAATGTCGTTGTCTGTGAATGGTTTCTATAGAATGTATTGATTTTACATTTTCCAGCAAATCTGTGAAGAGGATACACAAATATATAAACACATGGCTATTACTAGGTTTTAGGGAAAATCTGAGCTAGCTAAAGTACTGATTTAAAACTGTTAAGAGGATCCTGGTATCTCAGGCTGAAGGACACCGCAGGGAATGGTTTGCCATGTCTCTTCAAACTTTGACAGGATTGCGCATTAGGAGTTCATTGTATTTGTGTTCGGAGTGCTTTCTCACGTCTTGCCTTTCCCACTCGTGGTCCCCCTGAACCGTGAGGACACAGGTTTAAGCAAGTTGGGAGCATTGCTTGTTCATCTCAGTTGGAGAACATGCTTGTTTGAAGAAAGGAATGAGCCAGTGTTGGTCAGCCTTAGCATCATTTGGGGCTGACGAAACACGGATCCAGAGAACAAAAATCGATGTCGACAAGGAGCCCTGCCATTTTGTGAATTTATAAGATAGGAAGAGATGGATAATTAGACCAAGCATGTATTTCTTTTCTTTAAGAAAACAGAAAGGCTCTTGATTGAATGTCTCTGAAAGGCTACTTCACTTCATGTTCTTCCAGTGTTTCTTCCATGTTGCATGGTAGGTTACAGTGACTTGTGTATGTTGCCACAGGGTCATGGATAGGCAATAATATGCAGGCTTTCTGAGAACCTCTTACACCATGAATATTACTGGTTATGCAGACAACTATTCTCTATCAAGTGCAGATGCAAAAGCTCCCTCCTGCTGAACCCCAGTGTCCAGATGTCGGTGTGTCTACCCCATGTCTTCCCTCCACCAGGCCAATCCTGTCTTCTTGGGCTGCACTCTCCTCTATTTTTCCTTTTCTCCTTCAACCTGATCAAAAGCATTTCCACCAAGATTTTTTCTTCTAATTTTGATTTGATAAAGTCAAATACTTTTTCCTATTTCACTTGCAACATTCTTCTTTTTAAACTAACTGTATTTTGTATTTTAAAACTTGTGTCGAGTATCCTGACATACCTCACGCCACAGCCCTGTTCTCTGTTCCAGCGTGTTCCCACTCTACACGGCTTTAGGCACTTTCAGGTCTCTGAGGCGCAGTGTCAAGCTCCAGTATCTAGCATGGCTGGGGTTTACTGCAAAGACACAAAGGAATCGAGTGGCTGTTGAATTCAGGGCTCTATTGAGAGTGAAAAGAGAATCATGTCACAGATGTGACTGGGACCATCCTGCCCAGACTGAGACAGGTCTTTCTTTCCTCCCTCTTTATACATTTTTGGATACTAGAACAATCCAATGCTGGATTACTTGATAATTTCTTAGACAATTCCACAATGGAAAGGAATAGGCTTTGGGTGTTATGTAGGACATGAATTAATCTGTAGAGACAGAGCACAAAGGCACAGTGGCCTAAACACCTTAGAGATATATTCCTCTCCCACACAAAGATCTGAGAGGACATTCTGTTCTTCCCTGCTCCTCCTGTGTGACTGCTTTACTCTCTGGGGTGCCCTCCTTTCCACAGGGTCCGAGATGACCCATTATCAGATCACCTGCCAGCCAGTGGGAAGAGGTGAAGGTCTGAGCATATTCCATTCTCTGACACGTACATCTGCCACTCATATTCCCTCTCTTCGTGTCACTTCACTTCCATTCATATCCCATTGGCCAGGACGTAGTCCTATAGTGTCCACTAGCTGCAGTGAAGCTTGGGAACTTTACTTTTCCCTCTGAAAGCCATATGTACAACTAAAAATGGGAAATCCCATTAGTAAGAGAGAATAGGAGCAAACTGGTACTTGGGGTAACCAATGGCTTCTGCCACACTTAGTAATATGATAGCGGAGGACATTCACACTGAGACATAAAATTCTTAGCAACTGCACTCTGTATTTTGTGGTCTTCATATTGTCACAGATGCTATGTAGCACCTATAAGAGCATTGTTATTTTAACTCAAAAGTTTTTGTTGAGAATCATGCAAATCTATCTCTAATCGTGAAAGTATTGTTTTAGTAAATTACATGCAAAGCTTACCTGGTATTCCACTCATTTCCTTACCATGACATTTTTTTTAACTTCACTACAGAATCTGAGTGCTTCAAGAACACGTGGAGAAGCTCTTTTCATTGTGTACATCCTGCATTATAATTTATGCCTTGCTCAAAGTCTAAAATTCTACCAGTCTGATGTTTTCATTTTTCTAAATTTTCTAAGCATTCCATCATATCAAGGAGTTGATGAAGCTTATTATGGCCACTATGATTCTGACACCATTCAGTTTTTCTTTTTTTAATTTTTTTCTTTATCGCTTAAGGTATTACATATGTGTCCTCCCCCCCCCCAATTGCCCCCCACCTCCCCACTCATGCCCTCACCCCCCTTGGTGTCATTTCACTATGAGCAAGAGATGCATGGCTCCTTCTTGGAGTGGGATAATCTTCTACAGGCCCACAACTTTGACACCATCATTAATTTGCTGGTTTTTTTTATATGTTCTTGACACTGAATGAGGTACCTCTCCAACTCTGAACAAATCATTGTGTTTATGTTCTTCAGATGATCACATTCATTAAAAAAAAAAAATTCCCTTGTCTTTGTCCCCAGGCGTCCATAAAAATGCTCTGTGCTTTGTTTGTGGTCACTTAAATAATAGGAGAGCTCCCCCTACTGATTGGCATTGGGGAATTAAGGAGGAGGGGCTAATCCCAGGCCCTTTGGTCTTGATAACTTCCCTAATGCTCCTGCATAGACCAAGAAGCAAATCAAAAGGCAGCCTGTGTGACATTGGCTTTTGAAATACTTAAAAACATCAGCATTTGTCAGGCAGAAAGATTTTCATTTCAAAGTTCTAACAGGTTATTATTATTCCAAGCAATGGAGAGTTAAAAAAGGTTGAACAACTATAATGATGATGGTGTCTAATAGTAGCGAGCGATTAGGTTTTATTGTTTGTTTGCATAAAACAATATCACCTAGCTTTGTTTTGGGTCTGTTTATGAAACATAAGCTAATTAGACCATGCACATCACTTTGTTTTCTGGAAATTAATTAAGCTTTCCTGGCCTTACCAGGTTACAGGGCCAGGCTCACATCCCACACAAATCCTCCTGAGTTACGTAGGAGGTGAGCCTGTCTCACGCTGAACTGTCAGAATATTCTATCATGGAAAGAATGGGGTTCGGTAATGTGGTGTTTGAAAGCTTGTTCAAGTTGTAAAATGTTGGCTTCTATTTTTATTGAATCACTTAAACTTTTAACATAGTGAAAAAGATTGATTTAACATACATTTCACAAGCCATTTGAAATGCATATTTTTGTGGAAAAATGCAGCAGAAGACATTTTCAAAACTAAAGTTATTGTCCTGAAGGGACAAAACCCATGAGTTAACTATTGAAATCATATTGTTTTGTCAGACTGTCCATAAAAACATTCAACATTTTATATTTGTAGTGCTGTGAGGAAGCTCTAGCCATCTTCTTCAAATATACAGATTTATATACACTTTATTATTTATATACTCTTTATTATTTGGGAATATTACATGCAATCTACAAATAGTTGTAGAGGCTGTGGAGAAATGTTTTTATTGTAAGAACCCCCAGTAGAGAAGCTAAAAGAAGCATCTGGAGAAGCACCGAATATAGTGAGCTTAATAAAAATGCCAGACCTGTGGGAAGAAGGGCTATTTTAGCAATCCATTCCATTCATATCTGAACTCTTTTTAAAAAACAGCTTTATTGAGATAGAACTTGCATCACATAATATTCTTCCACTTAAAATGCACAGTTCAATGGGTTCGGTATATTTACGGAGTTGTGTAACAATCCACAATCAAATTTTAGAACATTTTCTAAAAGAAACTCTATACTCACAGACACCCCCTATCATGCCCTCCTCTCTCTCTCTCTCTCTCTCTCTCTCTCTCTCTCTCTCTCTCTCTCTCTCTTTCTCTCTTCAAACCACCCCAGCTGATGTGCTTCTGTCTCTTTGAACGAGCCTATTCTGGACATCTCATCTAAAGAGAATCACATAGTATTTGACTTTTTTGAGTGGCTGCTTCCATGGCCTAATGTCTGAGGTTTATCCTTGTAGCAGGTGTGAGGACTTTATTCCCAAACCTGCACTTTCTTTGTAGTGACAACACCCAACACCTATTAATGACAAAAACTCTGCAAAGTACAAATACAAGGGAACTTTCTCACCTTGATAGAAAACTTAAAAACAATCTGCAGCTAACTTCATATTTAATGGTAATGAACCAGCAGCTCTACAGCTAAGATCAGTAACAAAGCAAGGATGGCCTTACCACTCCTTTACAACATATACTGGAAGTCCTAGCTAATACAATAAGACAAGAAAAAAATCAAAGAAAGGAAGGAAAGAAAAAACTAAAACTGTCTCTTTTGTAGATCACAGAATAATCTATATAGTAAATCTGAAGGAATCTACCAAAAAACTCCCAGTACTAATAAGTAATTATAGCATGGTTGCAGAATACAAAGTTAATATATAAAGTCTATGCTTTCCTATGTACCATCACTGAACAAGTGAAATTTAAAATTTAAACAGAATGCCATTTACATTAGTACTGCCCCCCCTAATGAAATGCTTAGGTATAAATCTAACAAAATGTGTACCAGATCTATATGAGGAACACTACAAAATTCTAATGAAAAAAATCAAAGTAGAACTAAATAAATCAGAAGATATTCCTTACTCATGGCTAAGAAGGCTCAATATTGTCAAGATATAAGTTCTTCCCAAATTGATCTATAGATTTAATGCAATCCTAACCAAAATTGCAGGAAGTGATTTTGTGGATACTGACAAACTGATTCTAAAATTTATATATAGAGACACACACACACACACACACACAAACCAACCAAAAAAACCAAACCACAGAATAATCAACTCATTATTGGAGAAGAAGAACAGAGTTGGAAAACCGATGCTATCTGACTATAAAGTTTCAGTAGTCAAGACAGTGTGATACTGGTGAAAGAATAGATAAATAAATCAATGGAACAGAATAGGGGACCTAGAAATATATCCACATCAATATAGCCAACTGATATTTGACAAAATGAAAGGTAGCACAATGAAGACAGGACAATCGTTTCAACAAATAGTGCTAGAACAATTGGACATCAGCATGCAAAAAAGTGACTGTAGGCACGGACCTCGTATCCTTCACAAAAATTAGCTCAAAATGGATTGTAGACTTACATGCAAAATGAAAAACGATAAAGCTCCTAAAAGATAACACAGGAGAAAATCTACATGATCTTGGGTTTGGCAATGACTTTTCCAATACAACAGCAAAGGCATAATCCATGAAAGAAAGAATTGGTCAACTTGATTTCATTGGAGAAAATATTTGCAAATGATGAATCTGATGAATAACTTTTTAAAACTATATGAAGAACCCTTAGAACTTAACAATATGAACATGAACAACCCAATTAAAACATGGGCAAAAGTTCTGAATAGTCCCCTCAGCTTAGAAGATACACAGATGGCAAATAGGCACATGAAAAGATGCTCCACATCATTTGTCATCAGGGAAATGCAAATTAAAACAACAATGGGATCCCACCACACAGGTAGTAGAATGGCTCAAATCCAAAACACTGACAACACTAAGTGCTGATGCTGCAGCCACATTGGAAGACAGTTTGGCAATTTCCTTTTATTTTTCCATCCACGATGGTTTACCATTCATATTTGTAGGGGCACCTAAATAAATAAGAATCAATTTCTTTAATCCTAAGGCACACAGAAGCTGTGGGAAGTAATGAAAGCCACTTGCTTTCCCAGGCATCTTCATAGGTCTGAGCCTCAAGTTTTAACTCTATGTTTTTGAATTTATTTATTTACTTTTCACTTTAATATTATATCTTATTTAACCCAATATATAAAAAATATTTTCATTTTAACACAAAATCAATATAAAATTATTAATGAGATCTTTTACATTCTTTGCTTTATACCAAGACTTCAAAATCTGTATTTTATACTTAGAGCACATCTCAGTTTGGAGTAGTCACATTTTTTAAATGTTACATGCAATAAACATTATTATTTCAAGAAAAACAATTTTAAATATAATAATATTACATGCAATAAATATTAATACTTCAAGAAAAAGAGATTTTAAATAAAATAATATTACCAAAACTGTACTAACATAGTATAACAGAGTTTGGCAATTTCTTACAAAACTAAATACTCCTACCATATGAACCAGGATTCACACTCATGATATTTATCCCAAAGAGGTGAAAACTTATGTCCACACAAAATCTTAAGCATGGATGTTTATAGCAGTTTATTTATAATTGTCAAAACTTAGAAGCAACCACGATGCCCTTCAGTCCTTCAGTAGGTAATGGATAAATAAACTCTGGTACATCCAGGCAATGGAGTATTATTTAGCACTGGAAAGAAATGAGCTATCAAGCCATGGAAAGACATGGGGAACCTTAAATGAATATTGTTTAGTCAAAAAAGCCAATCAGAAAAGACTAGATACTCTATGATTCCAACTGTATGACATTCTGGAAAAGCAAAACTATGGAGACAGTGAAAGAATCAGTGGTTGCCAGGCATTGCGGCAGGCGTGGGGAATGGGCGGTTTTTAGGGCAGTGAAACTACTCTACATGATACTGTAACTGTGGACTTGTGTTATTACACTTTTTTGAACTTTCATGTGAATAAACTCTGGACTGTGGGTGATGACGATGTGTCGATGTAGGTTCACTGATTGTAATAGATAGACCACTCTGGTGGGAGGTGTTGATAGTGGGGTGGCTGTGCATCTGTAGGAGAAGCGGTCTATGGAAATCTCTGTACCTCCTGCTCAATTTTGTGGTAAACCTAAAACATCTCTAAAATTATAGTTTATTGAATAGAATTAAAGCCAAAACACAACAGTTAAAAAAATGTGATTTTGTTTGTAAAGTGCTTAGAACTATGGTAGCCCCTGGCATGTACCCAATAAATGGCAGCATTAATATTGTCTGTCTCCCCTCAGAATTCTGGTGAAGTTGAGCCCACTTCTGACAGCAGTCTGTTTTCCCCATAACCCTGGGCAGAGAGAGTTGGAACAAAGAATTAACATGAAAAGTCTAATTTTGTAGCGGTAAACCCATTTTTCCCCTAAATTTCCCCTCCATGTCCTTTCTCATACTACATCAGCATAGAGATATTTTTTCTTCTGTTATCTCTCCTACTTAATCAACCATTTCTCTGGATTCAGCCCACTGGAAATCATTCTTATCAAAATTAATGACAACATATTTTAGCCATTTGAATAAAGTCACATTTTTGCAATATTTTTTCCTTTTCGTCTGGAGGTGTTAAACTCTTATAGTTATTTAATGGTGGACTAAATTATCAGAAATTAATTTGCATTAATAAAGGTGCTATGATGGAGTTTAGGTAGTAGTTGTTGACAAAACTGCTGTTGATGAGCAACACAGAAATCACAGCACCTGCATTTATTTCTGTTCCTGTAGTCACTGAACTGTGATATGACAGACATCTTGCCGAACATTTCCCGGTTTCAGCTTCTACAAATGGTAATAACCTCTAAGCAGTTAATAGGAATATCAAAAGGGCCCACTGGCATTGACGTTAATATAGACTTGGGATTCCAGGCTCATTCTGTCCTGAGATGAATAGGTACAGAACAGGTAAAGATGCCAAATCAGATAATTTATAAAGAACTTTGATTTACACACAGTGGAAGTGTAGATCCAGGTTAAAACAATGACAAACAACTCAAACAATAACGGATATCAACCTAAAGACATTTACTATGTTTGCTAGACATTCCTTCCCATTGGTTCATTATGTAATTCTCACAACCTTTTTTAAAGAAACAGACGGACTCCCATTTCACTGATAAATAAATGGAAGGCAAATGAAGTAATAGCTTGAACAAAGTCACACTGCTATGAAGTGAGCCCAGATGCAAAGCCAGGACTTCCTGACTCTAAAGTTTTACTGCAACACTGTACTGCAGATGCCATGGAGTTCAGGGACTGTGGTCATTGGGATAACAAAACTTCTGTGGGTTGAAATTGAGAGGAAATTGGGATCCTAGCCCTGAACTGAGAGGGGAAGAAGGTAAGAGTCAGCAACACAGGCAGAGCTGAGAGGTGTGGGCTGTGCACATAGCGAGGACCTGAGGTGCAGCCCTCGCCTTCAGTGGTTGGGACACTGTGGCTCCATGTCACAACCTTGGAGGTCCATGTCCAGGCCAGAACAAACATGATCCTTTCACGCTCAGCAACGCAGGAGCGTGCCAGCAGCAGCACCTTGCACTTCCGTACACCTTTGGTGGGTGGGTAATTGATACATCACTTTGGTAACATCTTATTGATCCCCATTAGTCTTTTTCTCAGCTTTTATTTTCATCACTACTATGGTTCAACACCTGGAGTCTTCATGGAGCGAGCTCAACTCAGGCAGGAGTTGAGTATCACATATATGAGATGCTTTCAGTTAGCGGGGACAGTGGTATTTAAGTCCTGCACGCTCCCCACAACCCACTCTTGCTGGCTCTACCAGCTGCTTCTGGGTTGGAGTCAGCTGGACAAAGAGGTCCCATCTATTGGGAAGCCTTTTCCTCAGTCAGGGGTATGACTTCCTTTGCCTCCTTTTTTTGTTGTGAGTTTCATGGCAATTTTTGTGAGTGTGTGTGTATGTGTTTGATTCAGTCTCCGGAAAATGTATCAAAATACCTGCTTTGTTAATGAGATACTATTTCTGAAATCCCAACCTGGCCTACAGGTAAAGAATGTTTTCATTGCTGGTTACTTCATTATTGCAATAAATGACCCAGGAGACAATCTGAATGAGCAGAATAATTTAGTGATGTCTCCTTTTGCATGTGCCATCCTGTTTTCTTGACCAGGTAAAAATATATTTTAAATGGTGTTTTTTTTTTATAAACAATTGTTAAAATAAAACACTTGAGCAACTGGTTAAAATAAATTCAACATTATGTTTCTTAAATTTTCTAAGGAAGAAGTTTTTCTTTGAATCAACATCAAATATGATGTACTTGTAATGAATGGCTCCCTTTCTATAATGTATGGATTATCTATAAATTCTTTTAGGACAGGGACCATGTGTGAATCATGTCTTTGTCCCTAATATCTAGTTTAATGTATATTTAATAGTATTTGCTTAGTAATTTCTGAATGACTGAATCACTTTAGCTGTAAAAATGCTGCTATGAATTGTATAATGCTGATGTATGCAAAATTTTCTCTGTTGAGCATAGAAAGAATACAAATTGGTAAAAAAAAAAGACAATTTGGAATTTAATTATTAAAAATAAAAAGTGTATCTAAAATTAAATTGAAAAAATGTTGACACAGTGGTCCTTACATTTCTTTAGAATATATGGTCTTTATCCTGACAATGAGTGGATCTCACTGTGGTCTAGCATATCAGACTTGCATTCTCCATTTTAAGTGGCTTCAACTCTTTGCCACATTGCCTATTTACCTATCAATTATCTATGTATCATCTATCTATCTATCTATCTATCTATCTATCTATCTATCTACCTACCTACCTATCTTCTATCATCTATCATTTACTTTCTATCTATCTGTCTAATCAATCTATAAATTTAATATAATACTGGTAGGGAAATTTTCTACAATATTATCTTCAAAAAGTTTAGAATTGTGATATTTTAAAATGAGCATTTTGTAATCTCATTTTAATCGAAATCAATATGATAAATCATATATGTCAAGTAATAATAGACTGAAATTTTCAAACCAAATACTAAAATATTTATTAACATGCACTCATGTTTTCATTTGACATGACTCAAGTTCCTGCTCCATTCTTGATTTTGACTGGGTCCATATGAGGTGTGACATAGTTTCACTTAGGGAAATGCACTGGGAGAGAGGAAGAAGCATTCATGTTTTGAGAATTTGTGTAGCTAAAATGGTAGGAATGGTGCCGATGGGGAAGCAGTAGGAATTGGAGTAAAACAGAATTTGTTCATGGACACTGTGTGATGACTTCATTTTTTACTGCTTTTTAAGCATATGCCAAAAATTAGTATATAGGGAATATGGGAATGGGGTCAAGAATATGTTCTATTATTTACTTTACAGAATACTTAAAACACAAAGGTCATGATGTAGACTGGCAGGTACCAGAGTATTATTCTAGAACATTAGCCCTACACATACATTTAATGGTTTCAAGTGCACACTATTCATAAACTCGTCTACACTTGTTCAAGTCAGCACTTGTCAAGCCCATGTGGCAGAGACTGTATTTTTCACCAAACCCAAGACATCCTATGGATCCTGTGTTCTAGCAACACACTTTGTGGATGCCAGAGAGCCACAGATGAATGCCAGACTCAGATTCTATTCCTTTACAATGCAGTTTCCCTTGTGTGTACACCACACTCACCACACACACATATCACATAAGAATGATTCAAGTCACATTTTAAATATTTCTTTGTAAATAATTTTCTCTAGCTCTTAATTCTGACACTCTTCTGCAAATCTCCTCAAGTTTGTAATAGTGTTCCCTACTAACACCTTCACCCTGTTTGATTGCTTCCTATTCACCCCACTGGAGAGGGAGGGATCCTCACCCTAAATAGTATGAGATGGCTGAATGCATGGCACCTGAGAGAGGACAGATGAATTCAAATAGAAGGTAGTCATTAAACATACCCACAGGCCCAGGGAAGGATGCCGCATGCCAGGCATGCCACCTGGGGATCCCACTCAAGAGGAGAGAGAACCAGCAGGGTTATGAAAAGCTGGCTTTGTAGTAACAAAAGATAGAGGTGCCCAGATTCCTATGGGAGGATGTGATTGGCTTGTTTGAATAGTTCTGTGGACTGGCAGGGAAGTAAAACCTATTAGTTGAGAACTGGGAGGGGCCTAGCTGGTTCATCTGACATTGGAACTGGCTGGGTGGGGAGTCTTTCCCTTTGGGTGTTGCTCACATTGGTGAGAAGAGTGGACTCTGGCTAAATTTTGGGGGCCCTATGAGATGCAATGATGTCAAGGCAGCCCATGAAATTTTAGATCTTACCATCCCACCTCCCCAGGTATCTTGAGGTCTGTGCCTGTGCTCAGTGCCCTCAGCATGAGGTCGAAGTGCCATGCACCTCCTCCTTCAGGCAGCCTGCCCCCTCCCACACTGTGCTCGCTGTCTCAGTACCAGATCGTGGAGTGGATTCACTGGGCATTCAGTCAGCCAGGTTTTGTCCAGTGGAGTGTCTGGCTATCCCCTGGCGCTGTTCCTTGCTCCCCTCACTGATGGCGGCTATTACACTTGATTCATTACATGCCATTGATCTTCGAAATTTTGATGAATGGCCGGGAAACCTGAAAAGTTCAGAGTTTGGCTTTGGTTCAAATGAGCACCCAGAAGTTCAGATGCTTAATTCAAGCTGTCTAAGTCTCTTGGAGAAGCAAATGTGGTTATGCAAAATTAGTCTGAAAAATCTCCTGGAAACAGCCCCTCTCTTGGAAATTCCTGGTATTTCCTGCTCTTACTTAGACCACAGACTATAAATGCTACAAAGACATTATTTCTTTCTTTCATTTGTTCTGCTCATTTACTTCTGGCCAGAGCCCAGGTTTCTAGGTTTTGGGGGACAGGTAGCAAATCATGGTGGGAAAGTTCAGGGTGGCATTGTTTGACTGTCGCGGTTCCACCAGGCGTACATACATTTTCCATGCACCTGGGCACACAGAGAGATGCAAGCGCATCGGCTCCCAGGGTTCTGAGTAAAGAGTTGTCTATTTATCCCTGGCAAACGGACTTCCTTTTCAGATCCACGAATGTGCTAGTGCTGTGTGAATATGCAGGCGTCATCAGGACAAAGCAGCGGGTGATAAATGACAGTGGGAGAAATTCCCTCCAAAATGCACAGTTAACTCTGCTTGGCTCTCCCTTGATTAATTCAGGCAGGCTCGCCTGAGAAACAGATCATTGGAGGGCTTCGTTCTGAAGGTCAAAAGGGATGCACACTCACAGGTCCACAGGGGAGGACTCTCCTGAAAAAAGGGCTCTTGAATGAGAACATTGAAGAACTTTATCTATTCCCTGCCCCTAAACACCCCTTCTCAGCCCAGACCAAGGGTTGGCTCATTAGCCGGTTCAGCTGGGCATGCTGAGAGTTTTAGAAGGGACCAGACTGGATATGGCAAAATATAATTCCACAGGCTCCCCTGGCATTTGATTGTAATCTATGCTTTGTTTGCAGTAACTGATCTATTTCAATTTCTTAGAGCCTCCAAAATAGTAATAATGTATGCATTACAATGAGAAATTCTATTAGGATTTGGATTATTCTGCATTATTTAGAAAATGAATTACAACTTCTGACCTTGGACATACACATGTGTTTCAGATATGTCGCAAATCCCAGGAAATATTAAAACCAGTTTTGCCCAGAAACCCTGCTACTCATTATCCCGGTTGAGTCTTCATTCTGCCATAGATGGTTCACCCAGATGTAAACACAGGAGAGCTGGTAATAATTCATACTTTGCCAAATTTCAAAATTGTTGGTTTTAAGTAAAACAAAACACCAGGTTTCCAGCTTCTACTGAGTGAAAAAAAGAGATCCCATATAAACATCAAACATTGTCATGGTATTCATAATATTACTATAATATGCCATGTCATGGTTCAAATTTGACAATTGGATAATAAAACACATAGTAGCCTTGGATTCTAGCTACACATTCTTTTAGAGAGAAATACATAAATTGTTCGCTCAAAAAGCAATTAGCAAATTCTGAATGATCCTAGATAGTTTGGAAGATCAATGGAAAATTTAATACATTGATTTTATTTAATAATTAAGTTTTAATTATTTTAAATTAAAAGTTAATGTTTAAGGGCCCATATAGCTCCAGTTTATTACTTTTATAAACATAAAAATTTTAAATTTCCTTCTTTTATTTTACATTGAAGTATAATAGTTTTTAAATCATAAATGCTTTGAAGGCTAATACATGGGCAAACATTTCTGTTCCACACAGCTGGTGGGTTCCATCCTATTATACTGATATTATACTTGACTAATTTATTAGACTGTTACAATTTCTTTTTTCTCACGGTCTTTCTATGGAGGAATTTATTTAAGCAAATGGACTCTTACTGAATTGGCATATAGCCATCTTTTACACAAAAGTCTTCTCTATGAGAGTGTAAAATGGCCTATGAATGGTAAACATAAATATCCCCCAAATTCTTAGCTTCCTCTCTTTGGATCTGAGATCTTACAATCAATCAGTGGCACTCGAGAAATTGTGACTTTACTCCCTCTTTTTTTGAACCATTGTCTCTTTACATAACATGACCCTAAGGTGACCTCATCATTAGCACTATGTACAATGTCTGTCCACGGTGAGTTCAGAGGTACCCAGGTGGTTAAAGAAAGCTTTTTTTGCCTCCTACAAATGCAGGAGTCTTTTTTCAGCTAGTTGCCCTTTGGCCCTGACTCTCATGCTTACCTTTCCAGGTACTGACCCTGCAAACAGTAGACACTGCAGCAGGGCAAGAGGGTGCTGGAAACACACACGGGAAAATGACCTTCTGGTTGGAGGAAAGGTTACCAAGTGCCAACCACAAATATCTAAAATATAGCTTCTTCAATGTAATTTTTAGAGTAAAATTAAGAACTTAGGAAATGACTGTCTCAGATATCAACTACATCTCTATTTTCAAGCTGTTTCTTAGAAATACTAATGGCTCTTAAAAAATCATATCTGTGGTTTTGCCTCTAAAAAGCCACTAATTATTCAGACAATATGTAAGAGGCATAAATATCTATTGGAAAAAGTGAAATAAAAAAGGCAATTTCCACTCAGCTGTTGCAGTCAAATAGAGAGAGGCCATATGAATGTTTACAAGAGAGGCATAATTTTATTTTCACAAACATAATTACTATTTTTTAAACAGCACCATACACATCACCATTGCACTATTTCGACAGGCATTTCTGAAGCAGAGGTTGGCTGAGTGTATGGCAGCTTCAGCTATGCAACATGGCTCTGAAAGACTTGCCTCTCACACAGGTGAATTCCCTCTATTCTTCTCAAGGGTCTCTGAAGAGAAGGAAAACAGTTGATTACAAATTTGGTGCCCAACTATTTTCTCTCATTGTAGAAGCCAAGGTAGTGTCAGTATTCGTAATTTTGTTCATTCAGTGAAAATTTTTGGTAACCATTTCCTGGAACTTTAAGAAAAGGTAGACACCATTAGTGGGAAATTTGTCGTTGGACAGCTGGGGAGTCATGTTTGAGAAGTGGTGCTGAGCACCAGGAAAGCCATCATTGTCAGGGGATTGGCAGTCTAAGAAGCAGGAAGATGCCTTATGATGTCAGACTAACGGTATACCAGATGGCCTCCGTCCCTTTCCACCATGATTCCAGGAGGGAATTTAGTATGAAAAGCTTCAGGAGCAGAAAGATGGTGTAAGGCTGGAGATCTACCCACATCTTGCTCTTCTTCCTTTGCCGCCCTTCACCATCTCTCCTCCCACCCTGCCTGTTGCATCATTTAAACTTATGTCTGTTTTAATACTTCCGGAATCTTGGCTAAAACTGTAATCCTGGCTATCATCTTAAGGCTCAAACATTTTGTTTCATCAACCGTTGATTCTGGGATTGAGACTGTGAGTTTGAATTAAAATCAATAGGTGATGAATGACCTATATCTGTATACCTCTTGGTAACTGGAGACAGTTACCAAGTGCTCACATCTCTCAGTATGCATGTATGTGCAATTCTTCCTAACAAAACATTCACATCTCTCCATGAACTTACCTGTTTTGCTTCCCACAGGTATGTTAGAAATGAAAACATCCCAACTCTGCCTGACGGAGGACCGGCATAGTATGGAGCTGTCATCAGACAGTTCCATCTCCCAGCATGGTGGCTCTTCACTAGCTGTCGTCTGTGCTCATCACCAAGAATTTGGTTCATGCTGTGTGTTCCTCATCTGACATTAGCCACACCTACCCTCACACAATCAGTCCATTCCATGCAATTTAACATTAAAAGATTTGGGGCACAAAAAGTAGGCCTTGTCTTGATTTATTTCCCCAAACTTCACCATCCTCCTCAAATTTATCCTTTCTTTCAACAAATACATGGAAATTTCTCTTTCCAGCATCAGTGTAATGGTGAACTCTGCCACAGAGTCATTTGCATACACTCAAACCTTGAAACAAAGCTGAGGTAGCTTGAAATATCACTTTTACTACCTGCTGAATATCACATGTACATAATTAAAAAGCAAACATTCCTTTTTTCACATCCCTGATAGAACAAAACAGCATGGTGTAGATTCAGTTTGTTGGAAAACAAAGAGCATGGTCATTCACCATCATACTGCTTGCTCTGTTGTGCTATGAAAATTTTATATACAATAAACATAAAATATAAAATACAACCCGGGTTAAAGCAATAGAAGCCATTTCCACAAATCATTTGGGCCATATCCTGGGAGCCAGAAGTGTTCCCCTTCTATGCTGACAACTGTCCACATTCAAGAAAGAAATGCCTGTTAGTATTACTTGGAAGAACGTTGTCATGTACAGTGATCTTGATCAGACAACTTTTGGGTAGAGGATAACAAGATTGTTTTAGAGGATCAGAATTTAGAAAACTGAACACATGCCTAATTTTTAATAAGCAGTATAGTGACTATAGGTTTAGTTTTGTAATATAACTGCAATAACGAAGACATAAAAACTTTGTGTGGAATTTTCTGGTGTAAATTTTTCTGCTGTAAAATTTTCTCTGGGAATGAGGGCCATTCCAAATATTGCGTATGACCTTTTCAGGCCACTAGTGTGGCCCTAGATACCCACTTGGAGCATCTTCTTAATCGAATCATAGAGTCTCAGGGCTGAAAGGGATCGTAAAAGGGATCAGTCCATCCAACTCAATGTCAGAATCCACAGTATAGTACGACTGGACAAGTTTAAATAATGCAGCTGATATTGTTTACATGTTACAAGTTGTCTGAATTAATAGCTTTTAAAAAGAATTAATAAGACATAAATACTTCACTCAAATCCCTCCCGTCCCTAATAAATAGTGAAGCTTGAATAGTTGTAAATTCTCTAAAAAATAAATTACATTACAAATGTGGGTGTGAGTGGCAGGCCTTATTTATGGCTACTGCTGATTTAGGGTTTTTTTTTTATGTTTCTGGGTTGGTCCATCTGGCTGTTTTTCAGATTCAAAGTTTTATCTTATGTTGGTCTGTATGAGCTACTTTATTCCTGGAAAACCAAATGTAACATTTTAATCAAAATCATGTGATTTCTACACAAATAAAGGAGAAAAGACAGAAAAGCATATTCACCAACATAAAAATTAATACTGAGATAAAATTGGAACTTCCTGGCATTCATGAAATTTTTTTAAAATATATTTTATTGATTTTTTACAGAGAGGAAGGGAGAGGGATAGAGAGTTAGAAACATCGATGAGAGAGAAACACCGATCAGCTGCCTCCTGCACATCCCCTCACTGGGGATGTGCCTGCAACCAAGGTACATGCTCTTGACCGGAATCGAACCTGGGACCCTTGAGTCCGCAGGCTGATGCTCTATCCACTGAGCCAAACCGGTTAGGGCACATTCATGAAATTTAAGATGGAAAGAGAAGACTTTTAGAAAAAAAATACCTTTATAAAATATATTTGAGGATATTAAAGAAATAATGACACTCTACCTACCTATGAGTTTGGAAAATTTAGGATTATAAATAAAAATGTATTTTGTTCAACTAATATTAAGACATTGGAATGAAACATCATTTGCCTTTCTAGATCTTTCAAACACTAATCAAATTTTACATCAATATTTTATTTGCATAAATTCAATATCATGTTTTATCCTATTTAATTTAATGTGTGTCTTGTGAGTAAAAGGTGGGTGTTGCCAAAGTTGAACCAAGTGATTCATTTAGTGGCTTTGGAAGTTTGAGGTTTATAAAGTAGTTTGCTATTTTAAAATTGAATATGTCTTCCCTCTTTTGGTGTGCCTGTTCACATGGAAATGGTTTTCTGAGTGGGGTTGTAGCCACTCAGAAAAGGAGGGGTATGCAGTCTTATAGTTGAGTGTTTGCAGCTACAGAATTTCATAAAATATTAGTCTGAAGTTTTGAATTAATAACATCAATGAACACATTTTAACCAAATCTTTTGCCTTCCTTTGGTAACTGATTCTTTAAAAAGTTAGCCTTGATGTTAAGTTACTTTATAGTCAGGGGAATAGAAAAAATGTTAACATTTATATTTCTCTGTGAAATTCAATGCACATTATTTGGAAACAAATAGTAGAATAAAGAGTTGAAGTTAGAGTTAAATAAGAAGATGCTTGTATACCATTTCATAAATGGCACATGTCTTTCTTCTCACAAATGCCGTTCTCAAGAATGGATTTACAGCCTGACCAGCTTTTGGGTTTCAGCTGTGTCTGTTGGGGAGCTTGATGGGTGGAGGATGTTGCTGCCCATTCTTCACTAGAAGGCGGCAGTGCTCAACACAGCCTGGTCCTCTGCTAATTACAGTTAGTAATGGACACAGTGACACCATGCAAAAGGTACTGTCAGGAGGTTTCAATGAAAAATAATTCCTTCCAGAAAAAGTCAGAAGAAGAAGAAAAACGAAGAGGAAGAGAAGGAGAAATGAATAAAAGATTCTCTCTGGTTTTCAGTGACATGCCTTGTACGTCCATTTTGCTAGGTGAGTAAAAATAGCTTTTATTGGATGAGTCTGTTCACCTAGCTCTAGAGAGCTAACTCTTTGAAAAGTGAAGGGACGAGTAAGACATTTCACAAATTAAACCATCACAAAACCTTGCAGTTGCAGAAGGTGCTTATCATGCTTCCTTAAATGGAGACTCCAGATCACTCTGGATAGCATATCATTTATGCAGCAATAGGAGGTCTTTTCCTTTTATATATGAGTTATTCCATCAAGGATTTACTTAGAGATGAGACCTAAGGGGGACCGAGAAGCCCAATGCCAAGCTACTCAAGGGTGGTCGACGAGTAAGCAACATCAGAGTCCCTTGGGGGCTTGATACAACAGAGTGACAGACCATCGCTATATCTACAGGATCAGAATATGCATTTTACCAGGATTCATGAGCATCTTAATGTTTGAGAAACACTCATCTCTTGCTGCTGCTGTATCTTCCCCAGCAGGGAAACATTGACCGTAGATTGGCATTGACGGAAGACTTAAAGCCAAGTCTTCTGATGGGAGTGCTTAAGTTGCATTGGTCCTTTTTCTAACTCATGAGGTTGTTTTGTATTTATGTGAAACCATAAACCACACTAGGATTCTTAAAGTTTAGTTATATGCATAGAGCGGGCATACATATTCACAAATCAGTGCATTTATTTCCGTTATCCTTGCATATGGCCCATAACTCATAAATTATCAATCTGCTATTGCAACTTTTGCAAATCCTAAAATTGGGCATAATAAACTTTTTGGGTGATTGAAATGATTACTCTAGTAACTTATAATAATTACATTCATCTCTGGCCCTTGGCAAATGATTTGTTTAGTTCCCATAATGGGTGAAAACACCAGCCTTTGTGTCAACACACCAACATTAAGTCAGAGCCTGTGTCCTCTCCTGGCTTATTCCACCTCTCGTGACAATAAACACTGGGTTCTGTGTCTGTGTCATGTAACAATGCTCATGAACCACAAAGGTGACCTGACTGTATCTTCTATACAGGAAGACCAGTACTTCCCTGGTGGGACTGTGAGCACATTGTTGTTGAAGAGGGTACATAGACCATTTAAGGACTATTTAAGGAGAAAGAAAAGATAGCTGCTGTGTTACAAGACCAACCAAAACCTACTAATGGATGACTTGAAGGAAAGAATGAATGAATTTCAGGATCAGGAATTCAAAGCTATAAGCACCTGCTGAAGTTAAATATGACTGCATATTTATAGCTGTCCTCTCCCCCCCCACTCCCCCTGCCTTCACACAGAACACTGATGGGAGCTAAGAAGTTTTTGTGATGGTGGATTGTCTTCCAGACTTGCCAAGTTTTTGTTCTCTTAGATGCCTTAGACCTAAGTCTAAATTAAATAAAAAGGGGATCCAATTAAAATATGTAAAGTATTTCTATATTTTTCTTTTTCTTTGCTAAATTTCATAAATACAGTACCAAAATAATCGCTTGTTAATTTCTTGCAGGAGTGGAGAAAGTAAATAATTGGGCATGTTTTCTTTTTTTTTTCTGCTACTAAAAGAGTGATCCTTTTGGGAAGCTTAGGTTGTGGAAGCAGCAGGAAAAAGATGAACCACGTTTAATTGTCTTATTATTTTCTTTTTAGTATTGAGCACATAGCTGGCATTCAATAATTAATTATGAACTGGATTACACCTCTTAGCTTAATTCCTACTGTTGCTAAACAACCGCAGGAGTCCTAGGCAGGAGACAGCCATGCAGCATGGTGCCTAGTGGTGTCCTTGTTCTCTCCTTGGGTCCCCATGCAGACATGCATGTTGTGGGGACCGGGACAGCTACGACATTTCTCTGAGCCGCATTGCTTTTCCCTCCTCTATTAACTGGGTTCACACCTATACCACAGGGTAATTTTAAGGATTAAAAATTATATATAAAAGTGCATAATAGTATGCCCAGATGTGGTGAGACCTCATACAGAGCAGTTGTTTTGTTACTGTCTGCTTGCAGGGCCTGGCAAGTATGGGTCAGCAAGGGAAGCAGTGAACACGTGCCTGTCCTCTTTCGACTCAGGGGCCATGCACACACCACCTTCCAATGAGGCTTATTTTCAATAGGCGAACCCTGGCCTCTGATATCACAAAGGGCAACGGTGTCCTTGCTAGGTGGCTGGATATTCCAAAGTCCAGAATGTGCCACTTACGCTGCTCCAAAACTCAGCTCCCTCCTTTGGCTTGATGAAGAAAACATCCCTGGTACATTTTCAAGTCCATCAATACTCTCAGTTGGCTAACATGAAGAAATTCCCTTCAGAGAGAATAATTGGATGGATATTTTTTTTAAAGCAAGAATGTTTGAGTGAAGAGAGGAAAAGGCAGGAAGCCGTGTTTACTGCTGTGGGAAGAGCATATGACCTTTGCGTCATGGTCGCCCTGAAAAGCAGAACTCATCCATCAAGGATTGACAATGTCACCGGGGGTGCAGTGCTGCTCGCTCCCTTATTTTAGAAGTTGGCTGTGTGAGGAACAATCGTCTGTAGTTTGAACTTCAGAGATTATATGTGCGACTCTTGGAATGGCCTTCTGTGTCTCAGGACACTTTTATGTGTCACCCATCACCAAGTTTTGAACTGTGAAGATAATCTTAGCCCGGTTTTGTTTGCCATATTTGGGCAGCCTACAGAGGTTGTGAAATGAAAATACAGCTGACTGAGATGGTGATGTTGACACGAGCATGTTCGTGTAGGTGGCCATGTATGTCTTACACCATCATCTGGTAACATCCGGCAAAATCATCATGATTCATCATATGTGTCCTTTCCCTCTTACTCTTTCAAGATGAAAGTTTTCAATACTAATGCTGCAAAGTGGGCATTATGTTGATTTACGCTAATCAGTTCCATGGATGCTGTCATATTACGTTGTTAAGCAATGAGACTGGTGAAATATTATTGTTTCTCCCGTTGTCTTGCAAACAGCCCAGTGGTGCCCAAGCCGAACCATTCAGCCACCTCGCGCTGTCCCATGGTTTCTGTCCGAGGTGGGTTTGCTAGGAATAGAGGGAAGGGAGGTGGGGAGGGTGATGTCTGCGCTGTTATGTGTCCTCTTAAAGAGAAAACATGTACCCTGTGTGCGTGAATGCGTGGGAATTTATAGTGACTTCATTGCCACATATTATTTTCATGGCAGTCCTTCTGTAAATGGTGTGTTAGTACCTCCTTGAGGAGCTTCTTGTTTTAGGATTTTACCACAAGGTCCAAGTACATGCCCTTGACCGGAATCGAACCCGGGACCCTTCAGTCCGCAGGCCGACGCTCTACCCAGAGAGAAGTCTCCACGGGAGATCAATCTGGCAGTTTTAATGTTGCTCTGCCAGCCTCCTGGTGCTATGTTCCCTCCCCCGAACCTCTGAGGTCACTGTAGAGGGAGCGGAGAACTGTGCGGACACAGGTATTCTTCGAGTAGTAGACATACACTGCCAATCATCACCCGCAGGAAGTAGCTGGGGATGCAAGGCAGGGTTTATTGCCCCTCTGCCTGTGGGAAACGGCATCACTCTCAGCATCTCCATGAGGTGTCAGGTGCCCTGTGTCCCGGGATCCTCCCTGTTCGCTGGAACCCACCCACAGCCGTGCATTCTGTCCCTGCACATTGTACTTGTGTGCCATCAACTTGGGAACTGTTTGGGTAATTGGCTATCTAATCTAATAAGGTAATTCCAAAGAAGATGAATGATGGACAAGAACTGAATGTGCTGCTACTCAAAGACTTCACTGCCAATGTCCTCATATCTATGACAAGATCTAGGAAAGAGGTACCGCTGTACGGCTCTTTGTAATGGCACAACACTCCTCCCAAGTTATGATGTAGGTGGACTACTTCCTAACCTGTACCTGGAATTCCTCCCTGTGGTCCAAGTGGAACACCCACAATATGCAAATTGTTGTAGCAGGAACCTGGAATCCAAGGAGAAAAGAGGACCATTCCTTGTCTCTCAGGGGCTAACATCAAGAAGGTCATCATACAGGTGTCCCAAAAAATGTATACATACTTTAACAGCTCATAGCTCATGAATGTTTCTTTCTTTCCAGGTTTAACCCATTGGAATTAATAATTGTTCAAAATATGTATAAATGTTTTGGGACACCCTGTATTTTATTGCAATTATTGCTTAGTGTATGTGTGTGCCTGTGTGTTGTATGAGAACTTGCTTTGTATTTTATTTTTATTTATTTATTTTAAAACATATTTTTATTGATTTCAGAGAGGAAGGGAGAGGGAAAGAGAGATAGAAACATCAATGATGAGAGAGAATCATTGATAGTCTGCCTCCTGCATGCCCCACACTGGGGATTGTACCCACAAAGTAGACATATGCCCTGACCAGGAATTGAACCTTGACCTCCTGGTTCATAGGTTGTCACTTCAACCACTGAGCCATGCCTTCCAGGGGTGTTGTGTTTTATTTATCTGCACCTCCCAGGAGCCTCTATCCAGAGCTTTGGCAAAGTAGATATCCCATTTAAAAAAAAAAAACCATGGAAGAAAGACTATGATAAATGTGGGACCTAAGAGTAATTGTAAGCTCCTTGCACATCCACAAAACAGACATAAATATGCAAAGGAGGGGCTCCTGTTCTTTGTCCCAATGGCTGAATAGCTACCAAAGGGTGGACAATGCCATTTCATGGGAAACTCAGACCCACGATCATTAAAATCTAATCACCAAGAAGGAGCTCTCCTTAGAACCCCGTTTTCCACTGCAATGCTCACAAACCATTTTCACGCAAGATTTAGTGAGGTCAAGTAGTAGTGCTTCGGTCTTCTACCTGCTGTGACGTGTGATCACAGAGTTGGATTTTAGCTCAGTCATTTCTCACCTAAAGCAACTGGAGATTAATTATCAGCAACGTCCTTGCCCCTGGGGCTCCCTTTTTGGTCACTATATTAATTTAACAGGAGAGCTTCTACCCAAAGCAATACCCTGAAACCCTGGAAGCAGAGAGTGCCACACTGAGTCAGGAGACCCCATGGACAGGAGCGTGGCCTTGAGGGGAAGCTGTAGACCCAGAGCTCCCTATTGGCTGCCTATGGGAGAGAGGGCAGTATTTGCCCAATTCGCCTTACAAACACTAAAAATAATAATAACTGCTATGTCATTGTCAGCCACCCATGAGGAAAAATAAATGACCAAGAGTGAGGGGCACCCTCCATTCCACTCTGGTTTCTTTCTTCTGGTTGTGTCTGCCTGGGGAGTGTTTGGACTCCAAGTTAGAATAATCACAATGTGAGGTACCAACTAGAAATTAAACACACCGCTTTTCTGTTGGCATCCATGATTTATCCTCTGAAGGAGCACATATATGTGTGATGTGTAGGGCTTGGGGAGGGGGAGATGGTATTTGCCTCCTGAATAATGTTATTCAAAGACCAGGAAAGAAATCTGCTGTTTGTGGCGGCTAAATGACAGTATTTATTATGTACTCACAAAAGGGTAAAAAAAGCTACTGTTGATTATTTTGACATGAAATTGCTTGCAATACATGAGGGATTAATTATGATGTGGCACCCTTCATCCTGGCACCTGAATGAGCTGGGGTTTTAAAGAAGGGCCCATGTTCACAGTATTGTTTGTCACATGGGGAGAATACAAATTCTCTGTGCTCTGTTACTCACCAGGGGGTGTCATGAACTCAGTGGCCTTGTTGAACATCAGCATTCCTCATTCAGATCAGACAGAGGACACAGCTGGTCTGTAAGGGTAAGCTTCTTGCATGTAGCCAGCTTTTCTGAACGCTGACCAGGCTTTTGTTAACTTAATTTTTAACTGATGGTCCCATGTAGAGAAGGTTCCCTCTCATCATCTTGAAAGATGATTAAGGCTTCATGTCAAGTAGCCAGTCTCCCCAAACACACATGCCTGTTGTGTTTTGTTGGTAGAAGGGCTGACGTCTAGGTCTGTATACCTCCAGGAAAGGCAGGAGAAGAAAGTGCACAGGTAACAGTGGACAGTAACCAAAGGACAACACCCACTGTATCCATCCTGTTGTCCGGTGACCAGAACCACTGTTACTTCATCTTGCTGCGTTATCAGACCCACAGGTACTGGTAGAAATGAGAACGAAGACAGTTCTGGGACTTACTTTGCTATAATCAGGACCTGATGCTTTCTGACCACTAGGTTTTCCGGGCTCGTCTATCTTGAATTCTGGTGAATGTACCCCTAGTTAATTGAAAAAGCCTGTGATTAAACACACACACCAAAAAAAAAAACCCCACCAAAAAACCCCAAAACATCAAACTCCTAAACTGTTGAACTGTAAAGAATAAACATGATGTGGGACTCTGATGATAGCTGTGATGTAAAATATTTATTTATGGCTCTTAGAGCACTTTAGTTTTGAAAAATGCCTTCCAATCATTTTTAGTAGTTTTTCTTTGTGACAATTCAGCAAGGTCACCTGGGATTGCCTCTGACTGATAGATGCTCACACCTATCAGTCACACCTGGGTGAAGGGAATTTGTAAGGTCACAAGGCAGGCATATAGAAAGATCTGGGAACAGGTCCACAATCTCTGTGACCCCAAATGTGTCGTGCCCCACTGAGCTGAGAGTCCCCCTCCCAAGAGGCACAGGATGAGGTGCTGGGAAAGGCATGAAGTGGCTCTTTTCATTGACTCCTGATCACTTCTAATCACTTTTACAATGGAATGAGATAGTCTCAAAGTTGGGTTACTGTGCCTTCCAGTCTCAGAGACAATCAGTGTGGGAAGAGAGAGCTGGGAAGAGAAGTGGAGACATCCGGCAAAGGGAGGGAGTTATAGCTGCCGGATCTGAGCAGCCCGGGATTGTACTGAGGGCGAAATCCTGTACAACAAAGAACTTGAGCCTCCAAGTAACACTAGGGATCCAATATGGTTTGTTCATTCCACCCACAGGAACTTTAAATCTTGTGAAAAAAACATACTTATTGTAAATGTATGATGTCATTTTTTTTAAACAAGAAAAATGACCTTTTTGTTTATGAACTTTACTGCTTGGAGAGAAAAACTAGAGTATATTACCTAGTCACTGTGATTCTTGAAGGAGTTTCCCTACCCATTTCTGATCATCTGTGCTACTTCTATATCTAACATAAAAGAAAAACCCAATAGCATTGAAGTTAAATAATATATTTTTCCCTCCTAGAACCAATAAATCTGTTTAAAGATGCATTACTACTTTTCTTGAGGGATAATTTAGACTATGTATCAAAAAAGGAAAATCAATAGTTTTTTCTATTACAAATAATTGCCTGTTTGACTCTTTCCCCCTTTTTCTTTTTTATTTATTTTGGCTTCAAAATATTTCTACTGAGAACATCTCATGCTTTAAGTCTAAGCTAGCCCAAGTTTCTATGAGATAATATCTATCAGTAGATCAGCCCTTCAGCTCTGAGATAGGATCGGGCAGGCCCAGGTGCTCCAGAGAAGAGCTTTGAGTTGAATTGTGATTATACACTAACAATGCGGTCACCGTGTGTACCTGGGGCAGGCAGAGCCCAGTGCCCCATCCAGTTGGCTGATGCCAGGGGTGGGCTGGGGTTGCCTGTGACCTATGAGCACCAAGATCTACCTTATGCATCCAGGTCTGAAATTGGCAAGTAGAAAACTGCTTTTATGTAAACTTTGGCTTGGCCAATGTAATCCAGGGTCCCTCTTTAATTAATTAGATGTGACCACATGGTTATCTGAGAACATCTGACTTAAAATAACGAATGCAGTTCTTCACTTTCAGATTAAAAAATAAAAAAGAATTACTTAAGAAGAGCCAACATTATACTGGCTGAATTATTAAACCAATGTTAGATATTCATCCACCCAAGCACAACGAACATTTCTGAGTGCTCTCTGTCAGCCACAGAGGAGGGCAGACAAATACGGACAACACAGCGGCTTGTGCTCAGGTCATGCGAGTACCCAGGGGAACCTGAGCCCAGTTCTTTCTGGGGCAGTGAAAGGCTTTATTGACAGGGTTACAGCTGAGCTGAGCCTTTTGAGGCAGATTCACGTTTGTTAAGTAAAAGGAAGCGGGGCAGGAGGTGAGGGATTCTGGAGAAAGGGCGAGGAAGCCAGGACTCACTGTCATTATTTGCCAACTATTCCCTCCACTCCCTCCCATAGTGTCCTTCCCTTTGTCATCCTGGGTTTGGCCACAGGACTTGCTTTTTCTGGTGGCTATTAGCAGATATAAAGTGAGGAGAGGCCTTAAGTGTGCTTGTCCAGTTTAGCTTGGGTCTTTTGCACTGATGAACAGCCATGAAAAGTGCAAGGACCAGGTAGTGACTGAGGCCTAGAACAAACACATGTGGAGGTGGAACATATTTAAGTCTAAGCTTCAGCTCAAAGCCCACACATCATTCAAGCCTATCCTGACCCATGGGAGTAAAATCAGACTCAACCTGCAGACCCACAAACAGGGGATGGTTGTTATGTGGCATTATTGAGGCAATAGCTGACAATTACATCCAGCAAGACTGACACATGGGTTAGGGACCATGAGTCATAGTGCTAGAGGGATGAGCAAGGCTACTTCATGGAGAGCCCTGTGTTATAGGAAGATGCTTAGATTTTACCTGTAATAAAGGAGACCACTGACATATTAAAACAAAGATCTGGTTAGCATTTTATAAACAGAATTATGGCAGAAGTGATAAATAATTATAATAGCTGAATCCAAGTACTTTGACTATTTTAGCTTATTTAATCCTCAAAGCACCCATAGGAAGTCAGGGCTCAAATCACTTCTGTTTTACAGATGACATACCTGATGTTCAAAAAGGAAGTTTGTTCACTAGCTACCCTGAACTCTTAACTGTGTAACCTATCTGCTTATTTGTAATACAGGCCTGAATTATAGCAGTGCCATGGGATGAGGAGGGGTGGGGAGGGGTGAGGTGGGGAAGATTTGATCTGAAAAACCATAAGAAGGAAGAATAAACATGATATGCTGATTACATGGGAGACATAAAGGAGGGCATCATGTCTTGGAAGATTCTAAAGCTTCCAGTCCAGGAAACAGAGTAGCAGATAGGAATTTGCACCGAACAAGAGATGACAGGAAAGGAAATGCGTATGTTAAGGGGCCTATGGGACATCTTTATGAAGATACATAGTGAACAGCAGAAAATATGGGTCTGGAGGTCATGAGGGAGGGCTGGATGGAGACATAGTGCTGAAGGCAACAGCGTAGCTCCTGGGAGTGGGCACGCTCCCTTGGACAAGTGTTCAAATGGGAAGAGAGGCCAAGACCAAAACCCTGGGGGAGCCCCATGTGAAAGGCATGGACAGAGAAAGAGGAGGCAGAGGAAGACAACCTGATAATGACGATGACGTGTCAATGTGGGCTCATTGTAACTAATGTCCCATTCTGGTGGGTTCCTAGGTAGTGGGAGACTGAGCATGTGTATGGGAAATGTCTGTATCTTTCTCTTAGTTTTGTTGAGAACCTAATACTATTCTAAAAAATAAATTCTATTAACATTATATAATGGATTAATTACTTAAATTTTGAAAAGAAGACTTGCCACGTAAGAGGAAACCCCAGAGGGCACAGCTTTCCAACTGGACTAGGCAGTAGCAGAGGGTGCGAAGATGCCCTTGTTCTGGGCAGTGGGGTTGCTTGTTTCTCTAGGCTTTGTTGAGTCCTGCTAGCAATGCCTTTAGGAAGGGATTGGGTGCAGGGTAGAAAATTGATCAGGGAAAAGGACGGGCAAAAAAGAGAGATGCTGACAGATTTGATCCCATACAAATTTTTAAAAATCTCTCCTGTAAATAAAAAATGAGAAAGCATTGAAAAATTGGGAAAAGTATTCCTAACAAGTAACCTAGAAAAGAATTAGTATTATTAATGCATGAGGAGATTTTTAAAATGAGAAAATAAGGAAGAAATAAACAGGTTAGGAGAAAACTGAGCAGACATGCAGAGGCAGACTGCCTTAAGAAAGGGAAAGACACCTATTTGGCCTCAAATTAAAATGCAAAATTTTCACTTAGAGAATTGCCTATGATTTATCAAGAATATGGTGGAATGATGCTCTCACAAGCTGCTCTTTGTAGTACATGTCAATTCAACCATCTTTTGAAAACAATTCAGCAATATGCTTCAAGAGCCTCAAAAAAGGCATGTATCGTTTGGAGCAGTGTTTTTAGTCTGCCTGGATCCTACATAAGACATCATACGGTAAGGGCTGCTGGTCCTCACAGCAGCTCGTTACACTACTATGTAGAACTACGAACATCCAGGCCCCTGGCGTGCACAGCTGTGTGGATACGGCTCAGTCAATGTTGAAGTATGCATAAAACGGGAAACCAAGAGCCATTTAAAATCATGCCTTGACATGGGAATAGATGTGTGATTTACCACTAAATAAAGACATAAGAACACAGAGTGTGATCATACTTTTATTTGGAAAAAGTGCACATATGAATAAAAGTCACTAGTTACCTCCTGGTTGTAGGATCACATGTGATTTTTATTTCCTTCTGTGTGCCTCACTACACTTTCTAAATATTCTGTGATGAATGTGTATTATTTTTGTATTCAGGAAAAGAAAAATAAAAATACATGGCATTATTTTAAAAAAGAAATAATAGTGGAGGGTTGATGGAGAAGCAGCGATTTCCAAGTCACCTGACTTTGTGGCCGGAAGGGATAAGTTGGAGCTGGGTGGGAAGGCGAGGCCAGTGGCTGAGGTTTAAAGAATGGCCAATATCCTCAGCTCAAAGGCTTTAAGGAAGCAGACAGCAAGGAGGAAAATTAAAAGTATAGGAAATACGTCATGGCACAACATCTAAGAAGAAACAGAAAGGAATGGAGTCAAGAATGCGGTGAAGGGGTGGGGGTGGCCTTAGGAGAAGAAAGTGCGGTTCCTCCCCTGACAGGTAGGAGAAACCTGTGGGCTGTGCAAACAGACATCTGCAGGGGTAGGAGGAAGGCTGGGGAGAGAATCCAGGGCTGATTTGCTCTATTTTCTTAGGAAAGTGGTGGCTGGGGATTTCCTGGCGGTGGTGGAATTGAATTGATGACCTGGTGAGGACCTTCGAGTTGGACAGCAAAAGTGTTTTAAGCCACAGAACCAGGACCCCGGATGCAGACTGACAATGAAAAACTGGGGACTTTGCCTCAAAATGAGGAGAGTTGCGTTTGCCCTGGTTATGGAAGGGGAAGGGTAACTCAGCTCCCAGAATTAGCACACCAGCAGTCACAAAGAGCAGAGCAGGAAGCACACACTGAGTTTCCAGGGCCGCACAAAAGCTCTGATGAGAAACATCTCATGGAATTGGAATCCACTTTATTCCAGCCCAAACATTTAATACTTTGCCTACACCTTTGGGAATATATGTTTTACAAGCGAGATGAATATTATCTCACAATCTGCCACAATATCTAATATCCATCACATTCAAAATGAACACAATTACGGTGTAAATCTCAGCCTTGGCAATTTTACTCTCTCTCTAGAAATGCTGTTTAATTGAAAGCATTTTAAGGTTTGAGAGAAAATGTACCATTTATTTCTGTTAGATACTTTAAGTGTATTTGGCTACTTGGGAATAAAACAGCTCCTTCTTCAAAGGAAAAAAAAACACCTTTAGGCCTGCATGACTATGGTATTTGGCAGAAGGATGAACTCAGTTGCAGCTGCTAGAATTTACAGAAGGAATGAATGATAGCACTGTCCATACAAAAAGATGCAAAATCAAATTCTCAAGTGACAGAGATTTCTTTTACAATTTTGAGGACAAACGCATTCATGTGAAATAAAATCTACATAGGTGTGCTTTTCCATTCATAACATTACCGTCACACAGTATTACACATCTTGAAAGCAATGTTAATAAAATGAACTTCATAGTTAGCCATTAGCTTCCGATCTGCGAACTTACCTTTCTGATAAAGATTGAACTCTTTCCTTTGGTAAGGTTGGGCTGTTAACATGGAATTCCCTAATTTGCAGTGAGGGACTTCAGTTCTTGTCAAGATTCCAACATCGGCTCTATTTTCTTTCATGCAGATTGAAACTATGTTTTTCTTTGAAAATTGCAAGTTACTCAATTGTGAAAGTATAGAAGTTATGAAGGTATCATTTATTTTTCTACAGGAAAATCATATTCAGGATACACAGAGCACTGTCCCTAAATGGGACACCGTTTAAATTTCAGGAGACAAGTGAACTCAGGACTTTACCTGCTGCTGTGGTTGTGGCAGTGATTCTGGGAAGTACTGTAAATTCCTTGCTCGCCCAGAGTTGATAAACATCCAATCCACATTGTACTGGGGCCAATAGAACTACTGATTCACAGTAACCGCTCCTCTGGCTCTGGGGTTTTTACCAGACAAGAAGGAGAGCCATCTGCTGCTGCAGGCCATGACAGTATTTGGACCTCAGTGTCGCCAGGAACCCAGTTCCAGAAACAGAAGCTGAGAGGGTCAAGTGCAGACTCTGTGAGGATAAAGAGAAGGTAAATTTCAAACTTCTCCCTATCTTTAGATCACATTTTTTATTGATTCCTACAACAAAAAATAGTTTCAGGGGAATAATTTGAAAATTCTTATCCAAATATAATCATCGAAATCCTGGAACATCTCTATGAGATTTAGAGGACCCGCGGTTTACTCTCAGAGAGACCTGTGGAAATGCTGGCCAACCAGATTGCTTCGCTCAAATGTGTTAGCAACTGAGCCATGTCTCTTTCTTCTTCTGACTCTCTGTTTCTACAACTGTAAGGGGGAAATGACAAATCTACTTTTCAAAGATCTTTGGAGGTTAAAGAAAATGGTAGGGAAGGTACTACCAGGATTCTTTTGGGAACTTTCAGAAATTCAAAAGTGCAGCTGGACGGTATTCCTATTATTGGAAATACTCCCTAAGTCAAACATTACCTCACAACAGAAACATGTTTGAGTAAACAGATTAAAAGAACTGAACTTGAGAAGTTTAAATGAAGATCTAAAATGTGATAAAGAATGCATTGTAAAATAAGAGAAAAGGGTTGTTTCAGAACAAAAAGTGTTCGAAACACTAGCAACTCAGAGGAAACAAGTGTATACTTTCCCCCCTAGGACCCATGCTCCAAATATTTTTCTGATAAATTTAAGGATTTAAGTTAAAAAGGAAACTATAAAAATGTAAGATATGTTTCCTCTTCAAATGGTTCTGGGATAGGGAAGGACTTCTTCTCATACAGTTGAAGGATATGATCAAAGAACATGACTGAGAAGTGTGATTATATGAAGGTGACATATTTTGTACGTCAAAAATCATAACCAAAACTAAGTGACAAAATGAAGCAAATTACAATGAAGAAAAGATCAGCAACAGACATGAAAGTAAACTGTAGAAGCAATGCACGGGATCAACATTACCTTTCCAATTTTTTAAAGAGATATACACAGATATTTTACTGAGGAAGATAATGGATATTTACCAATATGTGAAAAATCCACCCTTTCCTATACAGAAATGAAAATGAAAACCACAGGCCACTTAGACTCATTACACTGGCAGAGATAGTGCTAATGGGGGAGGGGGCCTGGCACTTTCCTGCTTCGTTGGTGAGGTATAAATTGGGGCAGCTCTTCTGGAAATGGTGTTGTGGGTATGTGGCCACCACCCTAAAACAGTTCCTACCTGAGGACCCAGAAGTCCCATTTCCCAGGTGTCCATGTCCCTCAGATGTCCTCTGTCACCCCAATGGGAAGACTGGTCTGTCTGCTGACACAGCCTCCAGCTCTATGCAAAACACCTTACACCAGCCATTATTCCTTGTAGACCCCAGAAAACCTAATAAGAGCCACAATTACTGTTTCTGTGGCAACCATAACACCTTGGCTTTCTCTGTGCTCCAAGGCATGGGGAACTCTGCACCCCCTGGGGGCCTCACCCACGGACGCAGTGCCCCCCAAAAAGCTGCTTTCTCACTAAGCACACCGCTTCAGTGGATTTCCAGCTCTGACCTGAGGGCACAGTGGCATCTGCCTCAGGCATAGCTCCTGAATAAACAGCTTTGTCTCTTCACCATAGCCTTTCTCCATCTAGGGTCCAGGGTCAAGTTCATGTGGCCAGGTAAGCAGGCTGCCTTTCCCAGCCCCATGTACCTCATTCCCAGGAGTGTGACAGGGAAACACCCCTTCCTCACTCTCCCTCAACCTTGATCTCGTCCAGCAAACCACTCTCCAGAGACTTTGACCACCTGTTCCGCAGGCTCGCCCACCTAGGTCTGAATTTCAGTGTAGGCGCAGGTTGTGACCTCTGCCAAATTGGGCCCTGATCATTGGTCAGGTAAGAAACACCAGGCAAACTGAACAGCTAATAGTGGTATGTTCACCCCGGTCCTGGCACACCATGTCTGTGTCTACAGTCCCAGCTCTCTGCCCTGTCTGCCCTCTGCTCCTCGTGCTCCTGGTATTGCTCTCAGGTTGGCCCAGGACTCGAAGGTAATAAGTGTCCATTAACCATCTGTTGACTGTACTAACAAACATATCCATGAGATGGAATATTACAGGACATTAGAGAGTTTTCAAATAATGGTTAATAATGGTGGGTGACATTCAACATGAAATCATACATTTTAAAGGTAGAATTACAACTGTATGTACAGCGTTGTACTAATTTCATGATAAAAAAAATCAGTGCATGGCAAGACTGGAAGGAAATGCAGAAGTGTTAGAAGTAATCAGGGGCAGTAGATGAAATTCCATGGATTTTAACATCTATTCTTATGCTTTCCTTTATTTGTTTTAAACAATAAGCATGCATTTCCCCTCACAGTCGAGAGAATTACCCAGGTACCTGTATAAAGCTTATCTTTATGACATGTTTAAGAAAGATACTGTGGTCACAGGTGAGTGGCAAGCCAAGGTCAGCTGCTGGCCTCACAGTTTTCTTTCTTCTACAGTGAGTTGCCTTGTTCTCACCAGAGGCGTCCACTTAGAATCTTCTAGGAATTGCCAAATCTGACCCCCTTTGGCTCAGTTAGTTTCTGTCACCTACCTAGATGCAGCTGATGGGTAAGGATAATCGGACAGTCCTTCCGGGTCAACACTGTTAAACAATATTTTAATGTGGAAGTCATTGTATCTGTGCCTCAATTCAATTCCTATTGTTCACGAAACCTGGTTCAATGCCAGATGCTCCGAAGATGGCAGGAAGCCACCCTCTCCCGTCTTCCAGAAGCTATGGTATGGGAAAGCACACGGCAGAAAGAGGCTGGCGTATGGAAACTCAGGTGGATAGTTCTTAGATTCCAATGGCCTCTTTACCTGGTGTTTTTATATCCATTACCTTATTACTATTTGAGGTTTTCCATCAAGCCATCCACACGATGTGCATATCATTATAATTCCATTTTCATCACAAACTGTGATATTAATTTTCCATGAAACACCCCCTGGTGCTCTGTCATCCTCAGGCCTCCCTCTTTCCTGCTCCCTTAGGTGACTTTCCTCTCCTCCCACCCCGCTGACGTCTGAGGCAGGGGGAGGTTTCCCGCTCTTCAGCATTCTCCTCACTGTATTATTATTTTACACTTCTTACTTTTTGAACTAGAATTTGTTCATCTTCCAAATGCCTCTGCCAATTTTCCTGGCTTCTGAAAAATTAATCTCAGCTATTACTGTCGTATAAACAGAAAGGGGCTCTCCTCCACCTTCCATGTGTCACCTCTCTTCTGGCGCAGCAATCCGCCCGTGCTGTTGGCCTCCTTCCTTCTCCTCTCCATACACCCACCTCTTCAGCTCTATGCACAACTACTCCCTTCCCCTGCAGCCCTCGGGATGGACAGCAAGACATTCTGAGCAAGAGCCCGAGTGCTGGCTGAGTACACTTGGGTCTTCTGCTACCAGCCTGGACCTCAGTGCTGCAGGAGTAAGAAATTCAGGCCCAAACCTTTCCCTCAATAAAGGAAAGGCCTGAGGTGTATAGAAAGATGGCAGCAGGTCCCCATCTACTACTAGTCCCCCCTTTATTACCAGCGAATTATGTGCCCACATCATCCTTTATTCGCCTCCTCACATGCTTAGTCTCTCTGCAGATATCTGTTAGACCAGGGATCACTGATGCACAGATACTGAGGAGAAGGCAGGCATACCCATAAGCAAGCGCAGCCCATTGTGGCAAACGCTGCCATGGAGTTATCCTCAACATCTGTAGAGACACAGAATGGAAGAACTCCTTCTGTGGAGGATTTGGGAGGTGGCTTTGTAAAAGAGGCAATGGCTGATCTGAATGGGGCCTTAGAAGGGTGTGTAGGAGTTCATCTCTCCTGAGAAGTATGCCTTGGCCAAAGAAAATGAAATGCATGTACAAGGGGAGTCTCCATAAGAATCAGAGGAACTTACAGAGTAAGATCCAAACTCATGAGTCTTCCCATGCCCTGGAACCTGGGACCCCTTGCTAGAATGTAGGTTCCATGAGGGTGAGGTCCTGGGTAGCTATTTCAGTGAACTTGGACCCCATTACCTGTCTTTCTGCTCCTCATGTTCCACACACACCAGCCCCTTAGGTTATCGACAGGTCCCTGGCTCTCCCAGCCCTAATTTGTCCACACTGCTTCCTCTACTTGGAATGTCATTCCCTTGTTCCCGAATTCCCACGTATCCCTCAAAATGCAGCCAGACTTCAGCTCTGGGCCATCCTGCCTCCCTCCCCAGCTGGGCAGAGCCCCCCAGTCTCTGCTGGTTGTCCTCCTGGCACCCACCTTGGTCTGCCTGTTAATTCGACTTTCTGTTCCCCAGGCTGGGAGCCAGAAGAGGGTCCTTAACCCACTGTTCCCAAGGCCTGGCCAAGGGGTTGGCCCTTGGAGGGTGGACAATAAGTGTTACTGAGTAACTGTCAGGTGTGACTGGCCCTGAGTGGCAGGAAGTGTGCTGCCAAGAAAGGGTTGCAGTCATTGATCATGGAGAGAACAACCCCCAGGCAAGAGGGATCTCACTTTAACTTCTCCTCACAGTTCAGATTCCCCCCCACCCCACCGCCACCTGCCTATCTGTCTCGCCCATGTCTTTGTGAGTCATCCCACTCGGATACAAAGCTGCCGTTTCCGTGGGCGTATCGTCTTCCTTTTCGATCTTACTTGCAGCATTAGTTGGCTGGGATGCTGTGACAACGCCCCACACACTGGGTGGCTAACAACAGACATTCATTCCTCAGCCTGGAGGCCAGAAGTCCAGGATCAAGGTGCCAGCAGGGCTGGTTCCTCTTGAGGCCTCTGTCCTGGGGTTGTAGACGGCAATCTTCTCCCTGTGTTCCCATGTGTGTCTGGGTCCCAATGTCCCTTTTTTATAAGGACCCTAATCCTATTGGATTAGCTCTCACCCTAATGGCCTCATTTAATTTAATTATCTTACCTTCAAATGCAGTCACATTCTGAGGGTCCAAGGGTTAGGGGTTCAGCTACAGAGTAGGGGGAGGGACAAGGCAGCCCATCACACCTGCCATTAGTTGTTCTTGCTTGTGCTCTGTTCCTCTTTGTTCCTCTGAGGACTTCAGGCAACTAACTTCTTTCCCGTCCAGCCTCCGTGCATCTCACCCCACTGTGTATGACCACACCCTGTTCAGCCGCAGCCACGCTGCCTTTGTCTAGTTCTGCTTTTGAGTCCACAGTCCCTATGTCCCTGTATTCCTGTCTCACTACTTCCTCTCCTTTTACGGCCCCAGGTGGCTCCCCTTCACTTATTTACCTTGGCAGGTGTTACTGGATTCTTTCTTTTTATTTCCCCTTTGCCTCTGGTACTAACACCAGGCCATCTGTGCCAGCCTGACTTGCTGTTCATTCACCAACCTCTCCCAGTCCCTACTATGTGTCCGGCACTGTGCCTGCATGACCATGGCTGTTAAAGGTGATGGGTCCTGGTCCTACCATTCAGGGCTCAGACCCCTAGCTGCACAGGGGATTCTGGTGTCTCAGTGTGTGTCCTGCCCAGATGATGCTGGTGCAGCTGTGACAGAGCCCTGAGGGGACAGAAACTCCCACCTGCTCCCCATCTCTACCTCTTTGTTCCCTACTGACACTCACACAAAATTGGCCCACAACAGGATCTTCTATTGTCCTGTGTGCTGCAGGAAAGCTGGGCCCATTCTCTCTTCTTTCCTGCTGCAGCCAAGAGCAAATAGCCTGATACAGTGAGCACATGGTGCTTGAACCAGATGAATTGGGTGCAAATCCTACTCAGTGTGCAAAGGGAAGGAGGTTTTCCAATCTTCCTGATCCTCTGAGGTAAGAATGGTACCATCCACCTCAGATGGGACAGACTGCTCCTCCTCCCCACTCCCCACTCTGTCCAAATATTCCTCTTCCTCCTCCTCATCGTGCCTGTCTCCTCCCCTGTTCCAGGATAACTGGATCCTAAGCCCCGCCACTCCCAGGGCCAAGACTTGGAGGAAAGTTTTTCTATTCTTTCACTCCCCTTTCTACTAGTCAGCTTGTTCCTGCTGCTAATCCTGCTTTCCCCAGTTTACCTCTCAGTTCTGCAGGAGGACCGCAGACCCGACCCTCCCTGGTAACCTTCTGACCTTGGCCTCCCCTGAGTACTGATGCTCTGAAGTTTGCGCAACTCAACTGCAGAGGACGTAGGTCTGATGGTCATTGTTTCCTGTTTTCACAATGGAGAGATTGACTCAGGACATTGGCTGGGTTTCTCCTAGGCTGCACAGTAAGAGTTTCCCACTTTCTTTCTTCATCTGGGCTCTTGGAAAAATGTTAGTATTTTCCTGTCTCATTTATGAGTGGTTTTCCAGAGGATACTGGTCACTGGTACTGTCACCAGAATGCAAATCAGGGGTGTGTGTTGTGGGAGTGAAGGTATTTATTTTCCTTTCTTTAAAGGAATCCTCACATAAGAGTGATACATGAGTGAAGGTGAGAGGCAGCCTTTGTCAGGGCGGGTCCCGGAAGTCACCACGGAGTCAGCAAGTCCCCCGGCCGTCCCTGGGACACCTTGGATCCTGGTGGTCCCTGCTGAGCCGGAAGAAGAGATCAGCTCTCCGGTGTGCAGTTAGCCCCCGCCTGACCCAGCCTCATTAGGCAACACAATTAGTCACGACAGGAGCAGGTGATCCTGTCGGAGGTGAGGCATCTGGAACCCCACATCTCAGCACATCTGGAGAGGAAAGAAAAACACAACCAGCAGCAAGGCGTTGGTGAATGTCAGCTGTTTATTGACTTTCCTATTTGGGAGCAAAATACTCAGCAAAACAACTGGCATTTGGCTGTGAAAGCCCACGTCTGGTGGCCAGGGCCAACGGAGGAGCGGCCAGGTTGGAACAGGCCTCACCTGGGCGCTCAAGCACTTCCTGAGCCCTCCTGCCCCCTGCGAGCATTGCTGCAGAACCCGCGGTAATGAACTCACTGCTGTCGCTACACTAAACACCAACAGTACGGGGTATTTTAATGGACATATTGCTTTAAGTGGAGCGTTCACCATCTGTGCAGTCCCTCATTGTGAATGCAAAAAGAACATATTTCACAATTACATCTGTAAGTAATGATATAAGTAATTTAAATGCATGTATATGTTCACACAATGCAGCAGACAGCTGGGAAGCTTTCCCCCCACTCTTATGTTTCAGGCACAAATCAAGGGAAAATGTTCTCCCGTTCCTTATAGAGCGCATATCCCATTTACACAGAGTTGTTCTTGCAGGAGACGAGGTTTTGTGCCCCCACTGCACCTAGGAGTTGAAGGCACGCTCCATAAACTAGATCACAGAGTCATTTCCACAATGCTTGCCTTGTCTCGTCCAAATCCCCCCTGGCTTGAGTGACAGCTTGGCAGATGCCAGGCATTAGATCTATCAGTTTCAATAGATGTTCATGAGAGACTAGGTCGGCGGGGTGGGCTGGCCCTGCTTTCACTCCCTGCCCTGGAGACCAGACGGCAAGAAGCGCTTCCACAAAGGATGGACCGGAGGGCAGTCAGCGTGCCCACTGGATGGCACAGAGACCCTGCCAAGGAAGGCCAGGTTGCTGGGCGGAGGCTTGGCACAATCACGGAATGAATGCTTGTTGGGGCTGGGAATGCTGGGGGTGTGGGTGCGGGAGGGACGGACTTGCAAAGCTGGTGGTTAGGACACATGGCACCAAAACCAGGGTAGTGATGCTTAGTGGCGGACCGGGGACATGGCCACATCGCTGGGTCCAAGCTCAGAGGCCAGGTCCAGAGAACGGCACCCAAAATATGGAGCAGTGCCAAGTAAGCAATGCTCACGTGACTTCTGGGGTGACTTCACAGGGACATCTGCCAGACAGCCACTCTAATACCTACTTTTCTCTTTAGAAAACTCCATCTTTGAATACCAGTGCATTACAGATAGCACAGACAAAATGGTGGCTGTTTTAAAAGAGATTTTTTTTTACCTATCACCAACACAAACAAACAAAAATATTTGCTTTGTGATGCCCAAGCCCTGTAAGAAGATAGAATTGTTGAAAGGCTTCGGCATTGTCCACATTCTAAGCCAGGGATGGAGGAGCTTATAAATCTCTGTGTGACATCACAGCCGTTTTATGTCTATATGCTCCATATTTATCAGGCCTGCTTTTTTGGGCATCTGTGACATAGCTGACAGAGTGGATTTGCATGGGGACTGATGTTACCATTTGCAACGACTCCCTATGGAGATACTTCCTGAGTTCGCCGCGGTTTTGATTTTTTAACTGCTTGTAGGCAATGCATTTAGATGTTTTTCTCAGACAAAGGTGCTAGCTCTCACACTGATGCAAGGTTTATTCTTGGAACATTATTCGCAGCTTAAAAATAGAAAGAAGTTGTGCGAAGGGATAAAATTGTATGAAGAATTCTGTGTTAATAATTCATTTTTATTGACTGTTGCTCACAAGGACTCATGAGAGAGGTCAAACCTTTTGGCCTTGATTTAGCAGATGCTATTGCAGACATATATTTAGATTAAGAAAAACACTATTTACAATCTTTAACTATTAAAGGGCTACCTATTTTTCCCCAATATTAATTTTTAGAAGAACTTACAACTAAATTCATTCTTAATTTACTACTTATTCCAAATTGTATCAAAATCGCCAATGAATTGAATCTTCAAAGAAATTGAGTTTCCTTTCTAATTACACAGTCCACCTAAATGGGTTCAAAATATGGAGTCAGCAGAAGTGAACATGCTCGCCTGGTCCGCCTGGCCCTACAGTCAACCACAATTTAGTCCACAGCAAGGTCGCCACGAGTTTGCAACTTAATGTTGCCTCGAGATGGTTAGAGAAATGACACCATAAACTCTGCGGAATTTGTAGCTTTTAGAGGGGAATTGATGAATACGTACTTGCATAAACTCTCCTGGATGCTTGAGCTACTGGTGAGGCCAAAGAGAGTTCAGACTTTTGTCTCAGACTCAGGTTGGTTGACCTCTTCTGCCTCAGTTTCCTCAGCTGCAGAATGAAGACAAATGAGAACCCTGACCCCATGCGCACAAGGTACCTAGAAAAGTACCTACAAGTAACGAGGCATGCTTCCCAATATGAGTCATCACTGATAAGTGAGGTTTAGGGTGTTCGTGGGGAGGAAACGTAATACTTCATCAGTGTTTCAAGACTGACATTTTAAGGAATTTGTTTCAAGTGCAATTGTGCCCTTCAGCTCAGACACAAAGTAGAAAGAAGGCTGTGCCACTGGGGATGGGGTAGCAGGCACTTCCTGGTGCAGGACGTGGGAATTCCATCTGGGTGAATGAGCTGTTGAAATGCAAGGTCCATACGCCTCAGACCCAGGGGAGGAAACCACGAGTTTGCCTGGGTTGGTTAGAAGGGCTTAGAGACTTGGACACCGCGGCCAACATACTGGAGTTGTCACTCAACATTCACCAGCAGGGGAAAAAAGGGCCAAACGCAATGTAATCAAATTGAGGAAATGAGTAAGGCAGCAGATGTGAATGAAGGTGGAGGAGAGACACAGAACACCTTTCCTCTCTATAGTTTAGGGGGAAAAAAATGTTTTTTACGACCTCCTGAAACATGTCAGAATGTCGGCACTCACGTGTGGCCCAGGGAAATCTGACGCTGGGCACCTAGGAGGTTTGAAGGCTTTTTCAGACGAAGCCACTCAAACGTCCAAGTAGGCCTTCTTGGGCATGCGGCAAATGGTACGGTGGTGCTTTTAGCAAAGTGAGACAATGAAGCAGGAGTAACTTGTTGATTCGGTGGTGAGCAGTTTACCAGTTCCTGGAGAAGCTAAGCCATTAACATGAACATAACTTTCTCAGAGCAAATGTTTGCCTTGTAGTTTAATAATTGAATTGCAAATGACACTGTACCAGGAGTATTTAAAGTTCTGGGCACGAGTCACATTATTTTTCCTGGTATTGATGAATTGAGACTTTTTTGTTTTCTAATTCTGAAATATAAAGGGGAGGTGAAGAAACTTTCTAAGCTGTTGGAGGAGCCAAATCCTAGAAATCCTTGCAACCTCCCCTGAAAACACACAGGATTTGTGGCTGGCTTGAGGCCATGATGATTTCGGGCAGATAGGAGTTTATCCAGACATTCTAGCTGTCTGGCCTTTTAAGCCAGTGACAACAGAGTACTTCGAGCAGGTGAAGTGTGAGTCCCTGTAGATAGCAGAGCAGCTGTGCCTCTTACCCGACTCCTTGCCTACTTACCACGTTGTGCTGGAGCTCGTGTTGAAGTTTGGGGAATGACAGATGAACTGCGTGGAAAACCTGCAGAAGAAAGGCGTTAGGGCAAGGTCAAGGGGAGGTCGTGGGGAAAACAAACCAGTAATAATAGCCTTGGTAAATGCGGGTGTGAACAGCACACTGGTAAACAGATTAAAGCCCTCACCCAAACCCAATAACCTAAAGCTGGCAAGGAGTCAGGGTGCCATGCAGGCAATAGGGGGCCAGATGCAACTTTACTGCTGGAATGGGATTCTCACTCGGGGACCCTGGAGTTGAGTGTGATTGTCTGAGTTTACTAATTAAGCAGCCATTAAGAACACCTACATTAAATAGTGGATTCCATATGGAAATCAGGGGCTGCCTGCCAGGGGCCAATTCCTCATCTCCCACGGACACGTCTATTAGTTATCACGTGACAAACGGGAGAGATGCCCAGGGCAGGCGGCTCCCAGACCAGCATTGCCCCATTTTTGTGCTGCTTTAAATATGCACATTTGGGAACTTGGAGGGCCTTTGGAATGATCAGTTTAAGGAATTCAGTAAGGAGCTGTAAACAGTATTTTAATCCATTCTCCCCATAGACATATATTCAGATTGGATATAGTGACAATTTCACATACATAAAGGAAATAGAGATTGGTGTTGACTTGATGAGAATACCCACTGATATCCTAATAATGAATGATTTTCATGATCCCCAAATATCTCACATGTCCCCAATTCTTACAGTTTTTAAAAAATAATTTCTGATTATCTACACTTTTCTAAATATATAGGATGCCCCCAAAATGTATACACACTTTAACAGCTGATAGCTCAATTTTGAAAATGAAATGTATTTTAATAAACACTGCCTTTATAATTATTCAAAGTGTGTGTATACATTTTTTTGGGACAACCTATATTTCATCCCATAATTTGAATATTGGTGAAAGAAAGAAAACGTGATGACAATAAGTTTAAAGACTTTTCTTTCTTCTAGTCAATATTCAGAATAGGAAATGGCACAAATGAATTTGAATGTTTTTGCTGTTCTACATGGTGTAAAAGAGACACCTTCAGATAATTTTGCCTTTCTTTTAGGCTTTGGTGAATAAATAGGTCATATATTCATTCATCATTCAAAAATGCAGGTATTGAGTGCCTGCCAAATGCAAAAGAACATTGATTGAAATCAATGCAAATGTGTGTTTGGGGAGGGAAAACTAGATGGAGAAAAAATTAAAATTTTAAAAATTCAGTGGCAATTGTTCTGGAATTGAATATGCCTGGGTAGTATTGGGATATCTGAACAGAGGAACATTACAACTAAACACAAATATGACAAAATGATATTAGCAGGAAATAGAAAGAAAAGCAGACTGTTCCTGCCAAGTTGGAAAAAACATGTCATAAACAAAATTATTGGTAAAGACAAAAGGAATTTTGAATAAGTCCTGTTCTGAGCAACAGAGGAGCAGATTACCTATTTTCCCAATTCCAGGCCCCTGGTTGGATTCTAACCTGGCTCCCAGAGAAGGGCTTAAGGGAATGGGGCCTCTGAAGGCTCCCTAAATATTGTCTTCTAAGAGTTCTGAGGGCTGCATACACTCTGCAAATACTGGGTGCTGAAAAAGTCCTGGAGCTAATTGTTCTCTTATTAACAACTATATATCAGAAAATTGTGATCAGATTTTGAATATTATTTTAGCACCTTTAAAAAATATCAACTAGTTGCTGCTTAGCCTTAAGATTAAAAATGCCACCAAAACCAAATAGCCTCAAGAAAAAGCATCAAGCAGAGATATCCTAATTTATAACTATACATTACCATCATATACACCATAAATATATATACACACATATGTATACCCACATATACCATATGTAGGTGTCACCATTTGAATAATACTTGAAAATTTGTCCTAGGATTTTCATTGTGGTCATAGTTTGGGGCGGCTCTCAACCCAGGTTCTGGGGGAATTCTTCATAAGAGTGACCTCAGAGCAAGCTCGCGTGTGAAGGGCCTTGGTCCCCAGCTCTGGCTGCTTATTTTCTCTGTGCTCACATCATCTGCTTGTCCTTCCCACCCAACCAGTGAGGTAGGCAGAACTGGTATAGTGATTTTTTTTTTTTTTACCCTTAAGGAAACTGAAGTCAGTGATCTTAAGTTACTTCTTCAGTTGGTAGTTGACTCCAGATTTTCTGTCTCCAAATCCCATGGGTTCTTGAGGTGGGTCTGCCTGCTGGTACTTACTTACTGACTACGGGGGTGTCCTTCCCACCCGCCGTGGCAAGTCTTAGAATTATTGAACTTGGCCACCTGGCCTACCAAAGAAAACACTGATGATATTTTTGTTCTATTTTGGGCCTTTTAAATGTACACTTCAGAAATTTGTTAATTGTCTTCATTGGGGTTCCCATACTGTGCAAATATTGGCCAAAAGAAGTAACATTTGCAAAGTAGTGAGTAAACAATAAAAATACAAACGTTGAATAAAAGCCATTTCTAATTTCCTGGATTCTAATAATCATTTAAAGACCAGAAGCTCGGCAGGGCAGATTCTGCTTTCTTTCTTTATGGATTTACCCTGTTTTTGGTATTGTAATTAAGAAATCTTTCTTATCCCCAGAGTTGAAAGATTTTTCTCCTATATTTTCTTTTGGAAATTTTATAATTTTAGGTTTTATATTTAGGTCCTTAACCTATTTTAAGTTATTTTTGTATATAATCCAAGGTATGACAAAAAGTTCTCCTTTTTAAATATGATTCTCCAATATTCCAGTATCATTTGTCAACAAAAATTATTTTTCTCCACTGAATTTCCTTGTAACCTGGTCAAAAATCAATTGGGCATGGATGTGTATGTCTATTTCTAGACTATTCTGTTTTATTGATCTAGTTGCCTATCTTTAGCCCCATATCACATTCTTTTGATTACTGTAGCTTTATAGTAAGTCTTGAAATCAGGTAGTGTAAGAAGTCTAGAAACCATCTGTCAATTTCTACCAAAGACTGCTGATATTTTGTTTAGAATGCTGTATATCTCTTTTCTATTGAACTTCTTTAATTTTTCTCAGCAGTATCTTGTAGTTTTCAGTGTACCCATCTGGTATACTGAAAACTTATCTCTAAGTATTTTCCAGACATAACCTTATGTATTTTATACTTTTGATGTTGTTATAAATGATTTTTAAAATTTTAATTTTCAATATATGATGATAGTACATAGAAATACAATTGATTTTTGTATATTTACTTTGTGTCTTGCAATCCAGCTCACTAAGTGTTAGTTCTATTAGACTTTAAAAAATACTTTTTAAATTTCTATAGGATTTTCTATATATACTATGATGTCCATCTGAGAAAGATAAAGATAGTCATAAGTCTTCCATTATGCTTAGGATGCCTTTTTTTCATTATTTTATGACTATACTCTCCAGTATAATATTGAGTAGACGTAATGAGAGTGGATATTCTTGTCTTATTACTGATCTTAAGTGGAAAGCATTCTCTTCTGTTATTAGATCGAAGAAGATTACCTGTACTTTTAAAATCATATGCTTTATCTGTTTGAGGAAGTTCTTCTATTCCTACTTTATTTTCTGGACCAGAATTTGGTCTCTCTCAATAAATGTGTGTAATAGAAAAATGGTGTATTCTACTTTTGTTTGTACCAATTCAGTAAATTTAGTTAATAGTGTTGGTCAAGTCTTCTGTATGCTTACTGCTTTTTGTCTACTTGTTTTGTCAATTAATGAGCTAGAAGTTTGAAATCTCCAATTATAATTGTGGATTTGTCTGTTTCTCCTTACAATTCTACTAGTGTATGTGATTTGAAGTTTTGTTACTAGATGTATAAACATTTAAGATTATGTCCTGTTGATGAGTTGATCCTTTAATTATTATAAAATGGCCATTCCTGAAAAAATCTTTGTTCTGAAGTTACTTTATCTGATATTAATATAACCTCTTGAGTGTTTTTAAAAATAATTTTATGGTGTATTTTTCTCCATTTGAAAACTTTTATCCAACTTGTGTCTTTATATGTAAACTGAGTTTCTTCTTGGCAGACTATAGTTGTTTTTGTCTATAAATACGTACAGGGGTGGGCAAGAGTAAGTTTATAGTTGTTCATAGGGGAAAAGACATGCAGGTTACAATGATTACAATAGCTTTATTAGCTCTGTGTTTAGTGTACTCACAACTGTAAATCTACTTTTGCCCATCCTGTATACCCAATTTGACAATCTCTGGCCTTTCATTGGAGTGGTAATAACATTTATATTTAATGTCATTATTGTTATGGTTGAGTTTAAATCTATCATCTTGCTATTGTTTTTTTTTTAATTGTACCAACCATCCATCCTTTTTTGTCTTTTTTGTCTTTTTCTGTCTCCTTTTGGACTATTTGGGCATTTTATTATTTCATTGTATCTTTTGTTGGCATATTAGTTTTAATACTTTGTGCTTTAGTGGTTGCTATAGGGTCTATGTTATCCACCTTTCACTTATAAAAGTTTATTCAAGTGATATTTGATCACCTCACATATGGTATAAAGCCTTACAAAAGTATAATTTAATTCTTTCCTCTCAGCCTTGTACTACTGTTGTCATATATTTTATTTCTACATGTTATAAATCCCTGACTACACTATTTTTTGTTTTAAATAGTTAATTATCTTTTAAAGAGTCTTAAATAATAAGAAAACCGTCTTTTATATTTACCCACATAAATACCATTTCCAGTAGTCTTCATTTTTTATGTCAATTAGCAACTCTGAGCTGGAACAATTTTGCCCCGTCCAGAGGATGACTGGTAATATGTGGAGACTTGTGGCCACACCTTATACAAAAATTAACTCAAAATGGATAACAGACTTAAATGTAATGCATAAAATTATAGAACTTTTAGAAAAAAACATAGGAGGAAGAAATCTTTAGAATCTAGCTTGAGTCATAAAAGAAAAAAATGATGTAATTGGACCTCATCAAAATAAAAAATATTTGCTCTTCAAATCTCATATGAAGAGGATGAAAAAACAAGCTACAGGCTGATAGAAAATATTTGCAAACTACACATCCAACAAAGAACTAGTTTTTAAATATATAAAGAACTCTCACAATTTAACAGGAAAAAAAATCAAACAATCCAATTAGAAAATGGACTAAAGATATGAACAGTCTTTATCATTGGAGAGAATATACAAATGGCAAAGAAGCATATTAAATAATACTCAACATTGCTAACTATCATGTAAATGCAAATTAAAAGCACAATGAGCTCTTAGTACAGGTTTTTCAGAAAGGTTAACATTAAAAATAGTGACAGTATCTTTATTTGCCCTTATCTTCATATTTTTAGCACTATATGATATAATGCAAGGGCACAAATCCACTTTCCTAGATCAACGATCATACTTAAACTGAAAAATGTGGCACGGTTCAATTGTCAAAATAGAGATATATAGGGTATCCCCAAAAATGTATATATACTTTAACAGCTGATAGCTCAATTCTGAAAACAAAATGTATTTTAATAAGCACTGCCTTTATAATTATTCAAAGTGTGTGTATACATTTTTTTGGATACCCTGTATTAAAAAAACACATAATGACCACATAAATGTGGGTGAAAATGTGATTCACACATACATTGGTGCTGGGAATATAAAATGGTGCAGCTAATCTGGAAAAGAGTTTTGTAGTTCTTAAAAGAACATTTTTAAAATTAAACATGCGATTACCACACAACTTCAAAACTGACCTAGTCAGCAGCAATCTCAGGGAAATAAAAACATGCTTACACAAAAACCTGTATGCAAATATTCATATTCCCATTGCGTAATATCCCAAATTGAAAACAACTCAGATATCCTTCAACAAGTATGTGGTTAAACTGGGGTCCATACATGCCATGGAATAGTCCTTAATAAAGTAAATACAATATGGAAAAGCACAAGAACTTGAATATCCATGTAATTATCCTGCGTGAAAAAAAAAGCCAACCCCAAAGGCTACTTACTGTGTGATTTCATCTATATAACATTTTAAATGACAATATTTTAGAAATGGAAAACAGATTAGTAGTTTTTAGGATATCAAGGGGTGGGGAGGAGGGGGGTGGGTATGGTTATTAACTGGCCACAGGAAGGTTCCTTGTGGTGATGGGCTTTTCAACATTTTGACTGAAATAGTTACCTACACATGATAAAATTGATAGAACTAAGAAAACACAAATAAGTGAGTACAAGAAAAATTGGCTATATTTGTGGTAATTTGTTATGGAAGCAATAGAAAACTAACACAATACTGTATGATTTCACATCAAGTTAAGGAGAAGCAAAATCATCTGATAGAAATCAGAACAGTAGTTGCCAATGTGGACAGGCAGGGATTGACTGGGAACAGGAATGACAGGGTGTTCTGGTGTGATGGAAATGTCTTTATCTTGATAGAGCCTTGGGTTACACAGACATATGCATTTGTCAAAACTTATCAAACTGTACACTTAATATCTGTGCATCTCAGAAAGTGTAAATTATATGGGGGCAAAAAAATTGTATCTGATTATAATTTGAAAATTTGATAAAATGTTCTGAATATTTTGTAACTAAATGAAGTCTGGTTGAATTATTTCTCTAACACATAATGGATATTGAATTCAGACTTAAATGCTTTCACTCAATTGTTAATATTTGTGTAAAAATTTCATAGTACCAAATGATCTATATATATATTTTATGTATATATAAAATATATATATATATATATAATATATATAATATACACAATTTATATAATTTATATATACAAGCCTAAGTGACTGAATGACCAAAATTATATATTATATATATATAATTTATATATAAAAGCCTAAGTGAAGGGACAGACGCTCAATGCACAGGATCAAGCTCCCTCCTGTCTGGATCGGGCCTGCAGGGATCAGGCTACAGACCCTCAATGCACAGGATCACGCTCCCTCCTGTCTGGATTGGGCCTGCAAGGATCAGGCTCCCTCCTGTCTGGATCAGGCTTGTGGGGATCAGGCCAAAACTGGCTATCTGACATCCTCCGAGGGGCCCCGGATTGCGAGAGGGCGTAGGGTAGGCTGAGGGACCCCACCGGTGCACAAATCCATGCACCAGGCCTCTACATTTACAGGGAACTCATACAACTTAACAAAAGGAAGATAAACAATCCAATCAAAAAATGGGCAAAGGACTTAAGTAGACACTTTTCAAAAGAGGACATTCAGAAAGCCAAAAGACATATGAAAACATGCTCAAAGTCACTAATTATACGAGAGATTCAAATCAAAACGACAATGAGGTATCATCTCACACCTGTCAGAATGGCTATCATCAACAAATCAACAAACAACAAGTGTTGGAGAGGATGTGGAGAAAAAGGAACCCTTCTGCACTGTTGGTGGGAATGCAGACTGGTGCAGCCACTGTGGAGAACAGTATGGAGTTTCCTCAAAAAACTAAAAATGGAACTCCCATTTGACCCTGTGATCTCACTTCTAGGAATATATCCCAAAAAGCCAGAAACACCAATCAGAAAGGATATATGCACCCCTATGTTCATAGCAGCACAATTCACCATAGCTAAGATTTGGAAACAGCCTAAGTGCCCATCAGCAGATGAGTGGATTAGAAAACTGTGGTACATCTACACAATGGAATACTATGCTGTGGTAAAAAAGAAGGAATTCTTGCCATTTGCAACAGCATGGATGGAACTGGAGAGCATTATGTTAAGTGAAATAAGCCAGTCAGAGAAAGATAAATACCACATGATCTCACTCATTTGTGGAATATAGAGAACAGCACAGACTGATGAACAAGGACAGATCCAGAGACGGAGAAACAGCGATCAGACTGTCAATTCCCGGAGGAAAAGTAGGGGAGGGTGGGGGGTCAGGGGAAGAGATCAATCAAAGGACTTGTATGCATACATATAAGCCAAACCAATGGACACAGACAACAGGGGGATGAGAGCATGAGGGGGTGGGGAGGTTGGGGGTTAATGGGGGGATGAGGACACATTTGTAATACCTTAACCAATAAAGAAATTAAAGACAAAAAATAATAAATGAGAAATAGGTGGTGGTAAGGACCAAATACACTTTGCATTTGTTTATGGTTCTTCAATTTACTGGCTCTTGGTTTTCAGCAATTCACTTAACCTCTCTGAGCCTCAGTTTCTGCCTTGACCAAGGGGATATTAATGCTGACTTTGCAAATTTATTGTGCAGACAAATGAGAAGATATACAAAACACTTCATATATAGTAGGTGTTTAATAAGCTTGATGGCTCTTGTGATTTCAAATCACTGATATTTGTGACATCATTTATGTAATGACATAAAAATTAATCTAATGGAAATCTAAAAAAACAGGTGAAGAAAAACGCTACTCTTAGGATTATATTGGCTCCTCATTTTAAGACACCAACTATGAGTGGGAGTATCTTATGGTCAAATGTATCTTTCCAGAGACAGTGGGCTTCCTGCTCAATCCATTTTTGGGAGATGCAAGTAGTCATGAAATCAAAGTGTTAGTGAAATGCCTACATGACTCACAGAGTTAAAAATGGGGTAGTTCACATAGAACTGCTGCTGGAAACAGCAGAATGAGCAGTGGGACTCTGATCAGACACAGTTGGACGTCCACAGCTGTTATTAAGCAACGTGGTGGAAACAGTTGCAATGAATCCAGCCATGGCCTTTCATGTGTGGAAGGAAGAAGCTGTGTGTGCTGCTCGAGACTCTGCCTGGGTACTGCAAGGACCTGTGAGTGGGTCCTCATACGCTTGGTCGTCACCAGTGACCTCCCAGCACCCTCTCCTGGAGCTGCACCACGTGGGAGGAAGGCCAGGCAGAGAGGAGCTGCGTTATCCATGTCTCTGCCACAGCCGGGCCATGCCACTGGCTGCTCATCAACAGGAATCTGATTTCCTCATTTTAACTAATATTTTATATTTTATTCTGATTGTGTGGAAGTACCTCCTAGTGCAGTGATGGCGAACCTATGACATGAGTGTCAGAGGTGACACGTGAACTCATTTTTTTGGTTGATTTTTCTTTGTTAAATGGCATGTAAATATATAAAATAAATATCAAAAATATAAATCTTTGTTTTACTAGGGTTGCAAAGATCAAAAAATTTCTATATGTGACACGGCACCAGAGTTAAGTTAGGGTTTTTCAAAATGCTGACACGCTGAGCTCAAAAGGTTCGCCATCACTGTACCTAGTGTCTAAAACACCTTTTTCATGAATGTCTTGGAGTTTCAAAAAGCCCAGCAGCCTCACGGAGGCACAGCTGTTCTCTACAGAAATTTGTTTGCACACTCTCTGCTTTGCTGTGCCCGTGTGGACAGTTCATAAATATGCTGAAATGGAGAATTACAATGAAAGGATTGGGGGAGATAATTTTTTCCCTCTATGTGAAATTAGGACTATGAAAGAATAAACAATGGCTGCTTCTCGTACTGTTAATTATCTCTAGAACGAAGCATCTCAGCAGATGCCTGTGGGTCTGTCTGGGCGTCGGTCTCCAGACTTCAATCAGCGTGTGAGTCACAGTCAGTGAGAGAGACACTGCTCAGGCTGCATGAGAGGGGCATAAATATGACGTGTCACTTGCTATCATAATTAACTGCATGGTTCAAATATTTCTTTCGTGTCTGCTTTCACAATAGGTAATATAATTTACCGTTAATAGGATTAAAATGTCTTTTTTTTAAATAAAAAAGGTAAATACTTCAGTGGTTCAAACTGCTTTCTGTTTGTTTTGTACTGATACGTATTTTACCACAGGCGACGTCTTTCTCCCCTGCAGAAAAAAATAATGAGGAAAATTGGAGATAATTTATGCGGTCCAGAGGCAAACGCTTTTCATGATTATTATTTTTGCTTTTGCTCAATAATAAAGTGGTCTCTTCCCAGGAAGCATTGGGGAGAAAACAGCCTGACTTCCTAGCTGTTGTACAATTTTAAAGATCTGAGGTAAAGTAAGAAAAAAAACACAAAACATCATTGCATGAAGACAGGAAGTTTCCCCAGGAGAATTCAGGAGAATTAATGCTAGCAGTTCAGAAACCTCTGAACAGAAATGCGCCTGTGTTCAGGTTACTTCTCAAAACTGATAATTGAGAGAAAGGGAGGCTTGCTTAGATTTTTTTTGAAAGGCCATTCCATTTTATATCTCCTGTGGCTTGCTCGACACACTGTCACTCGGCTGACACAAACCAACGCAGGTTAGGAAACTCATTACAACTCTGAACTTGGGCAATGTTCAAGCAGGTCAGAAATTACTACCCATCACCTGGGGCATGCTGGCTCCTGAGGAGCCCAGTTTTAATTTTATCCATAAAGAATAAACTGTTGTCCAATGAGGCAACTATCTGAATGTAAGATGCTATGCAATGTAACGTATACGAGCACTGAGGATGCTCATAAGGGGCTGGTGTGTGGAGAGCGGGGAGAGTGTTAATTACAGATTGGAGATGCGCTGGGATTGAGAGTCTAGCTGCTAGACCAGTCCCTTACTCAAGTTCACTCAGCCGCTAGTGGCAGAGCCCGGGGTCAAATCCCAGTCTGGAGATATCACTCTGGTGCTTTTCCCGATCCGAGAGCCTGCATCCACGTGTCTCTTTGGAGTGATCTCCTTCCTCCAGTCATGACGGCCAAGTGGAATTTGGCATCAACCATGGGATGTGCTCAGTTCACTGCCTATCTATCTATCGACGTTTCATTAGGGAGCCGTGTGGGTTTGCCAAGGATGAATGAGTTCATTAGCACTGAGACTAATAAACTTTAAAAAGTTAATAATGTGAATATGTTTGATTTGGAATTATGCACACAAGCATTAGAAGTCACTAAAAATGGCCTGCTTCGTGTGCCTAGCTTTCTCTATAATCTCATTGGGGTGACAGACTTGGATTTTCTGAAATCTCAGAATAACATACACCCCCAGCCCCATTTTAGCAGCAGTTTCTCCAATTAATGCATTTCAAAAACAACCAAAATTAACGACAAAAATGAATAAAACACAACAAAACAAAGAGTTTTATGTCAGCTGTGAAGTTCTTTCCCCATTGTTTTGGTTTATATTCTTATTGGATTCTACCCCTTATTCTGTTTCCGGATGTGTTTAGTGAAGGACTGGGGTGGTGGTGGTGGAGTCTCATCTAAATGTTTGAGAGGGGATTTCCGTGGTAGGAGCTTGATAATAATGACCTGGGTGAGCTAGGACACTCTTTTCAAGGGTAGCAGGGATCTTCAAGAACAGCTCACGTTGTCCCACTCCGGGAAATGTTCTGAACGATGTTGCAGTGGACAGGGCGTTGGGTTGAGGATGCTCACTAAGTATGCTGATCTCCTGTACTTGCTGTCAATACTCCAGTGGGAGCAAACTAATGGAGAGTCTAGGGGACCCCATGGCACTTGGTGTGGGGACAATAGAGGAAATTCTTGGGGCATGGGACTGTCCTGTCAATAATCCCAAAAATATAACTTGCTTTGTTTCTATAATATGAAATCAGTCTGTACATGGTCACCCTCTATACATAAAGGGCCTCTCTGTGCTTTCTTGCCAGATTGGTTCTCAGGTATCGGGAAAACACATGCATCTATTAGGAGGATAGTTAATATAACCCTTCTTTTTTCGATACCTTTCTTAACTAACTCACAGCTTCAACAGAAGGTGGACCTTGACATCGTCATGATTTGCCAAAATAGGGAAAATGAAAGGGTGGAAGTTAAGGGGGAATAGGGGTTACCCATCAAAGAAATGCATATTTGATGGGGTTCCAGGGGAGGTTATTGTGGGCAGGAGGCTAAGAGGATGGGCTGCCTGAAAAACTATGTAGTCATTAAGGAGTGAACTCCCCAAAACCAGGACAGGCCGTACTTCTGGTCTTACAGGGTCTCCTAAAACTACCCCCATTGCTGTTAATCTGAGGGGCCTCTGCCTCAGGGTTATGAGTGTGGGCTCTGATGTCATGTTGAATTTGAGCCCCACCATTTACTGACTATAGAGCAAGAGGCAAGTTCCTTAACTTTTCTGAGTCTTAATTTCCTCATCTGTAAAATGAAGGGAGTATTAGGATTTGTCTCCCGGAGAGGGGTTGAGTAGATTAAGAGATACTTTATCTAAAGCATATGCCACTACTGCCTGGGCTATGAAGAACAGTCAGTAAAATATTATTATAACAAGTCCATTTTTAATTTGTTTGCATCCAGACCCTTGGCCTCCAGTTCTTCCAATACACCATTGCTGAGCTCAATTTGCTTGGAACACTGCTTTTTATTGTCACTCTCCTGCTGAATGCTTTACCTTGCTGTCCATAGTGATAGGATGAAGTCCAAATTTATTAACCTGGTCTGACATGATATGTGTGCAATATAGTGCAAATGCATAGCAAGTGCTCCCTCCATACATTTTAGTTTCCATCCATCCATCCATCCATCCATCCATCCATCCATCGGCCTTCACACAGAGACTGAGAGCCTGTAATATCTTTTCTAGATCCTTCCACCCTTAGATCAACAAACACCTTTCTGGCCATAGTTAACCTGACTCCGTCACAAAATTCTGCTGCAAAGTTAGACTGACTTCCATGTGCTGCTAAGAATTTCCATTTGCACCTCCCTTGCCCAGACCATCCTCTGTATCATTTAGGTTTTCTCCTCCTACCTCCTGGGGGAGGCATGGCAGGAGATGAGGGGGTAAGAACAGAGGTGGATGGGTTTGTTTATTTCTCCTCCCTTTTTCTTGGGATGCTGGCAGTGACTGCATTGCTCCCTAGCCAGGCTCCTGGGGGCAACCTTTCCTGCACAGCTTCCCATGTACCAGGCTCGGGAGGCCCCTTTCCTCCTCCTGTCATCCCTCCAAACTTGGTGAGAGTAATGGGTCGCGCCAGTTCCAAGTCCTTCAGAGTTGCTCCACCCTGTTTGTTTCTGTCCATTCCTACACCTCTGCTAGGTGTCTCCTAGTTAAACAGTTTCATGTACTCTTTCCAGTTTGTGCTGTTTCCTGCCTCAAACCTCCCAGAATATAAGTTCTTTGCATTGATCAAGGCTCAGCTCAAGTCACATCCTCAACATATTCCTGCCCATAGACATATCATACGTTTCTGAGCTCATGGCAGCTCATTTGTTGAAACTGTCACCTATAATCAATCAAATACAGCCTTGTATTATCTAACATTACCTTGCACTGTGACTTTGCCAGTGGGTTGTTAACTTTCACTTGTTCATGTTTTTAACTTGCAACAGGATGGTGGGCTCCTGGAGGCTCATGTCTGTGTCTTCTCATCATTCACTTGTTCACTGACCTGGAAGTATTGAGCATCATCTGTTGTCCCACACTACCCTGGCCACTAGGACACAGCTAACAACAAGATGGTTCGATTTCTGCCTGTGGATTACCTATTCTAACAGTGACATTGGCATTGGATCATTCATTATAATGCAGTAGGGTGGACATTTGATAACATGAAAGCAAATAAGATCACTTCCCACCTAGTCCTAAGGAAAAAAAAATAAGACACCAACAAAATAAATATCAGCCAGGTGCAGAGAAGGAGAAATGAGCCTTCGAGGTAGACATATTAACATGTACAAAGGTTAAGGGGGAGTGAAAAGAAGAGAAGGTTTTTGAAAAACTGAGACCAGGATAGAAGGTTGGAGCGAAGCCATAGGGAAGCTTGGTGAAGGCAATGGTGGGAGGAAACCAGAGGCAGTTGAGTGAATCTCCTAAGTGAAGTGAGGGCGATGGGAAGTCACGGAAAGGTATGGACAAGGTGGGAAGTGATCATATTTGCTTTAGGAGGCAGGTTTGCCTGCATCCTGGAAAATGAACTGTAGGGGGAATGGCCCTTGTGGTGCTTTCTGAAGCAGGGCTGAGATGGTGATGCCGGCCTGGCCTCCGCCAATGACGGTGTGGTTAGAGCAAAGTGGATGCATTAGGAGATACTCCCAAGGAAGAAGCCATAGGTCTGACTATGCACAACTGATTGATCAGACATGGAGGGGGAAGGAGAGGGCTGTTGAGGAGTGATTCCAAGGATTGTAGCTTGGACAATGGGCAGACATGCCATGCAATGAGATAACCCTGGAGGAGAGTGCTTCCAGAATGAAATGGTTGGTCCGTTTCTGGGCATGTGGGATTTCTGGTGCCTCTGATATTTCCAAGCATAGGTAACCAGCAGGTGGATGGATAAATGCATGTGGAGCTCAGTAGAGAGGTCTGAACTAGAATTTATCAGCATAGATTAAATGATGTAGAAAATGTCACTGTATTAACAGCTGTCCCCATAAGGCTCCTAAGAAAGGCTCCTTGATAGGCCCCCATAGGTTCCGTGCTTGGAACTGGAGGAGCCTGGCTATTGTCAGCACTGTCCTGCATGAAGTGGAGAAGGCAGGGGGCTTCAAGCCCTGGCCCTCGTCGTGGGAAATTACCCCTCCCATGTCACCTACATCTGAATGCTCCTGGGATTTGGAGAAGACACTCAGCGAGGTGCAGTGCATCACCCCAGAGGCAACAGAGAGACTGGGGGCAGAAAAGAGCATGAGAAAGGAAGGAGGGAGTTTGTGGAAATCTGGGGCAGGCTCTCGACTCCCAGGCTCTGTGAAATTGGGTCATAATTTGCAGGTGTCTAAGGGGCCAGGCATCCCAGGCCATCTTTATTATTGAGCCCCAATGATGTGCAAGCATGGAGAAGCTCAATGGCCAGAGAAGCTCCAATATTGAAGGGATGGAGAGAGGAATAAAAACAATGAGCAGCAAGTCCAGAAAAACAGAAAACAAATGTGAGGTGATGCCTGGAGGCGCAGAGAAGAACATGGAGAAGGGCATGGTCAGCTACCTTAGTAAGGAGGGAAATAAGACTGAGAAAGTGCCCATCACAGAAACACTCAAGTAATTCCTTCTTCCAAGACCATCATCAATTGTCAAAATATGTGGATAACTAAGTCTAGCACCGTCAACCCTCATTTTTCAGTCTCATATTCACAAATTCATCTAATTGATAAAAGTTATTTGTGACCCCCAAGACCAGTCCTCACAGAGCTTTTGTGGTCATTCACAGACATGCTCAGAGGTGAAAAATTTGAGTTGCCCAACATGTCATACCCAGCTCTCATACTGTAAAAAAGTCTCCTTTGTGGTCTGTTCAGTGCCACGTTTTTCACATTTTTTGGGTATTGTGTGTGTGCTTTTTGTTGTCCCCAAATATAGGGCTGAAGGTCTGATTAGTGTACCTAAGCATTCTTGTGATGTGTTTTACAGAGAAAATCCGTGTTTTAGAGGAGCATTGTTTGGGCATGAGTCACAGCCCTGTGGCCATTGTTGAATGCTAATGAATCCACAGTAGATGTTAAATAAGGTTTTAGAACAGGAACACACATAAAACAAGTCTGTGAAGGGATTGGTTGATGAATGTTGTGACCAGAGCATTGTAGGAACTTCACCCTGTACTCCTTCTAGGAGCAATGCTTCAGCATTTGCTAATTGAGTGTTCCAGGTGACATTAGGGAACACCCAATAATAAAGAGTATCAACTCTGTTTGGTTATGCTCTCTGTATTGCCCAATAAGTTCCACATAGTGGTGTCTAAGAAATACTTTTCACCAAGTCACTGAAGTGCAGAATGGCACTGGCATCTACACATTGCCCGCAGGCTGTGTACAGTGTGGAAAAACGCAGAATGGGAGTTGGAACTGGAGAGGGAAGAAGGTGGTGCTTGCTAGTGGGTGCTGGGCCGGAGGACCAGGTTCAAATCCCCACTCCATCACTTATTCAGCTTGGACTCTAGCAGGAAAATGAATCTTTATATGACTCAGTTCCATCATCTCTAATATGGGGAGGGTGGTAGCCCCTACTTCTCAGCCTGAGGTGATGATTAGGAGAGAAGAGGTATGTGTTTCTGAGCGCTATGCCCCATAGGGAGGATGAATACAAACTAGTCCTATTTAGACTAGGTTCTCAGAGGAAGAGAGGCACGGGGTAAGCAGAAAAGGGAAGACAGTCTGTGGGTCTCCCCGGAGAAAAATCCAGTTTTACAGAGTAAGGAGACAGAGACTCAGAGCAGACACTCATAGCAAGGTGAGACCATGTAATTAGGTTGGGCTTCACCTTCCCGTGTCTCCTAGGAACCGGGAAACCACCAGGCAGATGGGGATGGAGAAACTTGAAACTTACTTTCAGAACAATCATTAAAAAAAAATCATGGCCCCTAGCCTCACATTCCTGCCAGGCAGTATTTAATAAAGGATCTGGCTCCTCGCTTGCTCAGCCTTGAATATTGTCTTACCTGGGACTGAGGAACCGTCAACTTTATATTGATCTATCACCAATGAGAACGAAGGGCTCCATTTCTCCCCATATTGACCAGTAGCTCTCCACAAATAAAACAATTTGTTCTGCAATTGACTCTGTGCTCAGCATATAATCAGGTTTTTTCCTTTTAAAGAAGAACTATAATGTGATCAGAGATCAACGAATACTTTTGTTTTACTGGGTCCCTTTCTTGTGAAAATGTAATTTAAAGGGAGCCACACAAACCTTCCAGAGCTGTGTAGCCAATATTACTATAGTATTAAAACAAGACATTTTCCAATATTGTCAGGAATCTTTTGTTGATCTAATTTCAGAAAACTCCTGAACTACAGCTTAACTCCTGTACAGAAATGGCTAGACTTTCTGAATCTACACGGGCTAAAACAGTTCTTATAAACAAATGGATTTCTATCACATCCACTACATGTGGCAAATGGGCTGTTCCAGGGTCATTGCCACATTAGTGTTACCGTTCCAGCACTGACCATCCTTACCTGCTATGAGTCATTTGGAAACTTTGTTAAAACAAAGCTTCCTGAGCCCCACAATCTAAAATTCTGACTCAGGGGGTCTGGCCCTGGGAGCATGTGTTTCTTTTTAAAAAATATATATTTTATTGATTTTTTTACAGAGAGAAAGGGAGAGAGATAGAGAGTTAGAAACATGGAGAGAGAAACATCAATCAGCTGCCTCCTGCACACCTCCTACTGGGGATGTGCCTGCAACCAAGGTTCATGCCCTTGACCGGAATCGAACCTGGGACCCTTGAGTCCGCAGGCCGTCGCTCTATCCACTGAGCCAAACCAGTTAGGGCGAGCATGTGTTTCTAACAAGCTCAGGGGAGCTGCTGGTCCTGGCCCCACTTAGCTGCAATGCATTAAGGTGAGTGATCATATATATCTTATTTGCTGTCATACCTGTAGTACTGCTAGTACCCGTCTCACATAGAAACCCCACTCCCACTGGGGAAAAATTAAAAATGGAAAAATTGGAATCAGTGAGCCTGTGATAAAATCAGCCAGGAAGCCTAGACCAGGAGGACCAACTATCACTCTGGTTTTCTTTTGACATGTCTGCTCTCTGTTTTACTGTGCGCATACGTGTGTGCTTGCATGTACACATGTGAGTATACTCCTATGTATGCCTGTTTGCATACATACATGTGTGTGCATACGTGTGCAAAGACTGGTAGAATTGGCAAAGTAAGTAAGGCAGAAATTAAATGCTGGCAACCTTACCAATCACTGGATCAGAGATTTTGCTGTTTTTCTCCTTCTACTTTTCAATTCATTTGGGCGCTCTTAGATAGTAAACACAGTTATAAGTTTTTAAATCTCACTGCCTGACGTGTTAATTTTTAATTTGCCATAATCAGCACTTTCTTAAGAATAGCGTTTGCAGGGTTCATGCATGTAGTTGGGAGATAATTTGCATATTTTGTTTTGCTGTTTAATAGACTTGGGTCCTGAAGGAATACTATAGGGCTTATCTCAAAGCAGGGAAGGAAGAACCACGATGTGATGCCTACAGAACAGCATGGGAAATTGGCTTAAAGCCAGAACATTTACTTGCCAGTGGGAAGAAGTGGGTTTTCTTTCATGACAGCGTTGGGTGCAACGTCTTTTCTAAGAACCTCATCTGGTTATAAAGTGAAACCACAGAGAAATCTATTTCCCTTAAGCACTGTGTTCATTGTAAATGCAGCATTGCAAAGAACATTGCCAAATGAACAGGGGAAGGGAAGTTTGGGGGATAAAAGGGCAATGATTAGAGAAACCTAATGGGTGTTCTTTTCCTCCATCTTTTTCTGTAACTTCAGACATGGCTCGACTAGGGCTTTGTGTTCCCATCCCATCCACGTAAGTGTGGGGCTCCCATTTTGCTATTTCTTATGTGGTATCAATATCCTGGCTGCTTACTGCCAATAGATATCTTTAATCATTAACTTTATCTTTATTCTCACTGTATTTTTGGCCTTTAGCTTTATGATTTTGACCTATCTCACTTACAGAGAAATTACAAAGAGGTAGATGTCGAGGTTAGCGGAGAATTAAATATTTTTTTCTGAAATTATCCGATCCCATTGTTAATAAATTTGCTGTCTGTGTCCATATGTAACAGTTTGAGGCTGAAATGTTCATTGATTAGACAGCGGCCAGGGCAGAATTGGTAGATTTGACTCCATTCTTCCTCATCATCCCTCCCATTCCCCCCTCTCCTCTCCATCTCCCTCTCCGGCCTGGAAATGGACAGGCCTATGAGGAGAGGATTCGTTGTGTAAGGTAGTCCAAGGACATCTAACTAGGAATAATGGGGTGGAATTCAGCAAGGGACAATTTATGCTGAATTATAAGAGAAATTTCCTAAGAGTGAGATCTATTAGACTGGAGAATAGGCTCCCCAAGGGAGAGAGTGCCGTTGCTGGAGTCATTTAAACTCTGGCTCAGGTCCATAAGTAAAAATAAATTCGGTTGTCTCATTTTATTCTCCATTTGTGTGGAATCTGCACCACCACCAAAAAGTCAGGCAGAAAAGACATTGAGGAACTGACTTCAGAGAGGTGGGCAAGCTGGGAAACTAGCCCTCATTTTCTGAAGTACTGAGTATTTGTGTATCCCTTGTGAAGCTGTTTCAGAATGTGTCCAATACATGGGTTACATGATTTCATCTTCCCAGACTGTACCACTTCCAATGGTCTGAAGGTCAGTTAGCAACAGTTAAGCTACTTGGGGTACAATCTAGTCTTTGAAGTGAAGCTCAGACCTCGGATCTGGGTGACTCACCCAAAGTACTGTCACTCGGAGAGGCATGGTCTGAGCATCATGCTTGTTTCTCTTGAAAGGACATGGCCTGGGCCTCCATCTCTGTGAAAGGATATAGATCATGCATCTAGACCAGGGGTGGCAAACTTTTTGACTCAAGGGCCACGATGGGTTCTTAAACTGGACCGGAGGGCCGGAACAAAAGCATGGATGGAGTGTTTGTGTGAACTAATATAAATTTAAAGTAAACATCATTACATAAAAGGGTACGGTCTTTTTTTTTTTAGTTTTATTCATTTCAAACGGGCCGGATCCAGCCTGAGGGCTGTAGTTTGCCCACAGCTGATCTAGACCTTTGGTTCAGAAAATGTTGTCATTAACTGTCATCCAGGTTATTGTTTTTTAATTTATCTTTTTTGTTGTTGAAAGTCTTACAGATGTCCCCCCTTTTTATGAAGTGACACATACCTCTTAAGTGTTTTAACAAGATGGAGAGTATTTGCAGAGTTTTTGTGCATTAGCCAAGCTCCTAGATAATTTAATGTCGTTTAGTTCTACCAGTTAACTGGTTAAATTTGCTGGGCACCCAAAGGGTCAAAGAATTTATCAGCATGAGAAATGGAACTGGGTCTGTATTGTTCACCAGCTGGGGCCACGGCATAGATATCTGCAGCCCTCTAAACCTTTCACAAACTTTTCCTTAGGAAAGCAAATCTGTTCATGTAACATACTCCTCAATATTGGAAAACTGTTTCTTAGACGTTTTGCCTATTTGTTTCTTAGGATTCCTGGGAGTGGGGAGTAGGAGCTCTTCTCCCTGAGGGCAAGAGGGTAGCACATGATTAATAGCCACTACTTATAAGACAGCACAAAGTAGTTTTACTCCAGAAAATGGGAGTTTTTCAAACTCCCATTGCCAATTCTTTCAGGGTTTTATAATTTTATTCTCAGATAAAAAATGTGTTATCCAGTTTCTTTGCAATTTGAATTCAGCCTTCCTTCCCTTGTTTGATCACTTTACTTCAGGAGTGAGAACTGGGATGCAACCACGGAAGCACAAATATAATAGGGAGTACGAACGTGGCTTTCTAATAGTGGGGCTGCAGCTGCCGGAACTGTAAATACATCTGTTTTCAAGCTGGTTGGAACAACAAAGTATCCATTATGATGATTTGACATAAATTCTAGCATCTCCTTCTGGGGCTGGTAGATCATTTACAAAAACTCAGGTAACTGAATTCATAAATTTGCAATGCTCTGGTTAATTAAAGCATCATTTAAAAACATACTAGTAGTTTTCTATTTTTTCTTAAACAAGTGCATAGAAGTCAACCATATCTTAATTATAGGGATAAATGGTAGGTGTATTGGTGACATGGGTTATTGATGGACTCACTGCAAAATACCCAACATTATTTCCCAATAATCACATAGTAACAGCTGGGTAATTCCATTAAGCACAATGGTAACTGTGGGGTAAGTTGCACAGAGGACAACATGGTAAATTGCTTGAGTCACCGCTCTAAAGTCTCCTCCCAAAAGGAATGCATCCCCCAAGTGTGTTGGTGACAGAAGAGCAATCAGAGGTCATGGTGAATTGCACCCAAACCAGAAGTAGCCTCCCAAACTGCTTGAGTGCTCTCATCAGCAAGTCTTCTTTCTAATTTCAGTAAAATACAGACTGATCGTGCTGCATAGAAAAGATTGGTTTCCAAAAGTGATTAGGAGACTGTTTTTATCCCCAAGGTTCCTCGTACCATGTGGGGGCCAGAGTATGAATCTTTCAAAACTGAATTCAGATCCCAACTCTCACTTAACAGCTCTGTGAGAAGAACTCATCTGAGCACGGGAAATGAGGACAGTACTACCCAGAGTTGCTGTTAAGATTCAACAGCAAAAATATGAAGAATCTGTCACATGCCAATTGTTTCATAATAATTATTCTCCTTCCTAGTTTTGTTTGATTTGAATTGAGGGTGGATCATGAGATGAATATGAAGAATTTTCCAATATTCTAATTTATAAATATACACACATATATATACACATATATATATATACACATATCTATGTACATATACATTTATTTATTTTATTTTTTTAATCCTCACCTGAGAATATTTTTCTATTGATTTTAGAGAGAATGGAAGAGAGAGGGAAAGACATATCGATGTGAGAGAAACACATCAATTGGTTGCCTTCTGCACGAGCCCTGATCACAGCCTGGGCCCGGGAGGAGCTTGCAACCGAGGTATGTGCCCTTGACTGGAATCAAACCCAGGACCCTTTGGTCTGCAGTCCGATGCTCTATCCACTGAGCCAAACCGGTTAGGGCTACACTTATTTTTTTGATGGGTTTAGAAATATCTTAGTTCTGGTTAGAGTCAGATGAAATTGCTTAGATGTACTCATTTATTTGATCATTAATTCATTCAACAAATATTCATTCTCTTTCTAACACATGCAAATGTATCCTATACCTATTGACCATTAGTACACATTCAATGATAATATCTTTAATATCTGCCACCACCAAGGAGTTGTCCCTGAGAGTCACATAAGAATTGTTATGGTTTTGCCCAAGCAGATGGTAAGCAGGGATTAATTCCTCCCAACAAAAGAGGTTTAAAAACGTTGCTCTTGTGACCACATTACATAGATTCTGGGGGAAAACAAAGCAGGGAGAATAAGTAGAACCAAATGCTGAGGGGGAGAGCATCAGGGCTGAACAGATGGAGGGAAGGGAAGGAAATGTCTGTGGAGACTGTGCTTACAGGGAACTCTGAATGTTCACGGTATAGAGACCACAGCCATTAGCCAAGGGCAAGAGGAAAGTCTAAGTCCAGGGCAAGAAGTAGGACTAGGATGCCTTAAGGGTACTGGCCAAATTGTGGCAATTAAAGATTCTGATTGGGATGGGATAGACTCATGGTCTTAGCCATGATGGCTTAGGGTTCCTACAATTACTGCATGAGAGAATAATATTAGAATACCACTGCATGGCTTTTGTAGTTTGTTGTAAATAATAATAATAATAATAATAATAATAATGACATCTTATGTATAAATATTCCACTAATGGGTTCAGTTATTCTCAATAAATCCTGCTATGGTCTGAGGGTTTGTTTGCCCCCACTCCAATTCATTTGTTAAAATTCTAACCCTCCAGATGATGGTATTGAATGGAGTTTCTTTGGGAAGCGATTAGGTCATGAAGGTGGAGCCCTCACAAATGGAATTAATGTCCTTATAAAAAGTACCTCAGAGGGCTCCCTCCTCCCCTCTGTCATGTGAGGACACAGGGAGAAGTCTGCAACCTGGACAATGCACCTTCGTAACCATCCTGGCTCCCTAATCTCAGACTCCCAGCCTGCAGACTGTAAGAAATAAAGTTTTGCTGTTTATAAGCCATCCAGTTTGCAGTATTTTCTTACAATGGCCTGGACAAACTAAGACAAATCCTTCTGTTATTTTGATAAAGTAAAAAGTTGGAAAATCCCTCCAAGATGAGAAAACTAGGACATGGCTCCCCGACCACTAGCTCCCCTTTTAGCTGGGCTCACTTCCATTGCCAGATCTCTGTTAGGAGAGTCACTGTGCTGGCAACAATGAGTCCCCAACTGAAGAAAACAAGTGCCCTCCCATCACACTGCTCAGAGTCTCATAGGAGAGAAGGCATAGGCATAAAGTACTAAAACACTGGGAAGGATCTGTCATCATCTCCTCCCCAAACTCTCCTCTTACTATATTATCCTCATCTGTGGCATTATCATCCCTCTAATTGTTCAACCACGACTGTGGGTGTTTCCACTGTATTTGGCTTGACTACCATTTCCTCATAGAAAAGTATGGCTGTTTTGCCTTCTTAATATATCTTGCATCTGTCAGTTTCTTTTTATTCCTATTGCCACATTCTTAGTTCAGAAAGAAACCACCATCACACACCTGGGTGACTCTCACAGCACTTGCGTGGCCTCAATGTTTCCTGTCTCAGCCAACTCCAACAACTTGTCCAGAGTGAAATATGTAAGAGGTAAGTCACATTATGACATTCTCCAATTAATACCCTTCAGTGTGGTTTAGGAGCTGAAATAATCTGACCTCTAAGCTTACCAGTTAAGTTTGCTTTCCTAAGCCCTAGCCAAATGGACCTGCCATTCATGGAAAGTCTCTCTCTCTCTCTTTCTCAGCCTTGGTTTATGCCGTTACTTCCTGGATAATTCCAACAAATGTTTTAACTAATTTTACAAGTTGCTTTTTCTGGGATGCTGTCCTTGACTCCAACATCATGTTAGATTCCTCCCATATAATACCATTGCATGGTCATGGAGTCAAGTGCTATGGTCATTTACAATGTTTCCCACCACCTAGCTCAGGACATTACCAATAACCAAAGGTGGTTGAATGAATGAACAAATGGATGAGTGAATGAAGCATTGGCAATGTCTGAACTGCAATGTGGGCAAAGTGTTCACCATTGACCACTCCCTGTTGAAGGTGGGGAGAGCAGCAGACATGTACCTAGTCCTAGTGGATAGCAGAAGGTGCAGGTGTTTGAGTGAAATAGGAAGGATTACTCTGTGGTCAGGAACATGGAGAGAGATGTTGACAGGAAGTCTACACGTGTGATATCATCCGTAGAGAGGATATTTAATGCTGCAGAGTAAATGCGGGAATTACAAACAAGGGAAAGAGGGTCGATGTCTGGTTCTTGTTAAATATATAAACTCATCAAATGGGAAGAAATAAAAGAAATGGCAAGGAAGGAGTAAAAGGAGGTGTGTGAATATCATCAAAGCCAGGAAGAGAGGAATGTTTAAGAATTAGGGATTGCTAACATCACTGAAGGATGAAAGCTTGGACAGTGGATCTGAGTATTAAGGAGTCAGTGATCATTTGAAAGCAACTTACTTAGAAGAGTGGTGAGAAAACAGAGGGAGAAACTTGGGAAAAGGAGGGAGAGAAAAGGAGAAACTGAAAGAAGGGAAAAAGAGAGAGAGGGAGAGAGAGCAGAAGAGAGAAAGAGGGAGAGGACTTTGACTTCTAGCCCTGGGAAATTGAAGGGTGAAATGATGACAAAGCGTTAGGCCCTAAAAGAGCAAATTTGACCCTCTCCAGTAGATCCTATGGAGGTGAATTGCATCACTACAGTGGAGACAACTTCAGGTCTCTGTCCTGAAGGTCACTGGCCCTGGGTCAGAAGAGGACAACCATGGGGTGGTCAGTGCAGGCTAGGGCAGGGCCCACGAGGCCAGGCCTAGAGCCCAGAGTTCATTCCTCAGGAGCCAAGGTTTCACATAACACGGTATACACAGTGTTAGTGGGTAAGAACAAAAGCATGTTAGGAAGCAGTACTAAGATCATGTTTCAATGAAAATAATGGGGGACTCTTGTATTTTTAACACTTCTTATTAATGTGGCTTTGTTCATTTCCACACTGCTTTCCTTCTCAGAGAAAGCCTCATTTCCTGTCACGATCCGTCCTGTTCCTGGTTTGTATTTGTCTGCCTGTTTGTGCTATCAACATGTGTTGATAATGCGCATTTTATAGGTCATTCAACAATGTATGTTGGTTCTTTTGGTCCCCACGGTATTATACCTAAATGTGATATGTTAACTATGCTACTCAATTTTATTCCTATGGAAAACACGTTCGATGTGCATTTCCTTGCAATTTAATGTTCTCGAAGCATATTTGTGACCCAGCGTGCTTCTTTATGTTGACATATTGTTCATCGGGTTTCATTAGTCAGATTATATGTCACATCACATATGGAACATGAAGGAAAGTGACATTAATGACAATCTGGTGACATTCAGTACGATGCAACACATCAGGTTAAAAATAAAACAAGAAAAAAAGGTCCTTTCTTATTTTCAGGAAGGTCTTTCCTCTTTTCTTTTTCATTTTTGCACTGTGAAGAGCTGCTATCTGTTTGGATGGGCATTAATTGTTATCAGCAAGGTTTTGTAGGTAACTGGTGAGCAGATGTCAGACCCCCACCACGTCTGTGGGAGACAGGGAAGGAAGGGAGGGTTTGTGCTGAAGTGTTCGTCACAGCTTACATCTCAAATTCTCCAAACCAGTCAATTAGAAGGCTTCATCCTGCATGTGTCCGCTTGTCTGGCACTCAGTTTAATAAAGGGGCTGATATAGTGAGAGGTAGTGGGTGCCCTAGAACAGAGGGTGTCAGCTGACTAAGGAATAGCCCAGAGGATCAGCATGAATTCAGACAAAATCACAGGCACAAGAAGTCTGTCTTTCTTTCATTTGTGTGCTGTGAACTCTGGTATCCAGTGAAGAAAACTTTGAGATGTTGGATGAGCACCACCAGGCACAGAGGGTCAAGAGCTGGGGAGAAAAAGATGGAGCTAGCCAATGGTTGGACTCTGGGGTCTCCAGGAAGAGGGCCCTCCTTCAGTCCCAGGGATCCCACGGTCCTGCTTGGGGCTCCAACAGGAAGAATTGCCCAGAATTAATACACTATGTCCTAAGGAGTTCTGTGTGAAAAAGAGGACAGAACTGGAGATCAAGAAGTGAGGGCAAAGAACAGAACATCATATTCTGAATGTAAGTCAAAACTTCATTATCAGATTCTTTTTTTAAAATAAATTTTATTGATTTTTCACAGAGAGGAAGGGAGAGGGACAGAGAGTCAGAAACATCGATGAGAGAGAAACATCAATCAGCTGCCTCCTGCACACCCGTTACTGGGGATGTGCCCGCAACCAAGGTACATGCCCTTGACTGGAATCGAACCTGGGACCCTTCAGTCCGCAGGCTGACGCTCTATCCACTGAGCCAAACCGGTTAGGGCCAGATTCTTTTTTTAATGCAGAAATAAATTGAATTCCTAGTTGAGCATGTCGGTACACTGTAATTTTCTACTTTTGACGTCCACATACCTCCTTCTGATACTGTGTTTACTTATATTCCCCACCATGCAGTGTGTATGGCGAGTTAACACCTGTTTGAGCTTCTGATGTTGGCCTGGAAGATGCTTCTTCTTTCTTCTGCTTCTGCTCCTGCCTCCCATGCAGAAAATGTACGATGGTGCCCATATCTCCTTGGGCTCCCTGGCAGGGCTTCCCCTTTTACATCTCCTCTTCCATTTTTTATTGGGAGATCATGATATTCACGTGCCTTGCATTTTTCTCCATTGTCTGTGTGTACCAGGAGAGAGGATCCGCCTTGCGAGCTCTGTTGCAGGTGCTGGCCTGTTTCCTTCTTCTCCTAGAGGGAATATACTTGGAATTAAGAGGGATGGAGGTCAATGGTGACCTGTGGACTCCAGACCTTGCTGGAATTCGTGCCTGTGCCAGGATGCTGTGTTTTGTCCCCAATGCTTTGGTCCTCTTGAATTTCTACAGTGACATGCAGTAGTCATAGGGGTGGAGCTAGTTCCAATCATGTTTGTCTCCTTATGTTTCTTTGTTTGCTTATCATCTGCTTCCTATTTACAGCCCTTTTAACTACCACCCAACACTACAAGCACAATAAATATGCTTTCTTTAGGAGAAAAAAAGTCAGGCAGGAGCAACACATAATTTAATTGATTAAAAGCAGAGAAATCATATACTCAAAGACAAAATTAAGTTCAGAAAAATAATATTGTCCAGTTCTGTGTTTACACTGTCATGCACCTGAATTCATGTACTGTGTTATCAAAGTTCTTAACTGTCGTCTTCTGGGCATGTTCATTTCTAGGGCTACTTTAACACATTACCACAAATTGGGCGGCTTCAAACATCAGGAATCTAGTCTCTCTCAATTCAGGAGGTTAGGAGTTGGCCATCAAGTGTCATGAGGTCCATGAGCCCTGTGAAATCCCAGGAGAGAATCCTTGCTTCTTCCTAGTTTCTGGTGCTGCAAAATCTGTGGCAAGCCTCAGCCCGTACCTGTGTCACATTCCGTCACATGGCCATCCTCTCCTTGTGTCTGTCTTCTTTTAAGGTGTCTAGTCCTATTGGATTATGGGACATCCTCATCTTAACTAATGACATCTGTAGTAACCTATTTCCAAATAAGGTCACATTCTAAGGGTTGGGCTTAGAACCAAAACACCTTTTTTTTTGGGGGGGGAACCACAATTCTGTTCCCAACACTGGGTGTTCAGCTCATCAATTCTAGTGACCATGACCATGAGGATAGTCCTAGGAGGACACCTATGCCACCTCCTCTACAACAGGCAAGCTCTCCCTGTGCCAGGAGGGTCCACTTCTGCCACAGTCCTGATGGACACTCAGTGAGGTAAAGAATACTGACTCCTGGCAATAAAGTTTATTTTTAATGTAAAGTTTGATTTCCAAAGATCTCATAGCATACAAATGAATTTCTCTTTCCTCTTGGCTATCATAATATTCCTAGAAAATTACAATGATATGAATTATTCACATCAGTCAGATATTCATGCTTTTAAGGTCTCATACCATGCCTCTGATAAAATAATGCACAAGAAAATAATCTAATTGAAGTAGAGATGAGACACTCTCTTTGACAAAAATGACGAACCCTCCCATCAGAAATATGGGACCCATCATTAGCCATGCTGCTTCTCATCCCAAACATGTTTAAAAGATACGCCTGTACTTGCTTTGGTCCTGTGATGGAAGAGAAGCTGACCTGAAAATATAATAGTTTGGGGAAGCAATGGACAGTGAGTGGGGCAATGAACAGAAATACATTTGGAAAGACCGAGTGGAAGCAGTGCCAAAGTGGGGCCACATGGGAAGAAGGTAAATATCAAGACATTCACTGTTGGCTCCCCGTCTATGCACACAGTAGGTTGGCACTTCCTGCCCTGGTGATTGGGTGTCATCCCACAGTTAGTTCTGGTCAATGTGGTGTGAACAGGGCGCTGTGTGTCACTGCTAGGCTGGAGCGTTCAGTTGCCTGTGTGCCACCCACATAGTTCTTTCCCCTCTCCCTTGGTGGGTGGAAGTGTTTGAGGTTGGGGCTACTCTGTCAACCAGAATCTGACAGTGAGGGACGAAACTGAGCACAGCCCCACCTCGAAACTCATGGAAAGCATATAATGTGAGGCGACAATAGAAATGCATAGTGTAAAGCTATTGAGACTGTTTCTACAGAATGCCAGCCCATCTTGCCTGAGGTGAACGGTGATGTTTAGCTTCCATTTGCCTTCCTACAATCTTTTAAGTACTTTCCTTCCACAGCTTCTTACCCCTCGACAACCCTGTAGTTAGCCTCTTGGAGTCCCATGAGTTTGGTCTCTGATTTCCCCAACCACAGCCCACTGAGAAATTAACTCACACAAAAGCATGTGGGGCCTAATTTATTCCATCTTCCTGAGGCATTTTTTTCACATAGGGAAAAAAACTTAAGGCAAATAAATATGAGGTGGGGCAAAAGTAGGTTTGTAATTGTGAGTACATGAAACAGTTTATTCTTGTATTATTATTTATCAACTAGAGGCTCGGTGCATGAAATTCATGCATGGGAGGGGAGGGAGGGGAGAGGGGTCCCTCAGCACAGCCTGCACCCTCTGGCAATCCTGGATCCCTCTCACAATCCGGGACCGCTGGCTCCTAACTGCTCACCTGCCTGCCTGCCAGATCGCCCCTAACCACTCTGCCTGCCTACCTGATCACCCCTAACCACTTGCCTGCCTGCCTCATCACCCCTAACTGATCACCTGCCTGCCTGATTGCCCCTAACCACTCTGCCTGCCTGATGCCCCTAACCACTTGCCTGCCTACCTGGTCGCCCCTAACCGCCTCTGCCTTGGCCCCCACCGCTGTGGCTTCATCCAGAAGGACGTCTGGAATGATGTCTGGAAGGTCGTTTGGCTGTCCAGTCTAATTAGCATATTATGCTTTTATTATTATAGATTATTGTGTTATTTTCCATACACATAAGTTTTGCCCCACCCTATAAATAATGAATAATGAAAATTCAAGACTGTCACAAATATTGTGGGGGAAAATCTGGTGTGAAATTCTCTGCACAACTCTTAAATTACTGTTTCTACCATAAGCACCCACAAAGATTAGGCTTGAAAACATAAGCTTTGGATTAGACAGAATTAGTTTCAAATCCTCTTACTGTCAGTTTTGTGACATTAGCAAAGTTATATAAATTACCTAGTCCTCAGTTTCCCCATCTGTAGAATGGGGCAAATACATGTAACAGATGGTTATTAAGAAGATTCAGTGGAGATAACAGATAAATGCTTTGCTGAGTGTGTAATAGTAACCTATAAATAAATATTATTATTATTATTATTATTATTATTATTATCTACATAACAAGCTTTCTGCTCCTTCATGTGGTCAGAGACTTAACTGGTATTAACATTGATATTTTATTAATGGTCACTTTAGGAACTTCCTTTTTCTCACCATTGTTAATTGCCATTTGTACTAAATACTCTTAGTCCTTTTTTTGGAGGTAGTCTGCTCCCATCGTGATTAAGAAAATCAACACATTTTTAATTCATAATCTATATATCTTATATCTACATTGTTATTGTGTTTTCTTCCATAGAAAACTAAAGGCATAGACCATTCCTTGGCCATTTCCAACAATCATGTTGATTTCACAATTTCTCTGATCACAGGAGAGTTCACTACAGGGTTTTTCAGTTTTATGCTATTCAGTAGCCAGAGCATAAATTTACCCAAGAATATGAGGGGGAAGAAAGTTTCAATTTTATTCTACCTATATATATTGCTCATGTCTGCTGTACTTGACCATGGACGTGAGTCCTGAGCACAGAGGAGGAAGTGGAATCAGGTCAGGTCTTCATGGAGATACAACGTGTGTCTGACCTATATTTAGGAGTAAGATTTTAACCAAGTGGGGATATGGTGGAAGTTTCAAACTTTTAAGAATAAGATTATGAGTCTACCAGGTTTACCTTTCTAACCAGCTCTGTGACCTTGAGTGGTTTAGTTGGGCATCTGTTTCTTTGCATATTAAAAGAGTGTAATATCTATCTTGCTAATATTGTAGGTTTTCCTAGGTATCAAATGATCTAATACTGGTAGACTACCATATGAATTAGGCAGTTAATGGAGCATGTTGAATTGAGGGAGGCCTACACTATACAAGTAGCAAGTTGATTGGCTGTGGGATTGAGAGCCATGGGGATTCTAAGATTAATGGTTTCATTCCAGTCGCTTCAAGTCATAACTTTGGTTACTATTTTAAACACTTATTTATTTAATTGAATTATTTTCTTCTAAAATAATCTATTGACACAGCTTTAAAATTTGCATGAAAAACATATGAGAACTGCCCTTCACCAGTGAGTTAAGAGCCCACATGATATTTCAAGACTCACCAGAAGAGAGGTGAACCACTGTGCATATTTGGGGGCCATTTTCAGATTAAAATATCATTGGAATTTATTTCACAAAGCAGCAGACAAGCTTATTGTCCTCTTTACTGAGGATTACCACGTTTCAACAGGACTTTCCTTTGAGGGGAAAAAAAGGCTTTTTATTTTCTCTGTGTGTCTAGAATGTTGGCCAAACCACAGTTTAAATCCATGAGACTGTTCTGTTATTATGACCTAATTCAACACAGGTTGAACTAATTTAAAACTTATTTTTTGTTGTTGTTGTTTTTCAGAGAAATTCTAATAAATTCAAGCCCAAGCCAAACACTTCTGTGTTTTTAGATGAACGCGCAGGGGCCGTGGTGGAGCCCTCTCTCCACATTGTCAGGGGCAAATGGTGACAGTGCAGACCCAGGCAATGGGGAGGTGGCGATGCCCACGGGGAGCTGGTCTTTCCTATGAAGGAACGAAGAGGGCTTCTCAGCTTCTGATTTAATGCTGGATGGAGACCGAGGCATATCACCAGACGCGTGATGAATGAAGAAAAGCTGGTAAACTGCAGCTTAGTGCCCACCCTCCCAAGAGAAGGCAGACCGTGACGTCCATGGACGCGGCATGCAGGCCACATGTCCCTCCTGAGTCCCCATACTTGTTAAAAGAGAGCTTTAGAAATGCCAAGTGGATTCCCAGCATATTTCACAGTATTTTTGAAACATGTTTCCCCTTTTCATTCCCAATCTAACTGAGCTTTCATTACATATATTCTTCCTTTTGCACAAGATCTTTCTGAAATGGCAGATGGATGAGAGTTCACAGGTAAGTTCTTTTCCTGATTCCTGTTCATTCCCATGCATTCAGAGAGTCTTTCAAGCTTCCAATTTGAATGGAAATAGAGTTTGGCAATTTAGGAGCTTTCTATTGTCTATAAGAATCTCTGCCAGTATTTCCTCTGTCGGACCCTGCACATCCTGGCAGCCTCCAATCTATGGGAGGAAGCTAGTTTCCAAGCTCAAGTCCTTTCAAGATCATTCCAGAGGGTAAACTGTGAGGGTTTAATTGCCCCAATACACATCCTAGAAGAGCTTACACACTTGATAGCACACCCTACCCCCATCAAAATCAGAAATGTTAAAGAAATGTAGGACACAGAATGATCAAAATAATGGTCATATTATTTATTCTCTCCAAGAAAACAACATCTTTAGTTGAAAACTGTAAGTTACTGGTCAGTTTAATCTCCTAGGGTTGGAGGCATGCATGGTTGCCATGCTGAGTTAGAGAAAATAAACTTGAATTCTGACATAACTGCGGTCTTGACAGCTTGCAGTGAGGCTAAGTCCTGATTTCCAGCAGCTCTGGATAAATACCACCACATTCCTGTCCCAACCATCTGATGATAAATTCCTATGTCTCACAGCTTATTTTCTTTTCATATGAGTTAAAAACACACATCTATATATATAAAAGGCTAATATGCAAAGTGTCCCCTCAGGAGTTCAACTGGGAGACCAGGAGTTCAATTGCTCACTATGATATGTGCTGACCACCAGGGGTTGGCATGGAATGAAGGAAAGCCCCAGCCAGGGACCAGCAGCCAGGGAAGGGAGGTCCTAGCTGGCAGCAGGGAGGCTCTGATTGGCCCTGATCACCGGCCAGGCCTAGGGTCCCTACCCGTGCACGGATTTAGTGCACCAGGCCTCTAGTTAAAAAATAATTATGAAAAGGTGGTGGGATTGTCTATGGAGGTTTTTTATTTGTGTTTGTTTTTCCCAGTACTTGGCCTTTTTCTAATCCCACCAGGTCACCTGTTTAGATTCTTATTCCAGGGCTTTCATGGGGACAACAGCCCACAGTGCTGGAAGACAACTGTGCTTTCCGTGTTCTGTGAAGACCTGAACTTGGCACTGAGTAGAGATAATAGAGGGGGGACTTTGAGGGTAGCATGGACATTTTGTATTTTCCTGAGGCCATGGTTCAGGGGTGCACAGGTGAAATAAATGGCTCTGAAATGAATATCTTTGCAGAGACATTGTATTCTTTCAGATAGATTCCTAGGTGTAAATTCATTGAGCCCAAGATGATGTGTACATTTAAGGGTTTTGCTTTGTCTATTTTCCAGAACAACACCGATTTACACTTTGCCAGAATTTTGAGAGATTTAATTCATTACACCCCTGTGTAGGTTGAACAGACAAACAGAGACACCTAAGTGTGAAATTATCAGAAGGACTATGAGAACATGCCTTGACCTGCCTAACCCAGGAGGCCTTGTTGGCGTGGCTCAGTGGGTGGCATGTATCACCTTGGGGTGGACACAATGGTGGGAAAGGGTGCTTGAGAGAGGAAAGGTCAAGGGCTAACCTGACATGGAAAAGAGGTACTCATTCCATTACTTGCACTAGCATACAAGTTCTTAACTATTCAGAAAATGTCCAAAATCACATACACACTGTCCTAACCAGTCTGGCTCAGTGAATAGAGTGTTGGCCCAGTGGCCTGAAGGGTCCCAGGTTCAATTCCGGTCAAGGGCATGTACTTTGGTTGTGGATGTGATCCCCAGTAGGAGGCGTGCAGGAGGCAGCCAATCAATGATTCTCTCTTATTGATGTTTCTAATGCTCTATTCCTCTCCCTTCTTCTCTGTAAAAAAATCAATAAAAATGTATTTTAAAAAATAAAATGAAGTCAAATACACACTGCAATCTAAATACTTTGTGTATATGGAGTAAATTTGCAGAGGTGAACATCCAGTTTAGGCAGACATAGTCATGCATTAGTTTCCTGTGACTGCCACAGCAGATTACCACAAACTACGTGGCTTAAAACAACAGGAAGGCCCTAACTGGGTTGGCTCAGTGGATAGAGTGTCGGCCTGAAGACTGAAAGGTCCCAGGTTCGATTCTGGTCAAGGGCATGTACCTTAGTTGCAGGCACATCCCCAGTAGGAGGTGTGCAGGAAGCAGCTGATCGATGTTTCTCTCTCCTCGATGTTTCTAACTCTCTATCCCTCTCTCTTCCACTCTGTAAAAAATCAATAATAATAATAATAATAAAAACAACACCAGTAAGTTATTCTCACAGTTCTGAAGACTAAAACTCCAAAATCAAGGTATGGGACACGCACCCTCTGAAGGCTCCAAGGGAGGCTTCCTCCTGCCTCTGAGCTCTGTGGTAGTGGCAGTCCTCAGTGTCCCTCACTTCTAGCTGCATTTCTATGGTCTCTGTTTCCATCACCTCCTGGCCACCTTCACTCTGGGTCCAAATCTTCCTTTTTAAATTAGAATGCCAATCAATGGGTTAGAACCCATCCCAACCAGTATGACCTCATCTTCATTTAATGATATTTGCAAAGACCCAATCTCTGTCTATATAAAAAGCCAGCAACCGGAACACTGTAATGACCGGAACAACCAGTCGCTATGACGCCCACTGCGGCCAGTGAATCGGCCTGATTGGGGGTGGGGCCGGCTGGCCAACCTCCTGCAGCCCCTCCCCCAGGCTTTCCCCGCCCCTGATCGCCCCTCCCACCAATTGGGGGCGGGGCCTGCTGGCCCACCTTCCACAGTCCCTCCCCATGGCTGGCCCCACCACCAAGCAGCCCCCACCACCCAGATAGGCCTACAGCCCCTCCCCCCAGCCAGCTATGCCCCTTATTGCCCCCCCACGAATTGGGGGTGGGGTTGGCTGGCCAACCTCTCACGAACCCTCCCTCAGTCACTGACTCCAGATCGCCCCCCCCCAGCCCACTGCCACAGCCCCTCCCCACAGCTAGTCCCACCCCCAATCAGGCCCCCCATCTCAATCGGGGGTGGGGCTTGCTGGCCAATCACCTGTGGCCCCTCCCCCCAGCCATCTCCTCCTCCTGACAGTCCCAGCCCCAACCCACCCAGATTGGGGCCGGGCTGGCCAGACCCCACCCATGCATGAATTCGTGCACTGGGCTTCTAGTTTCCAAATAAGAGCCATTCACTGACACTGGGAGTTAGGACTTAAATATATCTTTAGGGGTGATGGACACAATTCTATCCAGTAACACTACATACACTTCTTTCTTTCATTTATAAAATAACATTGCATTTATTTATTTTGATATGACGTCTTTGTGGATAGAATTTCCTTCTTTTAAAAATACGCACATGATTTGTTTAGGAGCTCATATTACTTATGTGCCTGAAAAAGCTCTTCACATGGGGCTCAGGAATCAATGACAAGGTGGTCTTTTTAGTAAATAGTATTTTGTTTTTTCTATTTCCGTCTATTTTTACAGAAACTCTTCTAAGGAATAAAGAGGGTCTGTGTATCTGTTCTAAGCCACACTCAGCAGAAGAGCTGTGTGCACCTGGGCTTTTATTATAAATTTTTAACACAGCGATGATAAAACTAGTTCCAAAAAGGCATGTAATTATTTTTCTCTCCTCCTCAGGTTATTGATTCAGCACTGTGAGCTGCAGGCATGCTTCTTATGTTTCTGGTTTCACAAATTTCCTTTAGTTTTCTACATTTTATTGTGTTGGTTCTTACCTTTTTCTCCAAATCTGCCGATGTTGGTAATGCAATGGACACTTTCTCCAGTTCCCATAGACGATGCACATTTTCACTGGCAAGTTCATCAGGACATTATAGGGGTAAGGGGTCGGGAGACCAGGTCAATAGATGCCCCTCTTTGAATCCCCAGAAAGCAGGTGTCCTGACCTGTGGCTTCATCACAGAACACAGCTTCCTGTCTTGTCCCGTTTATGACAACCCAGCTGCCTTCCATTCCCTTTGTTCATTTGGACAGTCTCTTGTGTAGAACATGAACGACAAACCTTTTCCGATGTAATGGAGGCAGAGGACCTTCCATCACTCTCTCTTCCTCCTTCTCTCTCAGTGAACAGCACCCTCCCTGTTTCCTGTGAGCATTTTCACTGTGTTCTGGCAGAGTGCTCTCTGACTTGCCAGGCCACTTCAGTAGGAATCTGCACTTGGAATGGGACAGTTTACTCAGCCCTGTGTCTTCCGGGGGCCCCCCTCCTGCCTCCCCCTGTGATTTCACTTGCAAATGCTCCTGTTGTGCTATGTAGAGCACTGCAGAGCATGGCCATGGTGTCCTGTGCCATCTGAGACGATCTAACAGCTTGCTTATGTGTCTATTTGGCTGGGTTGGAAAATGAGAACAGCTTTAATCCTTTAATCTGCTCCCAGCATCAGGCTGGGAAGCACTCCCTGGAGTGCAAGTTCTGAGCATCACAGGGGGCTCTGATGAAGCGGCCTGCCTGCTGCGGGGCAATGCGGGCCCAGCTCAACCCCAGCACCAGCAAGGAAGGTGCAGGCTTGCTTTAGAAAGAGTACCTTACATTCTGGGGGAAACCATCTTTATGTTGAACTGTCCCAGAGCTGAGTCTACCCATGGAAAATACAGACAGGGGTTGATTTTTCCTTCTCTGGGTGCCCACATCAGTGTGGATAATTGAATTGAGGTCTTTAAAGATGGACACAGAATGCAATTCGGTCAGATGAACGTTTTAGATTTTAGTAATTAGTGCTGTGGGTTTGATGAAGTGTAGGAGGTAGGAGGGAGGAAAGTCTATTTTAGGAGATGAGAATGATAAGGCCTTTGCCTGTTTTTATCAGTTCATGTATAATTTGACATATGGGAAACAGGAAAAGATAGTATTTAAAAACCCCATAAATATACAGGGTTGAAAAACACACACAAAACTACCAATGTACTGAACGGGAATGAAAGCCTGCCAGCACCAGCCACCCTGGCTTCAATAGTAGGGTAGCTCGCAGGGCTGCATGACATTGAGAACCAGAGCCTCCTGGACGGCATGTTGATTAGTTCCAGCCAGTTGTGCCCAAGTTCTCGGGCTCCCATTTTTTAATCCCCTACTGGTCTCCAAATGTAGAACCATAAACTTGGATAATACTACCCGCTCTAAGAGAAGCCAAGCTCTAGGTTGACTTGATTTGGCACATTCCTTTGTCTTATGGCTTTCTGTCAAACCCTCAAATTAATACAATGTTATGTTGACTGTTTTGTTTCTTAATGCAATGAAGCTGCCTGGAAATTACAGCTGGATAGAGCTTTTCAGAAATTTGCATTGACATCATAATCATATAATAGAAATGTAATGAAGCCTCATAGTTTTGTGTGGACATGTCCATTGTCAAGGTATGGCATTAAAGGAGTCTTTGATGTGATTATTAATGTAACTTTTGACTGAGCTATTTTTAAATAGTCATCATAAACACATAGCATTTGTCTCTGTCACTTAAAAAAATACTACTTAGATATTTGGTTATCTGTGTGGTTATCTGTGCAATTGAATAGTGTTCTATTTATTTTTCTCCCCAAAATGTATGGGACTAAGAGTAGGGAGGTGTGGATTATTATCCCAGTTCTGTCCCTGTTCACTGTCACACATTGTTCACCTGACATTTGACAATAGTAGGATTTTCCCTGGCTCTGGGTCTATGATGAGGCTGGAAGAGATTTTTGATGAGAAAGTGCTTTGAAAAGTTAAAAGTATTAAGAAAATATTAAATGCAGAACAAAGTATTTTTGGTAAATGAGTAATAATGGCAGTGTAAAATAGTTCATTTTGACTGTAGCTAATTCAGTATTACAGGAAATTCTAAGTATATATCTTCCAAGTAAAAGTTTCCATCTTTCTTCAAGACAGGAAATTGTACCATAATGAAATATGGAGGGGGGGCGGGGATTTTATTTTTAGTATTAAGCAAGCTATGCTAAAGCACTGTACTAATATTTAACAATGCCTTCGTGTATGTGTGTATATGGAAATAGGTGTGCTGAGAGGGGAAGGAAAAGTAAACACAGTCTTTACTTCTTTACCTGTGATACAGCATCAGGGCCTTCCTTCATTAGTTCCTTTTTTTCTAATCTGGTATGAGCGAGCCACGTTTTCTTTGTTGCCAAGGGGAAAGAGCCTTTCTGAAAGCCTTTGGAGGGATGTGTCTGACATTTAGTGCCGCACAAGGACGGATCTGACCATTCAGTCTGCTGCGATCCTTGTCATGACTGAGGCTGATGAGTGTGGTGATGCCCGCACCTCCGCCTGGGACCAAGGGGCCAGGGTGGGAGCATCTTAGACAATCCCATGGATCGCATCCTGTGTGCCTGCCTCAGGCATACGCTGGCTGTGGCCATTTCCTCAACTAGTCATCTCTCAAGTGAAACTTTGTAAGGAGAGCATGTCCTGCTTTCTTAATATTCCAGCATTTGGACCATTAGACTTATGTGTGTGAATTGTCCATTCTGTGTTGTTGCTTATCAACAGCTTGTAAAAAATTAGTGCTCTCGTGATCTTAAATAAATGATTTGGATCTTGAAGGACCAAAGGGAGTCCCAGGGCATCCTGCAGCCATGCAAATCCTGAAGGAGAAGAGAGAGGACAGTGCTTCTGGCAAAGTAGGAGCCAGGGTCAAACTGTGCAGGAAATCATTAGGAAGTTACTGTGGAAAGAGAAGAAAGTGATGGAACCAGAAAGGCAGTGGCCATTTTTTATATGGTAGATGGAAAAACAGACAGGCTTCAGGGAGCAAGATCTGTGTCCCATGTGGAACCACAGTAGCTCTGTACTGCAAGCCTGTAATAGTCTGAACTCTCATATGGTGTCACAACCAGGGGCAAAGCATTGTTGTCGGTGATACACTTGATTAGAGAGGAAAAAAAATGGGTGGAATTGTAACCATGATAAAGAACCCCAATCATTGAATGATTTGCTAGGCTAAATACAGAAATATATACTTTAAATGTGAAAAGTAGTTGATGTAAGATAGACACACCTTGATCATGTATTATATCATTAGAATCCCTAAATTAGATTAATTGATCAGCTTTAAAATCTAAATTATAAGTTAAGTTCACAGGTTATATCTGCCTGATACCTAAGCAACTGGTTAATCCCACACATTCAAATTGATTTGCTATCTATAAACAAATTAGGTCAGCAACTTATTTTGAGTTGACTAATTTGTCAGTTGTTTTTCAAAGTACAAATCTGTGTGTTTTTTAATCAATTAATTGGGATCAAGCACTTGAAGAGGTTGTCCATTGCCTTCCTCACCAAAACTCAATTTTCCACAGCAATCCTGGAAGTTTTAGGACTGAGCACACATATTGGAACGTTTATTAATTCAGAAAACAAGATTTATTGGGTGTTTTCTTCATGAAGCACTGAGATAAGCTCTGGATAATTTTAAGACATCTATGTTTATACTCTAATTTCCAAAATGAACATTCAGTTTGCAGTTATTCCAACCATCTTGTACTTTTTAACTTAATTCTGAGCCATTGTCAAATAATACCATATAATGGGGAAAAATAGTTAATCACACCAGTCATAAAAGTATGTTGAGATCATAATCTAGGGAACCCTTTTTCAAGGAGCTATCCTTGATCATTTATTACATCATTTAAAATCCACAAAATTCACTGATTGCTTGAAACAATTTGTAAAATTTGTGTACAAGTATGTGCATATATGTTTTTATTATGGATACTAGAGGCCCGGTGCACGAATTCGTGCACAAGTGGGGTCCTTTGACGTGGTCTGTGGGGATTGGGCTGAAACCAGCAGTCCAATGCTACCTGCTGCTCCTGCCTGCTGCTCCCACTCATCCTGGCCCTGTTGTGCCGGCCACAGGCTCCCGCCCAGTCAGTGCTGATCAGGAGAGGCTTGCACCACTGCAGCAGCGCTCACCAGCAGTGAGCTCAGCATCTGGCACCCATCCCAAGAGGGGTAGTGGAGGGAGCAAGATGCGATCAGCCCTCCAGGTGGGCAGTGGGACACCCTTGCCAGCCTGGGATCCGGATCTGTCCCACTGATGTTCTCGCCGGTTGTTGGGAGCCACTTGGCAGCAGCTTTTATATCATTTCTTCCTTGTGGAGCGTCTAGGGAGGGGAAGTGTCCACAGTGCCCAAGGCCAACTTCCAGGAGGCTGGCGGCACCTTTGGAATCATGCTGGCAGTGCCAGTCTGTCGGTGCCTGGCCTGTTCTCCGGAGATTGGACCTGCAGTACTACTGAGGGAGTGAATGGCTGCCGCTGGGCTGGTGGGCCACTGGGATGGATCGGTCAGCTGAGTGGCACTCCTGCTGTGGGAGTGCACTGACCACCAGGGGACAGCTCCTGCGTTGAGCGTCGTCTGCCCCCTGGCAGTCAGTGCGTGTCTTAGCGAACAGTCAACCGGTTGTTCAGTCGTTTGGTCATTCAGTCGCTTAGGCATATATATATATATATATATATATATATATATATATATATATATACAGAAATAAAAGAATAGTGCAAAGAGGCTCCATGGATACCTGTCACCGACCTTCAACAATTACCAACCTGTGACCCATCTCATTTCATTCACATTGTCTACCTACTTTCCCTCTCCAGGTTTTTGTAAACTTTATTTTGTTTTGTAGCAGAATTGTAATATTCACTGCTTACTCCTCTCTGCTACTTTTTTTGTGGTAAAATACATATATCATAAAATTTACCAATTGTGACATTTACTACATTCACAATGTTTTGTGACATTTACTACATTCACAATGTTTTGCAACAGTCACCAGTATCTAGTTCCAGAACATTTCATCGCCATAAAAGGATGCCCTGTACCCAATAAGCAGTCACTTCTCATTGCTGTCTTCCAGGTCCCAGTGACGGTGGCCACTCATTTAGGCATTGAGGATCTGTAGACGTCACATCTAAGCGTGTGAATGCCCTGCACATCTTTACCTCGTACTACTCAGCTTTATTAGCTTTAGTTACATTGAAAAGGATGATGTTAAACTACCTGATTGGCTGAAGGAATAAAGTCTGATTTAGAAGCAAGCATAACCCCTAATCACTATGTAATTTCAAAAGCGAGGCTGTTTCATTCATAAATCCTCATTGGTGTTCCTATTTGCCAGGTAGTTTCCTTTTTAAAAAAGTTTGGAATATTTTCTGATAAAATACATACCTATCTAGCTTTTATGCTCCATATTCGCCCTTTTTTGGAAGTTAAATGAGACTCTCTTCAAGGCATGATGTCTAGAATGATGTGTAAAAGGGAAAAGGAAGTTAATGCAATTTTTAGTACACTAAAAATGTGAAAATGTTCAATTGCTTGTTTTATAAGCAAATGGCAGGAAGCAGTCAGATGCATGACTGCTGTAGATAGAACTGATAATTTGCTTGCTCCCTATTTAAAAGCATGGTCTCTTTATTTATGCTTTAGGAAGAATTAAAGACTACCATTGTCTTTGGAAAGTAATAGAAAAAAGGAGATACCGTCTCTGTTAGGTATGCTACACACATTCAACCATTGACTTATGTCTGCAGACCCTGTGCAGACAGCTGGGGGTGGGGGAGCCCCTCATTACAACGTGCTACATTTATAATCAGATGGAACCTTAGAAATTAGCTGTTCACGCTTATGTCTTATCATGTGGTTCATACTCTCATCTTGTCTGAAAGTCAAAGTCAGACCTTCATGGCACCAAAACAAATCTCTGATCTATGTGGCTCTTAACTGATGCTGAAACGCATGATATTAATTTCTTCCTTGCATGGGTTTTAATGTTCTTGGGAATTTGTTTGACAAATTATTCTAAATGTAATTTTCACCCAATAAGCTTAAGTCTTATGTAAGCTGTTGGATCAGTCTACATGCAATGTTTTTATTTTTTATTTTTTGCAAGATCTCATCAAATATTGGCAAATATGATTCTTGAATGCATATGTAAAAACATGCACTTATTTGAAAAAGAACCCAAGAGGAGTGCCCTCCTTTTCCTGAAACATATATTTAAAACCCTTCATAACCCCTTTATGCTTTTCTCCCCCATGATTTATGGGCTGTGTTGCTTTTTAAAGAGTGATTTTTAGTTTTGTGTATAGCTTCTCGTGTCAACCCACAAACTTAAAAAATGGTAACACTTTAATTTTATCTCCTGATGAGAATCTCTGTGAGCTACTTACATAATCTTCTACTCATATTACTTTGGATATCAAAACAGAACTTAGTGTACATTGTACATTTATTTTTAGCATTAAGAAACTCATTACTGATTATTTAACACCATGGTCCTTTTGGAATTTCTTGATTTTTATTTTTGTACTGCAATATGAATTTAGAGTTCTGTAAGATTTTTTTAAGTGAAATTAAAGAGATTAAAGTGGAAGTCTAAATATTATTTGATGACCAGGACAGTGCAGGAGGCTAAAAAAATAAAATGTTATTTGGCGTATTTATGAAGGGGTGATATGATACCAAAGTAATTTTCATCAGTACAGGGCTGGGGCTCCCTCTTCAGTTCATGTTCCCCCAGATTGCATTCATGTGACATAGAAACACCGTATATATACATGCTCCCCGACACATGCATGCAAGTGTCCACACCAGAGCCTGCTTTGGGGAGAACAGTGCTGCTTTTGACAATCTATTTTGAGTTCCTTTCTGTAACATACAAGCACACTATGGGATTTTATTTTATGCATAGATACATTTTAAGATGAGATTTATTTAAAAATACAGCTGTGTTAATGGGGCCTACTCTAATATAGCAGATAGAATAACTCCTGAACCAAAGACAAGGTAGTCCATGCTGCTGCAGAAACCACTCAGATGTCACCTTCACTGTTGACCATGGGGGTCTGACCGAGCCCAGGCACCACTCCCAGATGCAGAGAGGTGTGAGGGGCTGAGGGGCTCTCAAGTTTTGCCCCATCCTCTGCTGAGCATTCTGAGGTGCAGGTGAATCCTAGGGGGTTGGATCTGAGGGGCCGCAAACCCAAAGAAATAGGTTTGGGAATTGTCACAGGAGAACCCAAAGACTTGTTCTCCCCTCAGGAGATATGTCCAGCCCCTGTCAGATTCTCAGACATTCTAGGGTCAGAGAGTCCTATGCAAAAACTTCATGAGAATTCTGAAAGCATTTTGTAGGAGACAAATCAGGACTGGGGATTCGATGTCAGTCCAAATACCCATCTTGCTGTGTGCATCTGTTGCCATCTACTTGAAAATGACAAAAGGGGAGCAAAATCAAAGTTAGGAGAACAGAAAGAATATGGTGGAAAGTCCTCCCACCTGTCTGCTTATCCACACTGCATTCTTCCTTCAACACCAGTTCATGTTCTAATGAAGGCTTTCCCACAACACCCACCTCACCCATTTGTGGGGTGTCTACCTCAGTTACTGCCAGTATGACAGAGCTTTCCCATACCTATTTCCCAACTGTTCTAATTATGCTGGTTTTATCCCTCCACCTGAATTAGAAATATTTGAAGACTGTGGCTATGTGTTTTCTCATGTTTTACCGTGCGTAAGATGTGGAATTATATCAGGCACATAGGAGTTGCTCAATATATGCTTGCATGTTCAAACATATATCGATATGCTAAGTGCCTATACTAAATGAAGAAAGTCCCCAAACTTCAGGAGAAAAGGAAAATGAAAAATAAAAACAGTCCGTTGACTTTGATCAATGAAATAAAAATGAATGTCCAAGACAATCAATCACATTTATTGACTGAAGGCTAATTTGAGGGGAAACTTGGTTGATTCTTCCAAATTCATTCTTGGGCAAAGTTAATTTTTCCCAATTAACTCTGTCATTGCTTCCTTCTGAGACCAAAGTGCAAGGCATTTGGGGAACCTCTGCTTTATAGAACTCTCTCCACCCTGAGAGCTGCAACCTGTCTCAGGGCCCAACATGCAACTCTCAGGCCTCACAGAGGTTGCAGTTGAGATTAGAGACATTGTATCTGGAGTGAGCCCTGTTATAATGTTAGATTTCTTCTGATCCTCAACAGCCCTAGTATTGGAAGAGGGAAAGCAGGTGGTCAGGTTGATTTAATATTGGGTATGTCTGGCTGTTTGTCTTCCTGGAAGGTGCAATGGAAGGGTGAAGAGACGAGATTAGTGCCTACCAGCAAACAGTGGTTAAACACGTGGACCACGGGGTTTCGGCTCCACAGGAGATGAAATGAGGGCAGATCAGCAGTCAGAGAAGTCGGGTTTCAGAGATGTGAAGAACAGGTGGAGTAGAAACAGAGATCATGGACTAAAAGCATCAGAGGGTGGGACAGCAGTGTGCCTCCCACATGCAAAACATCCTTCTGGCACCAGGGCCCTCAGAGTCGGGTTTTATCCTGGCATCAGATTCTTGAGGTGTACTTCTGGTCCAGACTCAGGGCCTCCTGATCCAATCAACTATGACAGGGACCTCCGGAGACAAAGGCACTCCTAGTCAGTTCTCTCGTAGGGAGAAGTGGTCTTTAGTAAGTCAGCACGTTCTGACTGCACTCAGCTGGTTATTTGAGAGTGGTTCTTGCACACTCAAAGTTCAAACTCTGAATTCTTCTGGACATCTCAATTTAGGATATTGCTATTCAAAGATGCCTTAACCTCTCATGAAATTTTGCACTTCCTTAAAGACAATTGTTTTTTATAATTGCAAAGCAAATAATTAGCCTGCATTGACCCTGGCATATCAGATGATTGTATGGCTAATGCAACTTTCACATGTAAATGACTTTTGTGACCGAACTGCAACTGATTTTCTAATCTGTTTCCAAAAGAGAGATTTTTACAAGATATTGAATCAGTACATTGTACACCTGAAATTAGTGCAATATTCTATGTCAATTACATCTCAATGAAAAAAGAGTGATTTGAAGTTATCAAAAGAGTAAATGCCACATATCACGAGGGTTTGGCAAATGCCCTTCCAGCTCTCACAGTGCAAAAAGCAACCCCTGGGGCTTTCTCCTCTTGGGAAATCATCCCAGGGCCTATTACTTCAATCCTAGAAGAACACATACGAGCATTTTACGCTCTCTGATATGATGAAACTTTATTACCATACAGAAGCTAGAAATTTAATGATAAAATATTACATTTTAGCAGGTATCTTTATAATTAAGTTACAGTATTTTACATCACCCTCTCTTGGAGTGATGGAAGCTGTCCTCTGCTCTGGGTGATAGAAAAAATCATCTCTCAGGAGAAAACCGGGTGTGTGTGTTTGTGAGTGGACAAGCAGAGAATGGGTTAGAGTGCGTGGGGACAGTCCCAGTTTCTGCTTGCCTTTCTCTTTCCCCCAGCCTCCAGATTCCTATGTATGTGCGTGTGGGGAGGGCTTGAGTTGGAGCTCAGTGTAAGGTCATTATGGGGAATGAAGAGAAACCTAATAAAGTCCATCTTGATTGGCTGGTAAGCCTTGGCAAAGTTGGGAATCTCTCTTTGTAATGTGTTTTAATCTCTTCTGGGAACTGGAAACTCCTGAAGGTGGGTCTGGAGAGGAGGAGGGAAGGGGCCTGGGAAGGAGGGCTGTGTGAGTTGACAGGAAGGCTTCAGTGACAGAGAACAGCAGGAGGTGGATGGAGGATGGTTTCAGGCTGTTTGAACTTCCCTCTGCAGGTGTGTTTGGGTGGGTTTTGGGAGAGAGGCTGGGGAAGGAGTTGTGGGTGCTGAGCTGCAGGCCCCGGAGTTGGTGGCAGAGCAGTGACTGTGCACCAGAAGTTGTTCCCTATGAGCAACAATGTGCCCTGGGGGATGCATGCAGAGCTGAGTTTACAAACAGGGTAGGGACAGTCACTGAAGAGGGCCGCTCAGCTCAATGGTGAAGTAATTGGGCCCACGGTGCCTGCAGGAGGGTTTGCAGGAACACAGGCTTTCCGGGGCATGAAATGTAATCCTAATGAAAAGAATCCTATTGGAAGTTGGCCGTGTTACAAAGGGTAGAATACTTTAAAAAGTGATCACTTTTAACATCACTGTCTACCCGTGGCCTGTCTTGGAGAGGAATAAAAATGAGTAATCGACCCTGTCTCTCTGGGGCAGTAACATGGTGTTTTCAGAAAACGAGTTTTAAAAAGCAATGGTCTGTTTTTCTTTTTCTTTCAGACAGAACTTTCTGACCTGAAAAGGCTTTCCAAAAAGGCTTCTCCTTTCTGCTGCTTGGGAAGTTGGTTGAGCCGGGCTCCCCCTTGGCTCCAGGTCAGTGTGTGTGGTGGGACAACAGAGCCATGAGTGAACAGCTATGTCCCAACCTGCTGAGTGGTCTGGATGCTCACTCCTCCTCCGTCTGCTCTGCACCCTCATTCCTAACTTCTCAGCACTGTGTTCTGAGCAACGTTAGTGATACGTACACGGTGCAGTGTATACGATGCCTCCAGGGCTGCTCTGTTATAGATGCCCAATGGTGCTGTGACTGGGAGAGGAACCTGGGAAGCTCCCAACTCCATCCCTCTCCAGACATAGGGCTACCCTGGAAGAGAAAGTTTTAAAAAAGATTATCCAAATTATAAAATATATGCATTGACTCATTTTTAAAGTAAACATTTATCAAGTGGGCCTACTTTGGGCCATTGAAGGTTTAACCTCTGGAGAGAGAGAGGAACTAAATAGTGTAGAGGAAAATTTGTGTTTCAGTAGAAAATTCTGGATTGTCTAGACATAAAGAAATTTAGATTAGAACCCTCTGAGTCTTCAGATTTTGATTTCCCAGGAATGATTTACAGCCTTGCAAATTGTAGATAGCTGATAGCAATGCAAAATCATTCTTGTCTGTAGACACACAAATTCTGTCTGTGGAGGTTCGATTGAATTCCCCCTCCCTGCAGAAAAGCCGGTTCTGCCTCATGGCACATCGAGTCCAACATTCTGTCACTCCCCAAATATTTGTGCCTTTTCCTTCTCCTTTGAACTGGCCATGACATCTGCTTGGTTCTCTCATTGATTGAGTTCAATAAAGTATTTGACTTGCTCATTTTACATTTGTATGATAGTCATTTTACCATTTTTGAAAATTGCTTTATATATAGATTATGTCCTTAACCTCACAGAGCAGAAAACTCGTAGAATAAAGGAAAACAAGAGAAGCTAAAACAGATATCTCTTTTAACCTTACCACATAGAAAAAACATTGAAAAAAATCAGGGTTCTATTATATTTCAATGAGTATAGAAACATAGATTTTTTTTGTAAACTTGAACTTATTCTGCACATGATGGTTGGTAATATGTTTAGCAATATACTGGGTAAAAAACATTCTTGATGTGTTCACAAGCAAGGCCAGTGCATCTGAACTCCAGTTTTCAGTAGGGATCAGCTAAAATAATTATGACTCACTCTCACACACAAATGTGGTGTGGGCATTATGGCAGCAAGGGGAGATCCGGAACAAGAACCTAACAGGATGCAATAAATACAAAGTGTCGGTAGATGTGTGTTTTGGAAAAGATATCAACAGGAAGCCTCCCCCCCCCAACACACACACACATACACACACACACACACACACACACTCAATTGGGCATGTTGCAAGGAGCTTATTTTCCCTCTTGGCTTTTGAAGACTTGTTGGTTGAGCTCACTCAGGAGAGGGGCTGACTCTCTTGTTTCACTTTTGGGATGAACCTTGTTGAGTGTACAGAGGGGTGTTACCTGTGTGACATACATGCAGAGGCACATTTGAAAAGTTTCAGCCTGTACCATATTGAATGGCTTCATCGTTTAACATTGGACATCTTGCTTCAAATGTGATAGCCACCTGCTTTGGTGTCTGCTCTGTAGTGATCAGATCAGTGCAGCAAGATCCATGCCGTGAGGGTCTGAGATGTCCACCACATGGGTGAGAGCTGTCCCCTGAGCATCCCCAACTGTCTTTCTAGAAACCAATAAGACATTTTTGGGTGCCACCCATGGTTTACTAAACTCATAAGAATCCTATTAGTGAATGCTCAGTTAACCAGGGGAGGTCCAGACGTCTTGACGTCCTTAGAAAACTAATATGGATCCGTTATTCCAGATGGATCTAGACCATTCTTGAAATAGTTTTCAGCTTTTATTAACTTTAGGAGGCATTGCACTACAAAGTTTACCACCATGAGAAGTAATATTGCTTTCTATCTTCCCAACCACCCTTTCAGCAGGGCAGTGGCCAAGGCCACCAGGACCCACAGCTGCCTTCCCTTTTCTGTGCTTGGACAGAGAGAGCCGAAGATGCTGAGGCTGTTTTAGGTGCTTCTGAAGCCTGCTTCTCCTGCTGATCACTGAGATAGGACTTGGCATAGTGAACAACAATTGTTTGCCTTGCCAAAACCTAAATACTCCTTAAAAAAGAACGAAATCATTGGAAATTATCCTAGAAGTGAAACAGAAGACTTCAACAGATTTTTTTTAAAAAGCTCTCAGTGGCTCTAGCCACTTGCTTATTTGAAAAGAACTAGTTTATTTGGAAAGACAGAATAAAACATGGAATGAATTTGGATTAATGGTTGTTTTGTTTCAGAAAATGACTTAATATGTTTGCTATCTGTGGACATCAGTGAGTGGAGATCCATCTCAGAAGCCAGGGAGGAAATAGACAAAGAAAATTCTGGGGTGGTTAAGAGTCCTTGATAAACACACTTCTTTCTAGTTATCTTAAGTATGACCCACCTTTCCACGCGGCTTTGTTAACAGTCCACCTGAGCACACGGAGCTGGTTCTGTTGTTTTCTCCTGTCCTCAGCAGGAATAGGTGGAGTCCCGAGGTGGGGCTCTCCCTCCAGGCTTCAGCAATGTAGACTGTGGGGAGACTCCGTTCTTCTCCCAAAGTGTGAGCACAAGCAGCCACCAGACAACGTGCTTCCTGAGCGCTCTGAGCTCTGGGAACTTTGAGACTCCACCTCTCACTAGTCTGCCTTGCGTGATTGAATAGCCCATTGGTTAGAAAGATATGGACAGGATACAAAGCCGTGTTCTGCAGGTGGAAGGCCTGGCATGGGAGGGGGCTGATCAAGCCATATTGACAGGCCAGGCAGCAATGCACACACCAAACTGAGCCCTAGAAATTCCCTGGATTTCACAGTATGTGTATGCCTGAAACTAATACAATGTTATATGTCAATTGTATCTCAATAAAAACAATGTGGTAAACTATAATAGACAATGTGTTGTAACTACACTTCTAGGAAAAAAATAAAACTTAAGAAAACAAATTCATTGAGCTGGGCAAGACTTTGATTTCTTTGTATTGATACTAGATTGAGAGGAAACTTTTCATCCCCACAGGACAATTCCTTCCTTAAGTATTATATTCATAACACCAAACAGTATCCAGTGGCCATAGGATGTCTACTCAACAGATGCATTGTGTACATATAATTGGTGCAATCCTCCATCTTTAAGGGCAATATTGCCTTTAGAGCTCTGCAGAGCAAGTAGACTGCACATTTCAGCCCAGAAAGTCACGGCAGACGTAGGCCCCTCATGGAACCCATTACATGTGGAGCCCTCTATCTTCATGCTGTTTCTCAATCACCTCTCCGAATTCAGCTGCAATGATCTTTAGCTTGTCTTTCCTTTCCCATCACATAAGGAAGTCACTGATCCTTGCTCTCTCCTTTCATTATGGATTTCCAGAAGGAAGAAGGATGGGAGCCCACTCGGGTGGGTTGGGAGGCCCCCCGCCTATCACATCCATCAAGGCCGCCTGGCCTGCGTGCTCGGTGCACGTCACCATGAGAGCAGCTCTCTCCTCTCTCGGCTCTCTCAAGTTTTAAATTTCCCCAGCTAGTATAAAACTTAATGAAAGCCCTGGAGTATACAATAGCATTTTGAAAACAGGAATTTGTGACTGCTGTGAATCATCACTCCCAGCAGGGACCCAGAAATGTGAATTGTGGGAGGAACACACAGAGGCCCCTCTCTTTTTTACTGGGAATTTATTACAGGCAGGCCATTATTTACAACGCACCATTCACATCCTCTAAAGAGCCAATAAACTGGCTGCTGAATATGCATTTTGCTCTGTGGTGAACACAGATGTTTCCAGCTAATATCCATTTCATTTAATTTCTTTTCTCCTTCCTTTTTTTTTTTTTAAAAAAATTCTATCTTGCTATTTCTGTAGCAGCTGGGTAACTATTTGCCCATCTTCGGTTTGGGAATCACTCCTCATATTTATTATCATTGGTGCCATTCATGTTGCTATACTTAAGAGTCTGTCAGCATTTCCATTAAGAGCTACTATTTCTATGAGTTCAAAACCAGGCTGGTAAAGTTTTCTGTGGGTTAAATGTTGGGCATATGAGGTCCCAGCTTGGGATCAAATCACTTTAACAAAGTGTGGAAATAAAATCAGTTAGGATGTTTTAGTGTTATGGGTTTGCAAGCTGAAAAGAAGTGGGGAGGTGGGAACATTGATTTCAAAAGCTGTTTTGCATTTCTGTAGATAAAATACTGCTTTTTTCAACTAAATTTATTATTATTATTATTTACCATTTGTCTTTAAATCTCACTAAGCTTTGGTGGAGAAGGGAAATCATCAGTGGCGATTGAATGACTACTCTCAGATGCAGTGCATATGTCACGTAACTTTTGGGTGTGACCCCTGCTCTCCATCATCTGGGCAGTGACCTGCTGTGATGGCACCCATTCTGTGTGGTGCTCGTCCAGTGCCTTCAATGTGTAGGTCATCAACACAGAGCGATTCACTGAACTCAGTTATGACCGTGTTGTTTGTAACCGGTCTCTTAGTGCTTAATTGTATCACAGGCTATATATACGGAAGCAGCACTATTCCCTGCAGGTAATGGTATTTTTCCAAATGATCCTCTTTCTGGCAAGGACTACAAAACAACGAGCTAATACACATTTCTTAAGCACTTGCTGCATGCCAGGTGTTCTGCTAGGTGTGTTCATGACTATTTTCTAATTTAATTCTCACAATGGCATTGTTGGCTAAATAAGATGCACACACTCTGCTAACTGCTGTGGAAACTACTTTCCACAGGGTGAGGAGCAGAGATGTTCAGTAAATAGTTTGAATCTGTACGTCGGTAATTATATGCGAGTTGTCTGAAGCCAACCAATTTATACAAAGCAAGGAACAGCAACAAGAGAGGTGTCTCATGAGGAACCTCATTTCTGACTTGAGACACCTTTCTTGTCTCTGAGGTTTTTCTTATACTTTGAGCCCATATGAAATAACCAAGCCCAAATGAGCCCAATGGTATCTGAGCAAGAATTTCAGAAAACACACTCATTTTACTTCAGGTGAGTGAAGTAAGAAAAAATATGGACCTCAATTTTCACATACTTTATCATCAGGTTTTTTTCTATACGTTATCATTTCATTTCCTCAACCAAACTCTGCATTAAGATAGTCAGTTTTGTCATGAACAGAGGTCATCTTTCTATGATATGGTCACATTTGGTGAGTGCTGAGATTATTAATGAAGTATTAATGGATAATTAATGGAGGATGGGCTTGCTAAATACTCACTGAATAGGGAGAGTACATTGTGCAAATTGAGATGTTTGAATTATTCTGAACTTAGGATCATCTTCGCATTCATTTTCATAAGAAAGTGAAATAGCTCTTTTAGCTTGATTAAAAACGGTCAAGTTTACATTTTAAAAACATCTAATTTATAACTTTCCCTGATGTTCATTAACCTTGAAAAAGCCTTTCAGATTGAATTATATTGGTGGAAGGTCCCCAAATGTATGTTCGTGAGATAATCAGGGCTTTTAAAGTCTCTCTTCCAAGTGAGTGATGGCCTCTAACTTCTGTCTTTGTGTCTTGGATGGTCTTCGGAGCAGAAATAGTCTTTTGTCTACACTCTCTCAAATGTCCTCCTCATTTCAGGGGAATTTCCCATTTTTTTGGTCGCTGTTAAGCAAACATTAGAAACAAATGAAAAAATTTCACTCCTATGCCCCAAATAAAGTTAAAATAACATTAATGAGGTGGCTTAAACCTCTAATTCCCAGGGCATTCATTGACTGAAAACTGAGACTTCATCCTTCACCCAACAGGACGTACCTGGACGTTTCCCAGGATGGAGTTCTCTAGGCTGTGGGTGACATCACCTGTGGTGGGAACTGGATATGGCAGGGCCCCAATCCGGGAGATTGCCTTTCTTTTCTCCCTCCGGCTTGGCTCTTTCTTCCATCCTGTGATGCCCCCTCCTTCTTTTCTATTTTCTTGACTTTCGATCCTGTTTCTCCTGTCTGTCTCTTAGTTTTTATGTTCAATATGTTAAAAATACAAAATATTTATTTAGTTAATCAACTAATACGTATACATGTATTAAATGACATTTTTCTTGAGGTGGTTTTTGTTTGTTTATTTGCTTGTTTTTACTTTTAACATGGTCATGTGCCCCTGATGGGAATCGAACCTGGGGCCCTTCAGTCCACAAGCCAAGGCTCTCTATCCACAGAGCCAAATTAGCTAGGGCTTTTTATTTTTACTGTTAAATACACTGATATTTTGGCTTTACAAATTTTCAACTCTGTAGGCCATTCATTAAATCTAGGAGTAAATGATAATAACAATAATGTTTATTTTAAGAATCTTGCAATTATGCAAAAACTCGATAGATGATAATTGATGGGTATATTTCAGTCTATCATGTAAATAATATGAAATTTCAAATGTTTTCTAAGTTGTCTTTTGTATAGGAAAGGAACAATAGAGTGAACTAATCTGATATGTAGGCTATAAATAGTCATGGTATCAAAAATGGAGTTCACTAGTTCCTTCATGTTTTTTTATTGTCTGGTGAAATTGATTTCAGTAATAGGACTGTTTTTTAAAAGCCCCTCATTCACAGAAGAATAATAAAGCATCATAATGACTTCTGGTTAAATTGGTGCCCGGTTAGCAGTTGCCAACTCAGCACCTTCCATTATACTACTAAAGTTCCTACAAGGAAAGGGAAAAGGTAAAACCCCACAACATCAAAAACTAGTCAAGTCAGTGGAGTATTTTCAGCCTTAAGTAGGAAATTCTGATATATGCGACAATATGGATGAATATGCCCATCAGCGAAAAGGAAAAATACTTCATTCTTCCAGTTATATGAGGAAGCTACAGTAGTCAAATTCAAACACATAAAGTAGAATAATTAAACAGAAAATTAGCAACCATACAGAAGAACTCAACCACACCATTAAACTACAGGATCTAATAGATGCACAAAACACTTCACTCCAAAATGCCAAGTACACATTCTTTCCAAGTGTCCACAGAACATATACCAGGATAGACCATATCCTGGGCCATAAAAATACCCAACAAATTTAAAATAATTGAAATCATACAGAGGGAAGCTAGCAAGGTCACAAGATAAAAGACCAACAGACAAAGACCAACTATAATTCTGTAAACTAGCAATGCACATTTGAAAAGAAAAATTTTAAATATAATTCTTTTTATAGTTGCTCAATAATAATGAAATCCTTAGTTGTAAATCTTAAAAAAAACTTATATATACAGCCCTGTGTTCTGGAAATTACAAAACATTTGATAAAATATTGATGAAAGGAATTAAAGAAGATCTAAATAAGTGGGGAGACAGTTACTGTGTTTGTCGGTTGGAAGATTCGGCATGCTAAAGAAGTCATTTCTCTCTAAGTGGATCTACATTTAATGAAACATATCAAATTTTCATTAAGATTTTTATAGATATAGACAAGATCATTCTAAACTTATTGAAAGGCAAAGTAATAAAATCAATGTTGAAAACGAATAAATTTTGAGGAATCACTGTTTCCTACCTAATTCAATAATTATTCTATAGCTATAAAAGGTAGACTATGCAGTATTTAGGAGGGAGAGACAAATAGGTAAGTGGTGCAGAATAGGTAACAAGCATTACCCCTACACACAGATGACCAATTGCTTTTTAACAAAGGTTTAAAAAGCCCACTGGAGGAAGATCTTTCAACAAATGTTATTAGACCAATTGGATATCAATATGCAGAAAAGTAAACCTCAATGTAAAACTTACTCCTTATACAAAACTTCTGTCAAAATGGGGTATAGATTTAAATATAAAACATAAAGCTGTAAAACATTTATTTAAAAAAAATTATCCAAAATCTCAAGGATTAGGGCTTGGTGAAGAGCTTTTAGACATAATACCAAAAGCACACCCCATAATAATAATTAAAAAAATCTATGAATTGTACTTCAAAATCAAACAGGGTTTTTCTGCAAAAGATCTGGAATGCAGCGATGGTTATACAAATCTATACACATAATAAATTACAAAGAACTATACACATTCATTGTACTAACGCCAATTTCCTAGTTTTAATGTTGGGCAATAGTTATGTAAGATGAAGTTGACAGGAGAAAGTGGGTAAAGAATACACAGGACCTCTGTATAATTTTTGCAACTTCCTGTGAATTTTTAATTGTTTCAAAGTTAAAATGTAAAAAGAACACACACAAACCAAAAGTCAGTATTATGAGTAATAATGAGACGCTGAAAAAATTCCCATTAAGACCTGATGAAATAATTTCATTTGCTATCAACATTATTCTTCCAGTTCATGCTGGACAGCATTGCTGGGGTGGAGGAAAAAAGAAAAATTACTAGAAAGAGACCAAATAATTTTGAAAGTGTCTGCAATTATATACTTCTAATACCAAATTAATCTAAAAAAATCTTAAAATTAAAAAGCAGGATGATGTAAGGTTAAATAAATATAAAAATTTCCTATACAATGATTATATAAAGCTTGAAATATATATGTGAAAAACCTACAATATTAATCAAAATAGAATAAGTAAGTCTCACCTTCAAAAAATGTTTAGTGGAGTAAATGAACAATGTGACCCTACTTAGTAACATAGAGTTTAAGAAGTAAAATACACCAGTGGCTACATACTGTATGCTTCCACTTATATAACATGAATACATGTTTTCAGGTACCAAATTATTAATGTAAGTATAACAATTTTTTCAGTTTAGCTTTGATGTAATACCGATAGAATTTGGGGAGAGACTCAACAAATGGTCCTAAAATAAATAGTAAAAAACATTTTCACAGCTTCACTGAGGTATGCTTTGTGTATCACATAATTCTCCCATTTAAAATATATGATTCAATAATTTTTAGTAAATTTACAGAATTGTGCAACCATTATTCACTCTACCTTTAGACACTGTCCATCACAGCCACTTTTAGACAATGTCTTTCACCACCCCAGCCCATACAACCCCCAATCTATGTCCTGTTGCTATAGGATTCTATTCTGTATTCTGGACATTTCATATACACGTTATCACATAATACATGGCCTTTTGTGTCTGACTTCTTTTACTTTTCACAATGTTCCAAGGTTTGCCCACATTGTAATATGTCTCAGAACTTCACTCCTTTATATTGCTGAATAATTTTCTATTATATGGTATATTTATTTAAGTGGGATGGGTATTTGTGTTTGTTTGTTTTTTTTCTATTTTTGGGCTATTTTGAATTGAGATACTATAGACACTGGCAAGCCACTCTCTGAAAACATGCTTTCATTTCCCTTGGGTAGCTGTTTAGGAATGACCTTGCTAGGTCCTATCATAAATTTTGTTTAACATTTTAGGAAACTGACAAGCTTTTCCAAAGTGGCCACATCATTTTGTGAAAATGATTTTTTAAATGTAAAAGAAACATATGATGGGAAATGACCTATCAGATATTATAACGCTAATATGGTATATTCATTGTGTTATATAAATATATAGTGTATGTATTATACATTATATTATAAAACTAAAAGAATAGTAAAAAGTTTGTTCATTGTAAACAATATGCAAACAGATTTGCAAACTAGATTGTATTGCCCAGAGAAGAACCCTGGGAGATACGGGATTCTGTGGTAAAGAACACATTGTGAACCTTACGGAAATAATGGATTGCACAAACAACTGTGCTACTGAAATGGCTATTTGGGGGGAAAATCAAGTTAGAGTCTTACATTATTGCATGCACTGAAATAAGTTTTCATTAGAGTAATGCGTTAAATGTGAAAAAGAAAAAACCCAGCCCAGTACGTGTGGCTCAGTGGTTGAACCAAGAGGTCAGGGTTCTATTCCTAGTTAGGGCACATGTCTGGGTTTTGGGCTCAATACCCAGTGGGGGATGTGTAGGAGGCAGCCAATCAATGAGTCTCTCTTATCATTGATATTTCTCTCTCTCCCTCTTCCTTCTTCTCTCAGAAATCAATTAAAAACAAAACAAAACAAACAAACCTGAAACATTCAAAGAATAAATGAAATTGGACAAATAACAGATGAAGTAAATAATAAATTTGACTCTGTCAGGATTTATATCATCAAAATGTATAAAATATCAACAAATGTCACATAAAAAAGTTGACAACTTAGAAACTTGGAAAAAATGCAGCTTTCATGAAAATAAATTATCTTTAACCTTAATAAGACAAAGAACACATCTAAATCTGTGAAGGAAAATATTAACAACTGTTTTTTAAAATAAAGCATCATGCAATTTGCAAAATAAATTTGAATTGGACACAAGTAAATAATAGAAGTGTTTAATCCCTTGAGTATTAAATTAATAACATTAGTTCTCACCTAAAATAAAGGTGTATCTGTTTATCAATTTTGAGGATAACATTTTATGCTGGTGAGGGTGCTGGGAGATGAGCATTTTTATACGTGTAGGAAAGACAGTAAATTTGCAATATGAAGACATTGCGTTTAAAAATGTTCATTCTTTTTCTCTCAATAATTTCACACCTACAAATGTATCCTAGAGAAATTGCCAGGAATGTGCTCAGAGGTTTATACACAGGGATAGTCACAATAGAATGATTTATGAGAGAAAACTAGAAATCACCTGAATACCCAGTAATATTTTGTAGCTGTTAAAAATCATGCTTTCAAAGAATACTTAGTGTCATGTTAAAATTCTCACATCACAACATTAAATAAAATAAAGTACACAGTACTGTGGATAGCATGAGCCCAACTTTATAAAATAAAATGTTACCATTTTTCTTTTGGATCAACTATAATAAACATAGAAATACATTTTCTATGTATTTCTGAGAGGAAGAATTGTGGAATAATTTTTTGCTTCTTCATAGTATTCTTTATTTTCTAGATTTTGCACAATAAACACATGTTGCCTTTCTACTAGGAAAAAAAAGGGTTATGGGGTGGGGGGAGAAAGAAATGATCATTTGCAAACTCTTATAAAGTCTACATGCCTCTTATTCTGCCACCTCCTTGGGAAATTACAAAAGAAAAGAGATATCCTTAAGCCCTGACACATACCGAAAGGTATGAAGCATAAATACAATTAAGGTGTCACCGAAACTAAATAAAAGGTTGACTACAATGGAAAGGCTCTAGGAGGCCGGAAGGAGGGAGCAATTTTACGTGTGAGCATGTTTACACTTTGGGGCATTTTTATTTTCTGCTGTTTGTTTATTCGTGTGTAATTTGGACTGAGGCATCCTGCTGCTCTGCCCAGCCTTCCTTTGTTTTCTTGTCTGCTTTTGCACCATTTGATGTCACAGGAATTCTCCCAACGCACAGCTGACCTGTTAGTGGAACCCACAGTGAAGGCCCATGGATGCTCCTATAGATCATCAACTCGCAGGGCTGTGTTCCCCCAATTGGAGTGTGTTCCCTGAGGCCAGCAATACTTGATGAGTCCAGAGCACACAGTGTGACCAGGAACCCCCAGCTGCAAATCGCACCAAGGCCAATAACTAGAGGTGGAGGGGGGGAGGGGCGTGGCAGGATGGGAGTATGTGTGCTGTGCTGGCTGGTTCAGGGTCCAGGCAGATGCAGAACCAGGTCACCTGGCTTCGAACCCAGGTGCACAGCCCTCTCCTGTATTTCTTAAGGGAAACTGGGTTCCAGCCCTCATGAGGCAGGTGTGACACCCTGGGGGCTGCAGACAGAGAGAGTGACCCTGCATGGTCTCCGCCCTCTGCAAAGATCTTTCTGGCAGCAGAAAGCAAGTATGCATCCATGCTTCTGAGGAGCATTCATTTGGGGGCCACTGTGTCTCTGCTCCAGATGGGACTTCAGGTGAATCTGCTTTAGGGGGTCACGATCTTGAGGCTGTGCAGCTAGAAGGCAGGCAAGAGCTGAGGTGCCTGTGAATGAGGCCCAGAGAGAGCTTGACCCTGATTTTCTGGCCCCAAATGATCCCCAACTGTGGGACCCACCCCAGGACGTGCACACACCTTGTCTGCATCTCCCACATCACTCTTACCTGCTTTGGGGCCCACCCCACACAGCCTTTGCTGAGGAAAAGGGACATAGCCTATGGCAGGTCTTCCCTGAAGCTGCAGCAACAACAGAAATACATTTTGAAAAATCAGTTTTAATAAAGCCCCAGCCCTGACCCCGGCCACGGCGGTATTTGTATTATTGACTTCGGTTCGAGGTGATTTGTTAGGAGGGGGGCAAAGTCTTTTTGCTCTTGTCTTGAGACCTGAGGAAAAAAAATAACTAAAATTAGAGAAACTGGGGATATAAACGCAGTGAGTAGAATAAAGCAAACTACCTCTGGGGTGTTCATCCGCCGTGGTAGTCATTTCATATCTCATCCGTTATATAGATGCAATAGTTGTTTCCCTTCTGATGGTATCATTATGTAGACGCCACAGACTCAATCCCATTTACAAGTCAATGGTGTGAGGTTTTATGACAATTCCTTTTTAGTGGGTTGATTCTGTCTGAGCCTTCTCAGTAAGGAAAAAACATTCAGAAAGCAAACCTAAGTGGTTGCCTTTCAGAACTCTCCATAGAAGGGTCTTGACTCGCCGGACATTTTTTATGGCTGATATTTGGCTTTCTGCTCATCGGGAAGCCTGGAAACTGGGTCTGGTTAGCCTCACTTTCAGGGAGACCATAATTCATGCAGTTAAGGGCCCGGAGCTCGGAATGAACAGACACTCTGCATGTCATGTGGAGGAATTCAGACCTGATTTTGAAACGTTAGGAGAAATACAAATCTTACAAGGAACAGTATAGTTTAGACCCAGGGCATGGCTCCATCTGGGGCAGTGACAAAGGGTCTTTAAGAGGTAGGTGACTAAATACCTTCAGCAGACAGACCGACTTTTGAGCCTCCAGTTAAAAACAGACAAAGGAAAACGTAAGAACTGGGGGATTTCAACCATGAAAGAAATCACATTCCTCAGGGTGCAGGGTGGGCGTTATAGGTGGGATTGTGTCTCCTCCTTAAACACGTTGAAGTCCAATCCTCAGGACCTGAGCACGTGACTGCATTTGGAGATGGATAATCAGCCAAGTTAAAATGAGGTCTTTAGGACAGACCCGCATCCAATATGGCTGGTGTCTATATAAGATGATTTGGACACAGATAGGTACAGAGGGGAGGCCATTGGAAGAGACAGGGAGAAAACGGCCACCTATAAGCTACAGAGAGTGACATGGAGCAGCTCTTCCTGCACAGCCTCACAGGGACCCCTTGGCTGGACTGCAGCTGAGTCTGGACAACATGGGCACCTGGGCTGCAGCAGGGCACTCAGCAGCTCTCCAGCACACACAGAGGGAGCAGCGGCGCTGTGCTGTGCACAGGGACACCCACACTGGACAGGATGCAGTGGCTGCCCTCTTGAAGTTCAGGCTCTAGTGAGAGGCGGGCATGCAAATAATCGTAATTCTGGGTGACAGGCATTATAGGGGGGAACACTGACACTTCAGAGAAGGGAGTGAAAGGTTGCATCTCCAAGATAGAATAAGTGACAAGAGAAGGGGGCCCTGGAAGTCTCCAGGGATGAGCAGGAATCACTCAGGAACTCAGGGGCAAAGAGTTTGCAAAAAGATGGAATGCCAGGACTAAAGATAGGGACACATGGAAAGGGCAAATGAGGAGATGCAGAGCAGGGAAGCCCAGAGAATGACTAGACATGAGCAGGGCAGAAGTTTCTAGCAGAAGGGCATTGGGATCAATGGAGAAGGATGCCCAGTTCACAGATTTTAAAGTTCTAATAACAATGAACTTGTCTTATGATTTCATTTGTCTTAGTTGACAACATTGGCCTCAAATCTATTTTTATGACTTTTAGGTGTATTTTGTATGGGGAGAAAATGAAATTCCATGAATTCATTCATTGTTTTATACTCATAGAAAAACTGAATAATTTCCATGAAACTGGAATTTCAAACAGATTCTTTTAAAATAGGTCTTGTAGTTTTGGTAGAACATTGACATTTTTCCTAATAAAAAATTATAATATTGTTACTTGTGCCCCAAAATATTTCTTTAATGAAGGAAGTAAGTACATTACAGGCTGACAAAGTTATATGTTTCCATGACTAATAAATTGTCTTTTATCCTTTGTGAGTAAAATTTGACTAATGTGCTGCCAAAATCTCCCTTATGGAGGCATTTTGGAAGGATAGAAATCCAAACTAACAAATTGTTTTTAAACAGTTGTACATATGATCCTTAAAAAGCTTCGTTAATACACGTTATGTTGTTATATTTTCAATTCTTAGTTGACGTTTTATACTTGACAAGTTTTGCCTCTTCCATGCATGTTTCACTCTCAACATAGAGTCCCTTCCACTGTCTCCAGAGGTGGATCCAGCTCTGTGCCGGCTGGTACAGAGGGGGGCCGTGGAAGGCTGTACCCGACTCTCGGTTAGGAGCGGAGAGGCCACAGCCCAGGAGTAACTGCCCAGGACTGAAGAGGTGAAGGAGGAGGAGGAGAAGCAGAAGGGAGAAGGGGAAGAGGAAGAGGATGCTTGTTTATTCCTTACTCTCTTCATAATGCTCCCTCTTATTGTAAGCCAGTCTGCCTTTCCCTCCTGGATTCTCTATTGTTGATCCCACAGAGTATGGGCATTGTCACAATGCCTGGGTACACTGGCTTGAATAGTGCTCCCCAAATTCCTGTCCACCTGGAACCTCAGGTGTGACCTGATTTGCAAATATGGTCATTGTGGATGTAATTATTTAAAATGAGATCCTCCTGGATTAGGCTGAGTCTTATTTCAGTGACTGGTGACCTTACAAGAAATGGAGAGGACACAGAGATGAAGGTCAAGTGAAGACAGAGGCTGAGGGGGAAGGGATGTGGGGACAAGCTGCCGGGACCTCAGAGCTGGAGGAAGCAGAAAGGATTCTCTCCTGAAGTCTTTGGAGGAGCATGGCCCTGCTGATGCCTTGATTCCAGACTTCCCGTCTCCAGAACTGTGAGAGAACAAATTTCTATTGTTTCTGTGGTCCTTATGTGGAGACTTATCATGGCAGCCCAGGGAAACTCATGAATGGGAACTGGGTGCTTTCCTCTGTTTCTTACAATAAGCTGTAAGTTTCTTGGTTTAGGGATTCAGCACCAAATGGAGGGGCCTATTGTGCACTGGACCCTGACCCCAAACACTGATGTATGTGAGCAAGGACACCCCCCACCCCCACCTCCACTGTGACCAGGCCTGTTCCTCTGCATGACCCTACCCATAGTCTCCCCGACTGGATGATGACCGCCCTGATCACGGAATTGGGTTCAAAGGCCAGGTGGTGTCCCATTAGAAAGAAACTGGCCTCACAGGACTTGGACATATCCCCGTTTCTCACCTGTAATGTGGAGAAATAATGTCCATATCACAGGTCACCAGGCTGTCCCTATCCAGCTCCACATAAAGTTTTCAGTTATGCAATTCCCTGTTTCTCATCTGCCTGATAGAGGCTGGAAAGTGCAATTACCTTAATCTCTGTGGTACTATACATACAACTTTGAGAAGAGGATTAAAAATAACAGTGCCAACTTCATAGTATTGTTGTTGAGACAAAATAAGTGAATACACATGAAAGGCTGGGAAGAATGTTTCAAGTGTACTAACTGCTCAATAAGTGTTACATTTTATTCTAGAGAACTCCAACAGATTATTCCACTGACTTTCAGGCTATGGCCCTTTGGGAACCCAAATGAGGCTCTGGTTGTATTCTTGATCAGCCCCTGACAAGCTTGATTAGATGGTAGTGACCCCCATCTTAACAAAGTCAAACCACGCTTGCTGGCCCCACACAGATGCTTCCCATGGAGCTGGGCAAGTGTTTGGCCACCCTGAGCAATGAGCAACCTCCAGGTGCATGGTCCATGTTCTGCATGTAGACATGACTCCATTTCCTGCTCTGCCCCCATTACCTTACCAGCTCTCCATCCTGGCCGAACACCTGGGCTAAAATCAATCTGCCCTCTGCAGCCAGGATCAGGAGAGATTAACTAGGTTTAGATGGAATGGTTGACCTGCACAGCCAGATGGACAAGCTCTCAGATTTAATCATATGACGGTCTGGCTGGAGGGAACACTAATTTGAGGCCCAGGCTCACATATCTGAAGCGTCCTGCCCCCAGGGCAGCATCACAGGCACTAGCTCCCCAAGGTGTGGCAGAGCTTAGTGGAGGGCCCAGTGTTCCTCCAGGTAGCTCAGGGAGCCTGCTGGTAGAGGACCGCTATGCAGCTCTTGAAACCTGACCAGTATTTTAGGAATGCTTGTCCTGTTGATGGTCTGGGCCTTACCAGTCCAACCCACTAGAAAAAAAGGACCCTAAATGGTCTGGCTTAGCAAGGTTCACCACCTTGACCTCCTTCAGGTACAAACCTCTACGTGAAGTTGGCTGCAGCTGAAAATCTTGAGGGCCATGGAGCTGGATGGCATTTATTGGGGAATGTCCTTGACATGCAATAGACCTGGTGAGGGGCTGGCCCTTGAGTTTCCTTCTGCGGAGTCACTTTGGTGACCATAGGGATGTGGGGGGGAATCTGGTGTCTCAAAACAACCCACTTCTCTTGCCAATGATGTGTGGGCTATGAGTCTGGCAACCACAACAAAACAACAACAAACACCATGAGTTTTAGGAAAGGCAGATTGGAGTTGAAACTAAACCCAGGAAAATTCCTCAAGCTTTCTGAGCCCCTATCTCCATATTCATTAAGTTGGAGATACTGATACCGTGAGAGAAAACAGCTGCATATAAGATACAGTGTGTGCAGGTCATTGCGTCTGCATCCTCCTGTCCGCATTTTCTTCTCAGCGCGAATGCAAACATGTCCGTCAGGACCCTCATCACCTGGGAGCTCGGGGGCAGCTCCTGCTCTCTTACCAAGTGCATGACTTTGCCTCGTGGTTGCCAAGTTGCAGCTTGAGTGTCTGCTCCTTCCTGTGAGGACACTGAAATGAAAGGGAACAGAGGGTGGAGTTCAGGTAGATCCTGGCTCTATTCTCAGAACAGTGGGCAGCTAGTTTTGTCTCTAAACTTCAGTGATGTTATCTGTGAAGTGGACATAATAATTTTTAGCTCTTTCATATTTTTAAACATTTATTTTATTGCAATAAGAACACTTAACATGAAGTCTACCATCATAATATATTTTAAGTGTACAATATAGTATTAAGTGTGCAATTCAGTATTAAGTGTACAATACAGTGTTAACTATAGATTCACTGTTTTATAGCAGTTTTCTGAAACTTTTCATCTTGCACAACTGTAATTTTATAGTCATTTATTAGCAACTCTCCATTTCCCCATCCCCCAGTCCCTGGAAACCATCATTCTGTTCTTTGATTCCATGAATCTGACTGTTTTAGATACTTCATATAAGTTGATTGATGTAGTAGTTAACTTTCTGTGACTGGATTACTTTACTTTCCATAATGTTCTCAAGGTCCACCCATGTTGTCATATATTGCAGAATTTCCTTCTTGTTTAAGGCTTACTAATATTCTGATGTATGTATATGCCCCCAATTTCCTTATCCATTTCTCTGTCAATGAACATTTAGGATGTTTCTGCATCTGTGATATTGTGAATAATGCTGCAATAAACATGGGATGCTAATATCTCTTCAAGATCTTGATTTCAATTCTTTTGGATGAATACCTAGAAGTAAGATTACTTGAACATATGGTAGTGCTAGTTTTCTTTTTTTGAGGAATTTCCAAAGTTTGATAAGCTGTTTAAGGTGGGAGGCAATGCCCTGAAGAGTTACTCAATTAATAAAAGATGGTACCTTGGTCATCTACAGTGCCAGTCAAAAGCAGACCATATGCCCTCACTGTCTGCCAAACTGGGGGTAAAACCACAGTATAAGTGCCACATGCTAAGTGACAAATGAATGACAGATAAGACCTGTGGGCGGAGGGAGTCCTCCATGTGGGAGATTTATGTGGGACAAGACCTGGACTAGGAATAAAGTTCTTCAAAGACAAATGAAATGTTTTATGGTTATGTTTGTATAGTCCACCCATGACTAAGGGTTGTATATTTCTTTTATGAAATTAACCCAGTCTGGATAACCAATCTCTTTTTTCCTTATGTTAAATCTTAGTTCTCAGATAGTATATTGCATTGTCCATATATTTATTTTGGAAACATGTCATCAAGAAAAATGTTTGAAAATACAATTCAATTGGCTCCACATCCCAACTGTGAACAGAAAGCATGCAGAGCACCCTCATTGTTTTTCTTGGCCTGTACAGTCTGTGCCAGGTCTTCTGGCTAAACCTCACAGCCGTGCCATGACTAACGTCTGCCAGTTCAATGTGATGCACAGAAAGGGCATGGAAAGTATGCTGTAAAGTAGCAGATTTATCACCGCAGGTAGGCACTGGGATGGATCTGGCTCCCTGACTTTGATGTCAAGCTCTTTCAACTTTGTTATTAAAGTGATGGAGTTTCAATCTCCTGTTGTATATACAACTGTCACGACACGTAACACTGTTGTAATTCTCTGGGTTTCCAACACTATTGTAATCATGAGCAGGCCCACAGCATTTTCCAGAGAATATTCCCCTGGAATCATCACCACACTGACAGAATTTCTGAGTGAACACCAGTCAGAAAGGGGAAGGCATGGGTGGCATGGATTTGAAAGACGGAATCTGAGCTCTGCTCTGCCACTAACTTTAGGAAAGTCACTCAACCCCTCACCCTCATTTCTTAATCTCTAAAAGAAAGTTAGTGATATAAGCAATGACCTGAGAAGGATATCATAAAAATGAAACTAGATCACATATATCAGTGAGTGTTGTTTTTTTAAATTAAGACTTTATTTTTTAGAGAAGTTTTAGATTCACAGCAAAATTGAGGGAAAGATACAGAGAGTTCCAAATGTCCCCTGCCCCACACATGTGTAGCCTCCCCATCATCAACATCCCCCACCAGAGTGGTACGTTTGTTACAACTGATGACTATACATTGGCATGTCATTGTCACCCAAAGTACATAGTTTACATTATAGTGCACTCTTGATATTGTATATTTTATGAGTTTGGAAAAATGTATTGTGTCATGTGACTCTCATCATAATATCTTGACAATATTTGTGAAGTTATAAGATATGACTCCAAAGCAAGATGACTTGGTGCCATAATTTTTTTAAAAAAACTAATACATTTGGTCAGATAACTACTCCATTAAAAATAATTTGAACTAATTTTGGATTTGATTAATGTGATTCAATTGAGATGGTCCATGCTGGAGATCATGTGTCTGGTCTGAGCTGAACAGAGAATGCAGTTAAAGCCACTTTGCCTGTCATCTCTGCACCCACATCCCACTGAGCAGTCAGACAGGCACCATCTATTCTCTTGGGTTTCTCTGAACTTCAGTCTGAGTTCTATATTCCTTTGCTCTACAATGTTCTCGTGGAGGGAGGAGGGTGCCCCCATACAAGACAAAAAATGGGGCATGTTCTTGCAGATTGAATTTTACTTGAAGATTTTTGAGCAAAAATCTCACATACATTATGTTCATTACATGTGTATGGGCATGTAAACTGTATGAACTTATAGACAAAACATCGAGGAAATCACACTCATAGAAATCTGTCCACACTGTGGAGTAATTGCTAGAGTAACTACAGAGAGTACCAGCATGAGACTGGCCTATCCAGCCCATCTTTGCTGGACTGAGGCTTTCCCTCTGACTGCCACCAAATCATAAGATGCCCAAGCTCCCCAACTTCATAATGTCTAGGATATGGCACAGGAGGGTATCCCCTTGCAACAGTGCCCAGGGGGTGTGCTGGGCAGTGTCCAGAGCCTGATGAGGGTCTTGATTCTCAGTGAGCACATGGCTGACTGTGCAGGCAACTAGAGATGCTTTGGGAAGGTAGCCTGCCTCTTTTTGGTGCTACCTTAGCTTCTTCCAGCCCCTGACACACCTTCCTGGTAGAAAGCTCTTTTCCCTGGAGCTGTCTGAGTCCTCACTGCTTTCCTCAGGGTCACATGGTCCCCTCTCTGACATTGTAAATGTACTCTAGGAAAAGAGGGTCCTCTTTTGTTAGGGGTGTGTCTCATCATTCTGTTGGCATATTGTTGGTCTCCGACTTTCTCTTTTTGTTTAGCACTAATGGGATGAAGGAGGAGGGAACTGGCCTTTGGGGTATGGTGACAGAAATGTAATGAATGGGTAAATATTAGTATCTCAACACATCCACCATGATTGATAATGTTGAGAAGAACCCATTTATATGTTTTATTGGTGTGTGACATTTATATATGGGGATTTTGATGTATTATACAACTTGTTGATATTATTAGAAATTACTATGCATTTCAACCAACATCTATCAGTAGCTCCCCTATGGAAAGTAGCAAGCCAGGCTTCCCTGGGAATGTAAAGGTGAAAAAGATGACATCCCACCCACAGTGGTGAGGGCGATCTTCATTCAGTCTCCTAGTTCAAGTACAAATTCCTTCCAGAGACACCCTCACATTTCCATGTGTCCTCATAGACACACCCAGAAATAATATTTTACCAATGCTCTGGGCAGCCCTTAACCCTGTCAAGTTGAGACATACAATCAGCCATCACAGTCTGAAACCACGTGCTTGTACTCTCAGAGTCTCATAGACATCAGACGGAACAGGACTAACATCGTGGTAACCACCCCCCCCATGTTTCAGGTGCTCTGCTGGCAAATCCCCTGCGTGTGTTCCATAAATAGTCAACCTGTAGCCTGGAGGGGATGGAGTTATGGGAGAGGAAAGAACTCCCCTTCTCAGATCCACTTCCCAGTGGGTAGCAATGACACAGGAGGGCACAACATTGGAACCTGATGCAGCTGTCATGTTCTGATCATGAGCGCAGGAAGATCTCTTCGTGTGTGTGGGGCGTGGATCCGGAATAAGCAGCCCTTTTGCAGCATCACAGATTTGATGCTGTGCTGTGACACCTGCCAGAGGTGGGTGACTGTGGCACTCCCTCCATGGCCTCCAAAGGAGGGAGCGAGGAACCCCGTGGCCAGGGGCCACCTCTCTTGTCTTCGAGACCTTTCTGCGAGGTCCAAGTGTGTCTGCATCAAGAAGAAATTTCCTGGCCTTGTTTCTGTCTTGATTTTCCCCCTTCATTTTATTTTCCTCGGCATTTTCTTATCTGCTTGGCAACTAATAACAAAAATATACTTCCTGAATCATTTCTAACTTTCCATCCCTATGAAGTGTACGACACATAAATTCAAACCCATATTTGCTTGGGATGGCAAAACTGTAGTAAATTATACAGATTAAAAAAAGAAGAAGAAGAACAGAAAGGAACAAAGCAGCCTGTATTTAGTTTCTTGAAATTCTGAACACTATCATTTACTATTAGCTTGAAAATGCACCCTGCTTGCTTCGGTCCTAGAGAACTGAGATCGGGGCCAGTTTTAACCTTTAGGGACCAGGAGACAGGACAGCTGCTCTGCGCACACATATGTCGTCAATGTGCAGACTTCTCTAGAAGTCACTTCACGAGAGCCACTGTGTGTATTTTTTAAACAAACTTACAGACTGCTCCTCACAGACTGCTCCTCAGAAACATGCATTTTATGTCCTTGGGGTCAGCATGTGTTAGAAAGATACACATTAAAAAAAAGGGGATAAATAGAATTGGGAATTCTACATTTTTATGCTAAGGTTGTTTTGGAGGAAGACTGGGGGTGATGTGGAAGTTATAACAATATACAGAACTTTTACTAACCATGGGACAGCTTGTTTCCAAAATCAAGACAAGACTAATTTTGATCTGGCCTCTGAGAGTTCCCGAGTCCAGCGACATCTGCCACTGAGGTAGGAAAACAACGCAGCATCGTTTCGATGTCCTGAAAACACGGGCCTTTTTCTTTCTGTCAATTTAAGAGAGGGGAGACAGAGACAGAAAAATTATAACATTCCAAGAAAAAATGAACCCTTTGGGACCTGGAAAGGATCTTGGACCCAATTGGGAAATCCTTGTTTGGCCTTCAGCGACAGGGATTCCCTTTGGAATCCTTTCATACTAGGGGGTCCACTGGAGTGCAGTCAGAGGATCAATGAGGAAGAATAATCCTCTTTTACAAAATTCCAAAGCATAAAACTGAGCTGAGGTCACTGCACCTATGAAGGCATGAGGCATGGCCTTTCTGTTGGTTGTTGGGGGAGGGGCAAGCATGAGTTTTGCACACATTGTGCCATAAATGCCATCAGCATCCAGGTGGGTTTTGAGTTCCACAGGGAGCAGTGCATCCGGGGTCTCCCTGCATCCCTGAGTGGAGGCGCTTGTTATCCTGTGACTCTGGCCCTGGGTGTCCATGCTGCGCCATCTCTGCACGCAGGCCTGTGTGCTGCATGTGGATGGCCCGACAGGGAGAGCAGAGAGAAAGGATTTGGCTGGCGGTCAGAGCAGCAGGAGCAATTGCAGATGCTGGTATTTGCGCTGTTTCCACGTTGTGGAGAACAAAGAGCGGCAGGCTGCCAACAGCTCTGGAACTAAGTGGTCCTGCTCACAGGCTCTGCCAATCAGACACTGGAGCAGACAGGGGACCACCTCATGGACACACAGCATCTCTACCCCCGCGGGCAGCTCTGCCAGCAGCCTCTGCATCCACGCCTGAGAAGGAAGGATGTCAGGACTCTCCACTGGTCACGATTTCCCAGTCTTTGGGGAGCAGTGCCGAAAGCCCTTCTCCAGCTCCACCTCGGTGTGGCAGAGAGGGACAGATTGATGACTCCAGCCCTCACCCCTCCCTTTGAATTGTAGGTGCCCCAAGGAGGGTATCCCTTCGGCCATGTGCAAAGTGCCCATTGTCGGGGCTGCATATTGTTCCTTGTGAAACTCAAGGTACGGTTTAGAGACAAAAGTTATTTATTTTGGGACCAGATTACCACAAATTAATTCCTGGATGGAGTCCAAGAGAGTCTTGCAAGAGACTGGGAGGGGGGACCGGCACACCTATTACTCATCCTCAGCATGTTATTTTGAGGACACATGCTCTATTTAGCCAAACACAGAGCATCCTGCAAGACTGGTATATTATCACGAAGCCCAGGAGCTGCCTGGTCTGGTTGTGAAACATTCACCAAAGTGGGACCATCTCAGTGAGACTGGGGAGACGAATAGCCCTCCGGGGGGTGTTAGTGGGTACCACTCACCAGTCACATCACGGGCAGGATCTGTTTGTCTTCCCCGTTAGGAGATCTGTTGGAAGCATTACAATAAAAGTTATTTAAGTCACATCGTCTTTAATCTTCCAGCAAAATACTGTGCCCATGCCAGCAATGAATCATATTGTATTGTTATGCCTTTTTATCGTCTCATAATCTGTATTGTGTGTTTATAACCCTTGTATGTTGTCTTTTATGGGGTAAAAATCCCTACAACCAGCAATCCACAACCCATGAATTTACCACCTTCACTACTTGGGGTGAAGGTGAGTCATGGGACACAGATTCCGATGCACAGAGTGAATTTCTGTGCACTGTGATTCCTTAACACAGGGCGGGTGGTAAGCTCTGCCTTACTTCCTCTTCATCCAACACAACAGCTACCTGAAGGGAGGTTTGCCCAACTGCAAGCACTTGGGAGGGAGGGATGGACAAACTGGATATAAATCAGAGTTTTCTACTGCAAACCTATGGAGTAGTATTTTTAAACTTCTGGGAGGGCAACCCTACTTTGGGACTGAGCTCCAGAGGCTCACAGAGAAGCCACTTGTTTAAGATGCAGAATATGTGTCTCTCCCCAAATCATGATGGCAAACTTCCCAGCTAGTCAGTCCACCAGCACCCAAGCTTTATGATACCAGGGGATAATCCCACCTCCCCTTCTGACAATGATTCTAGGCAAAAAATGCCTGATCTAGAGCTGTTTTCCCTCTGCTTTCACTGTGAATGACACCAGTAGACTGTTTTGCTGTGCTGAGGGTCATACTGATGCTCACAGACAGATGCACATGCACATTCTTTGGGTGAACCACTGCCCTGTTGCAAACGCTCTGCTAAGTACTGAAGTGGTTAACAGGAATAAGAAGAAACAGTTCCTTACCTCTGGCACTATGGCTTCCTTACCCTGTTGTTCTCTTTCCAGGTTGACTATCTCCTTCTAATATGCTATATAATGCATTTATATTCACTATTATTATTTTTTTAATCCTCACTTAAGGATATTTTTCCATTGATCGAGAGAGAGAGAGAGAGAGAGAGAGAGAGAGAGAGAGAGAAACATCCATGTGAGAGGAGAGACACATGGACTGGTTATTTCCTGCATGTGCCATGATGGGGGGCCAGGGATACAAACTGCAATTGAGGTATGTGCCCTTGACCAGGAAATGAACCCCCAATCTTTGATCTGTGGGCTGATGCTCTGACCATTGAGCACACCAGCCAGAGCAATATATTCATTATTTATAGTCTGTCTTCCCAACTAGAATTTAAGTTCCGGGAAGGCAGGAAGTTGTCTATAACAGGGCCTTGTGGGTACACAATAATTATTAGCTTAGAGTAAATATAAGAAGCAAATGGCTTGATTTTTCTCTAAAGCCAAGATCCATATCACAAAGCAAAAAAAATGTTTATCTTAGCTATGAATTACTGATCATTTAAAAGGGACCAGTTTGCACAACCTTTCTGAAAGGCAGTTGAACAAGATAAACAAATTGTAAAACATGCTTGCCTTTGACTCTGCCACCCCACTTCTAGGATTGAACTTGAAGGAAATAATTGCTTTAGGGCATTAAAATGCTTGCAGGAAAATGATCACTTCAAGGCTCTTTATAATAATGAAAAACTGGTGGAGAGATTGACCATCAGGAGGCTACTTATACAAATTACAGTACAGGGCATATTGTAATGCTATGCAATAATTAGGAAGCACTGTGCCTTGAACCTATGCTAACAGTTGAGGTAGGGAGAAGGGGTCAGACACAGAGTGAGTGAGGTTGAGTGTGTGTGTGTGTGTGTGTGTGTGTGTGTGTGTGTGTGTGTAACCGGGAATTCTTTTAGGAAATTAAATGTGGGACGTGAGAAAAGAGAGAAGTCAAGGATGACCTCAAGACATCCAATAAGAAGAGGAATTGACAGTGAAATATGTTTGAATTGGAAGATTGGAATTTCAGTTTGGACATTTTCAGTTTAAAATATCTAGTAGCCAAATATTGTATGTTGAATTGTGTCCCCCCGCCCCCCTTCCCCAAAGATATGTTCATGTCCTAACCCTAGTACCATTGAATATGACCTTTGCAGGTATGATTGAAATCATCCAGTATTATGGTGGGCCTTTCTTAGAAGGTATCCTTATAAGAAGAGGTGAAGATATACAGAGGCAAAGGAAGAGGATGATGACGGAGGCAGAGATTGAAGTGATGCCAATGACACCAATCATTACCAGCCACCACCAGACTCCAAGAGAGAGGCATGAGACAGGCTCACATTAGGTGAGGATTGAATTGAGTTTTGGATTTAGCCACATGTAGGAGATTGCTGACCATGGGGACAGCAGGGACAGTGGAGTGGTGATGGTAAGAGTGTTTAAAGAATGGGAAGGGGCTTTCAGTGGTGGCAGCATGGACAATTATTTCAAGGAGTTTTGCTATAAAGGGCAGAAAAGAAATTGGGTAGTAGCATCTGGGAAAATGTGGAAGAGAGAAAGTCCTTTTTGTTTTTGTTTCTAATGGGATAATAATAGCACCTATTTGTGTTTTGGTGGATCATGCAGAAGAATGTGGGACTATGTGTTGGGTGTTGTCCTGCGTAGGCAAGGGAGCTACAGTCAGTTCATCAGCAGAAGGACAGGAGGCTGAAGGGGCATGGAGCCTGCATCTGCCAAGTGGCCAGGTGTCATGGCTCTTGGTGTGGAGGCAGGGCTGGGGGTCCCTGGAAGTCTTTTTCTGATCACTTCAGTGTTCTCAGCGGAGTCAGGAACAAGGTCATCTGCAGCAAGGAAGGATGAGGGAGGAGGTGTTGAAAGTTTGTGGAGAGAAGAAGGTGTGAAATCATTGTCTAGAAGACTTAATTTGCCTTTCAATTAATGTGCAAAATATCTTTTTTTTTAACTATACACAATTCAAAAGACAGAAGAGTACAGAGGCAATATAACAAATACCCATAATGCAATATAATAAACATTAAGAAATGTTAAAATCTTGTCATATTTGCTCTAAATCTATTTTAAGCAAGAAAACATTATAAATGAAATTGAGTTATCAGAATTTAAAATTAATTATTTATCTGTCCTTGAAGAAGTTGAGATTTAAAAAGATTTAACTCTTAATCACCACTCCTCTTTCATGTGATTGTTTTCACTACTTTAGTTGTGTTATTTCTACATTGCCACATGATTTTTTACTGATAATATTTTTAACAGATTTGTCAATATGTTTACCAATATATTTTTATACCTCTACTCTAGGGTATGTCGTCACTGTTTGGGCTCAATTTCATGTTGTCTGATGTTCATCCTGTGATACTCTTTCAGTGAGTCTGTGAGTAAAAAAATCTCTTAGTCTTTGCATGGGTGAAAATATCTTGCTCTTAATTATACATTATATTTTATGTTTATATTTATATTTATAATATTTAGCTGGGTACAGAAATCCAGGTTGGCAGATTTTTCTGCTAGCACATTTAAAATACACATTCTGTGGTTCATGCCTGTTCTGTGAATTTGCTCTTTGATGGCATTCTGTTTTTTCTTCCAGTAATTTTTAGATCTTCTTGAGAAATATACTAAAAACAAATTAACAACCCATGCATAAAATATTTACAAATTATGGTGCTTGAGCAGGAAAAAGAGAATGATTACAATGAAACTCCTAAAGTGGTTGTTTACATGGCTATAGAGAGGGTGGTGGATGATGGAGGAGGTCTCTATGAAACTTCAACAATGAGTAGGATACCCTTATGGAAACAATCAGGGGAGGTCTTTCTAGAAATATTGAAGCAATATAAATACATGAAGGTTTAACCATTCCAGTTATATTTTCCTCACCAAAACAATGAATCTGTGATCAAAAAGTGTTCTGATTTTCAGCCCAATATGTTGGAATTTGGTTTCATAAAATACTTGCTTGACACAAAGTGTCCACAGGGGTAACAAATATGAAATCACATTGGTCTCCAAATCAACTCTCTCCCTTCCCTCTTTCTTTCTCCAACCTCCTTCCTCCTTTCACCCCCTTCCTTTCTTTCTCTCTTTGTTTTCCTACAATATTTTCCTAGGAATGCAGGGAAAATAGAAGGGATCTGCAGCGTCTCCCTGTCTCCTGAGCTCAGGCAGTAGGAAACAGTTAACTAGAAAAGGCTCTTAATTGCCTCCTATGTCGCCACCTTTTGTCTGTTTCCCTTATCTTTTGTCCTGCTGATCTCTTCAATTCTCTCTGATTTTTCTTGGTCTTCACTCATTTATTATTCATACCTAGACTGTTTCCGAAAAGAATTAGAAACTGTTTCTTTCCTTATTCAATTTTCCTACCAACCATTTTGCTTCTTTCTCTCCTTGCTCTGGTCTAATCACTCCCCTTTCCGCAGGACAATGTCAAGGTCATTGGAGAAAGCTGGTTCCTGCACATTTCACTAAAATTGCCTTCAACAAAATGTGTTCAATGGCCATGAGAGAAAATAACTCATCCCGTGGCTCAGCTGTGTCAAGGTTCTGACCCAATATGATTTTCCCTTCAAAAGTTGGGGTTTTTAATAAAGCTTTTATGAACCACTCAGGTATTCAAAAGCTTAATAGGTATCAAACAATACAAATCACACTTGGAAATATGGGCGAGTAAAAGTGCTGCAGACACCCATGTCCATGTACGATCTGTCCTCCCTGGGACATGGTACTGAAAGCTGAGAAGCGTGTTTTAAGTCCCTTGAGCATATTTCCAATGCAGCTGATGTCAGAGCAAGACTTGGGTAAAATCTGAAAGTTTCTGGCTCTGCGTTGAGGCAGGCAGTAGACATAGTCCGTGTCCCCAGGGAAGGAGCAGTGAGTGTCCCCCAGTCCACTTCAGGGGTGGGCAAACTTTTTGACTCGAGGGCCACAATGGGTTCTTAAACTGGACCTGAGGGCCGGAACAAAAGCATGGATGGAGTGTTTGTGTGAACTAATATAAATTCAAAGTAAACATCATTACATAAAAGGGTACGGTCTTTTTTTTTTTTTTTTAGTTTTATTCATTTCAAACGGGCCGGATCCGGCCCGCGGGCCGTAGTTTGCCCACGGCTGGCTTAGATGCAGGATCCCAACTCGGTGCAGCCAACCACCACAATAAAGGTGACAAAGGGCTCAGTCTCGCCTCTGTCTGCCCATCAGTGGGTAACACGTGGATAACACCTTCCTCAAGTCCTGCTTTGGTAATTGAACTTGCAGAATCCAGCTAAAAAACATCAATTATTATGCATTTAGCGAATATTTATAAGTGTCAAATACTGGTAGAGGGAATTAGTTATGTAACCAATAATTCTAATGAAGATATAGATGTAGACATAGACATTGTAGACGGTGACGTAGACACATACATAGGCACGGCGCAGATGCCGACATTGATGTAAATGCAGACGCTGACACAGACATTGACTTTGAGATAGGCACAGAGTCAGAGGTAGATGCAGATGCAGAGGCTGACACTGAAGCGGAAGTTAACTTGACGCAAGCACAGATGCAGACGGAGACGCAGATGTAGATGTAGACATAGAAGCAGGCAAAAGTAGATGTGGACACAGACATGGACACTAACATAGATATTCAGACACAGATGCTGACGCAGACATTGACTTTGTCACAGGCGCATTGCGAGTAGAGACACTTAGGGAGATGTGGACAGGTATACGTAGACATTAAAGTTGATGTAGATGCAAAAATAGATACAGATGTAGATACACATACAGATATCCTGTTACTACTGGTGAATATCCCACAGCCCCTTTGGGTATGGTGGCCATAGTTTGCCAGAAGTTTTCATTTATTTATTCTCAACTCCTATTCATTGAACACTGCTGTGTTAGATACTACACTAAGCAGAGATCAATTTCCCTGCTCTGGGCACATCTTTCTAGCAGAGGGAAGGGCAGTAGGGGACCGGGCTGTGTAGAGGCCCTTCCCTGACATTTCTCAGACACCAGGAGGGAACAGGGACAGAGAAACCTTGGAAGGGAGCTGGCCAAGGGCAGGGTTCAGACTGCTTCCCTTGGGTGTCTGGTACCACTACAGGAAGGAGACAGGAACTCAGGGACAAATCAGCTGGGCTCTGCACTCCGGGTTCTTCAAGCTTCCTAAAGAATCTGCATCTTCCCAAAGGGACTCAGCTGGGCCATTGCACCTGGAGTGGGTAAGCTGGCCAGACACGTGTGGGTCTCACATGCTGCCTAGTGGAGAAAAGGAAGCCCAGAAGTACATGGCTTGCCAGGCCAGGGCTTTGTGTTAAACTCAACTAAGTTTTAAGGGGGTGGGGGAAGCAAGTTACCTTCCTCACCCAGGAGCTTCACAATTGCGAATTCCTGTGACATAAGAGTGTAAAAGACTTGTCCTTAAAGGGCCAGGCAGCGGGGAAGAGTCAGAGGTGGTCCTGAGGTACACATTCTCACTCCAGGATGAGGAATTTCCATCTACCACACTGTCTATGACAGGGGTCCTCAAACTATGGCCCGAGGGCCACATGCAAATACAAATATTGTATTTGTTCCTGTTTTGTTTTTTTACTTCAAAATAAGATATGTGCAGTGTGCATAGGAATTTGTTCATAGTTTTTTTTAAACTATAGTCCGGCCCTCCAACGGTCTGAGGGACAGTGAACTGGCCCCCTGTTTAAAAAGTTTGAGGACCCCTGGTCTATGAGATCACACAGGGTTTATTTAATAAAAACCACATAGCATAGGGAAGTAATAGGATTTGGGGACTGGTTCAAATACTGAAACATGCAATGTAACCACAGCTCTGCTCTCCATTTCTAAAGAGAGTAAGGTATTTCATTTTGTCCAATTCAAAACTCGCCAGCATTTCTCCTGGATTCAGTGCAGTCTGGAAAGGAGAATAGAGAACATCCTTTAGTTTCTTGCATTTGCTGTAACTTAGAAGAACTATGACTGGAATCTCCACCAGTCCACAGGGAGGCTCTCTACATAAACTTGTGGGAAAGAAGACATTAGTCCAGTAGCTGTGGCAGCTCATTTACAAAAGACAGAGGCACAACAGTAACGATACTTACATGTATACAGTGCTTAACCTCACCCAAGGTAGTGCTTCTCTTCCAGGGGCCTTGGATCTAAGCTCAGATTCTTTTTTATAAGCACTAGGATTTAGTGCAGCACGTTTCTACCACCCTGCCCACCACCTTCCCCTTGCTGAAGCTTCACCTGTGAACACCTTCTTATCTACACCCGCACCTCTCAGAACTGCCAGAGGCGTGTAAACCCACAGGGTTTTCTCAATAAACACAAATCTTAGTTTTAAGACTTGATGTCCATAAGTAGACCTGAAGTGGTGCACAGATGTTAGCATTCATTGCTTCCCTGTCTAAGACCTGGGAGCTCTTGTTGGAACAGGGTCAGTAAATGCGGGAAAGTCAGGAATCTATGGGAATATGGGGAAGTCATCATCATTAAGCAGAAAAGAAGGATGGTACTGAGGAAAAGAGGCCTCTGTTCCGAATTTTTATGTTGGGTGCTACGTGAAACTAATAACAAAAACACCTGCACACCTTTTAGGAGTTAATAACCTAAAACAGATGAGTAGGTGGTGAATGGGGGAAAGGATGCCTTATTTCCAAGGAGCTTTTGGAAATTTACCTCCTTACAAAATTTGCCTAAACCAATTACAAATAGAGAGCTATTTTTCTACTTGCAATCTACCACTTTATTCTAATGAGCTTTTTTCATTATGTGGAAATTACTTGCACTAATACTTTTACAAATTGGAAGTAAGTAATTTGTTTTCAGCATGGCACAATTGCATGTGTCTGTATGTGTCACCATATGTATGTGTCACCATATCTAAGATGAGATCAAGAATCCTGCTTGCTTCCTTTGGCAGAACTTCTGTAGCAACTTGACCAGGAAGAGGGGTTCAGGACACCCTTTGAAACTTCAATCTTTGCCCACTCTATGTTCACTTCCATTATCCTGAAAGTTACTCTATGCTTCCAGAGCCTCTATCAACTGCTTAACTTGAAATATTTCTCCTCCCCTTCTTTGTTATGAAAGAATATCTACTCAGACTCCATTTTTCTTATATCTCTAAACCCACATCTTTTAAAATGCTTTTGCCTAAAAATCACAGAAGATGCAACCAAACATGTCTTAAATTTACTATCCAGCATAACAAGAAGTCCAGAGGCAGGGTGGTTTTAGCATAGCATTGAGGATCTGGGTTCATCCCATCTTCCTGCTCCATCATCCTCAGGTTGTAGACCTGGTCCCAGATGGTTCTTGCAGACAAAATCAATGAGTGAAGATGGAAGCATCCAAGGGCATAAGAATAGAAGTCCCCTGTTCATGTGCCTCTTCTGGGAGCAAGATAAATATTCCCAACCATGATCCTATCCCAGTAGACTTGATGAGTCTACCACATGCCTGTGTTGAAATTCACCTCAATGAGTGGCTTTGCTTAAGAAAAAGACCATGTTCTCTCAATCTTATTGGGCTAGGCACTTAGAAACAATATTTAAGTCTGTATTAGCCAGGAAGATGAGGACAGGTGTGGCTGGCAGTTGAGTATACAACTATTCTATCTGCCAAGATCCTCATCAGAGCATGAATCAGGAATGCCACTCTTCTTTTCGCACTTGATTTTACCTGAGAATCTGTCCCCACATAAACCAGCCCAAACAGACTCAATAGATAAACTGAGTCTCTCTTTTTAAGTTCCACAGATTTTTTATGTCTCCTGTGAGAAGGAAGATTCAGGGGGTTCTTGGATAGGTATTCAATTCCAATCGTGTCAAAATCTCTCAGAAACAGAAGTGAAAAAAAAGTTTATCTTTTTGGTAAAATCCTTTAATCCTTAAGTCATGGCATTAGACGGCATAACAATCATATTCACTATACTCATGAGTGAGTGTCTGTGATCTCTCAGGGCTTCTCTCAGTTGCTATCTCCAGACAGGTAAAGGGGGCCCCTAAGGAAGAAGAGGCCAATGTTAGGCCTTAGTGATGAAATAATAAAGAAGCATCTACACTAATAAAAGACAAAGATACTAATTGACCATACCTTCACTACGCCCATCAGCCAATCAGAAGAGTATGCAAATTAACCCAACAAAGATGGCTGTTAAATTTGCATACTGCAAGCAGGGCGGCACAGCATGAGCTGCCACCTACCCCGCCACCATCTGGGCCTGCCATCTGCCACCCAGGGAGCGGGCCTAAGCCAGCAGGTGGTTATCTCCCGAGGGGTCCCAGACTGTGAGAGGGCACAGGTCGGGCTGAGGGACCCCCCCCACCCCGCCAATGCACAAATTTTTGTGCACCGGGCCTCTAGTGAAATATAATAAGGGATATTTGTAAGGAAGGAGGTAGTGGGGCATGTAGACTTAGGAACCCGACCTCCAACTTTTCTCTAAAGCCCATCTTTGATCCTGCAAATAGGAGTGTTGAACCAGAATGATCCATTAGAGCACCTGAGATAGCAAAGGACTTGATGATACTTGAGTACCCACTGATGCTGACTTCAGAAGCAAAGGACCTGAGAACCCAAGACAGGATAGCCATACACAATTCAGCAAATTATTAAAGGCCCACTCTCCAGTTGTCCTGTTTATCAAATCACCCTAGAAAATATGCATTCACTGAGGTTGAGTAAGAATGACTGCTCTGTGGCTTACATTTCTGCCAGCTCACTCTGGGAGTCCACACAGTGAAACCTGGGCCATCATAATGGAGTGATCTTTTTGCAATTTCTTTTATCTGAAGCTACACTTATCTTTCGAAGATGTAAATTTGTAAAACATCATGCTTTATGTATTGCAGTTTTGGCATCTACTTTAGTTTTTAAGAATGGATGTTGTCTAATTATGCAGAGGAGCTTTGGATGAGGAAATATACTAAGTGTGCATTAAATAGACAACTTTAAATAATGGCACTTGTGCTAAGAAGTGTATTTTCTGGCAAGCGACTAATTTATAATGGTCATAGATAAATGCATTAGTGTATGAAATGCTTGTCTTTATTCATTGATTTGAAGGGGCACTATTATGTTTTTAAATATGTCTTCTTTATTGGGTCTGTTTTCCATCTTTTACAAAGTTGCTCATATTTTATGTTTGTTGACATTCGCTGCACTTAAATGTTGGAAAATGGAAGCAATTTTACAGTAAAAAAAAAAATCAACATTAATAAGACTCAGCCCTTGCTTTCCGGCATCAGGTAAATAGTTAAGGGCAGAATTGTAGCCGCGTTCCTCTCTAGCCTTTTCCCCGTGAGCCCTGTGTTCTTTTAAGTGTGCACATCAGAGATAGGGAGAATGAGATTAAATGACCAAATTTACTGCATTCAAAGTGCAGAAACCACTACCCTGGATCTTTCTGCGCCAATTTAATTTTTAGCTTTATTCTTGGCCTAATGCAATGTTTTAGTTCATTGCGCTTTTTGGATGTGCAGAAGCAAAGATAATGTGTTACACTACATCCATTTAATGTTTCAGCAGGCTTTTTTGGTGTATCTACCTTTTGGTTATTTTAAAATGTTTCACCCTTATCACTTCAGTCATGAAATGTAGATTCATTAAATTACTGTGCGGGGTGGTTCCAAGGAGCAGCCTGGTTGATGGCATGGCTCAGCTTTGTCAGCGACATGCTAGCTGTTTGCCTGACAGGTTTCCCCAACACCAATCCCGAGGATATGTCTGTGTAGAAGAACAAGTACATTTTCTGACTAGAACAGAAAGAGTCTGGGGCTTTAGAATTTTACTGGACCCTCTACAAACATAAGACCCAGACAGATGCTCCTGAAAACTCACATAGGATTTGTTCTCAGATGCAATGACAATGGGTAGTTTTTCCCCAATAATAACAATAACAATGATAACAATATATTTAGAGTGATCATACCTTGCACGTGCATGTTGCCTCATGTGTTTAAAAATGCTTTCACATATACCCCCTTACTAGCTATAGCTCTAGGGTTGAGTGGATTGAGAGGGATGAAACCCCATAACAGAATAAATAATCTCTGGAAGAAGTCTGTGCCAGCGGCAGACTCACCCGAACTGGATTTCACTCACCTCAATAACAACTGGTGTCTACACCCAGAGGCAGCCCCTTCCTTGTGGAGACAGGGCAAGCTTGTCACCGTCCACGATGGTGAAGATTTCTCCTCCTTGCTCAGAAATATATCTGGCGGAACAATTCGCTGGCCAACATGGTGGGAAGAGACCAAGAGTCACTCATTTTGGTCATTTATTTCATGTGACATACTGCACAGTGCAGCATAAGACATTTATTGCCCAGAAAAGTTCAGCAGTTCACAATCAGTAAAAACAAGTGTGTGCAGCTGTAAATGACAATCACGGGACCTCGTTTATCAGATATTAAATTAGCAACGCTGTAAATCAAGCATTCTGATTGGCTTAGAGGGCAGAGAAGGCCATGGGAGTCGCACTTGCTTGTTTCGCACAATGGGAATAGGTGTGTTTTTTGGACTGAAATGGAAGGGTTTCTGGTTCCGTCCAAAACTTGTCTCCTGGAGGAGCTGCCCTTTTTCTTTTTTTGGGGGGGGGGAGGGGGGGATCACTGCACAGAGGGAAGGTTCTGTACCAAATGCAGCTTCGATCCAAGTCTGAATCCATCAGAGGACACTGGAACCATCAGAGCTACTTGGTGTCATTGCTGTTTTCTGCCTGGCTGAATCCGAAAATAAACACCTTTGGTCTCCGTCATTACTGTTTCATTAACACCTTGGCCAAGTACTTTGGCCAAAGAGACTGGATTTCAGTGCGATGCTAAATTATTCCAGGCCAGTGTGAAATAGTCCTTGATAATTTCATATCTGCAGCCCCTCTCTCCCAACTGACAGACCCAGCTACACACACACACACATGCACACACACACATGAATAAGCACATGTACAGTGGAGAGTGTGCACACACACAAACAAAAAAAAAGGAAGGGGAAAAAAACAAACCCAGGAAAGCTATTTAGGGCACCGTTCCCATCGGGTTTCTCTGCAAAGCAGTTTAACTGTAGTTAGTAAGTGCTCAGTGTAATCTAATAAAAGGCATTTTGCAATATTAAGCAAAAAACATCTGGTACCCAGAATTCCCTGATCATTTTTAACTAGATGCAATCTCTCTCTCTTTCTCCTTCTCTTACCGACATGTGAAAAATAGCCTAATAAGGATCCTTGTGGTAAAATCAGATGGAAAATGGGGAGGAAGACTTCCACCGTCTCCAGCAGCTCATTTGAAGCAGCTCCTCCGACTTGCACAATAATAATCAGTGCTGGCCCAGTGCCGCTGGATTATTTTGTATATTCATGAAGCCGCTCATCAGCCGTCAGGAGAATGTGCAGTAATCCTTGGATGAAATAAGGCCAATCAGTGGAATAATGAGGAAGGTAATATCTCCCAAGAGGCCTGGTGTGGGTTTTCATCAAACCCTGCTGTAACTCTCCAACTATTTGCTTTACAAATGCAGGCTTTGATCTCTGATTTGGGGAGGAGAGGGGAGAGACAGAGGAGCCCTGCACTGTCCAGCCAGGGAGGGTAAGAAGCCCGCGGAGGAGGCGTGGGGAGGGGCCCGGCCTCTGAGTATCAGTCAGCTCTTGTTAACTAGAACCTCCCAGCCTTTCCACATACTGGGCCCTGATCTATGTTCACTTCGAGGGTCAATTGCAAGAGGCTTTTCCTTTTCCTTAATCTTCTGTATATTTATACGTGTGGGCCGCAACCTTCTCTAACCAGGAGGTACTGGGCCTATATAAATACCGGTTCTGTTTTTTTGTTTGTTTTGTGTGTGTGTTTGTTTTTGTTTGTTTGTTTGTTTGTTTGTTTTTTGTGTGGTTTTTCTTTTTTTTGGCCAGGAAGCAATGAAGACTTTCTAATGAACCTGAAAACCCCTATCAGAGCTGGAAGACCGTGCAGTGTGTTCCACCAGAAGTGCCTCGGTTGCTTTAATGAAGCCTTATTGCATCTTCATCAAGCCAAAAAAGTGAAACCGACGACAGAGGTGCTGATGAGATAAACACCATCAAGCATCCGCACCGCATTCTTTTTCCAAGACACACCAGAGTCAGTCGGCAAGGCAAGTGAGCCCCATCACGCACCTGCCTCGGCCTTGTGTGTGTCTTTGGAGTCAGAGGTGGCTCGCACAGGGCTGGCCGCAGAGACGTCCTCCTGTTAGACTCCCTTAAATAGTGTGTTGGACAGAAAGTGCCGCTACCATAATCACCATTGTTTCATTTCTCCTCCCCCACACTCCCTACCTCACTTTCCTCTTCTTTCTCCCATGCACTTGGCCGTGACTCTCTTTTCCTACACACAGGCATTGTACACCTCCTCCCACATCACACATTTATGTTCTTTTTCTCCTTGTGACTTTACATAGCAACTGAAATAATAACGGTTTGTATTTAGTCCAAGAGACAAGCTAGTTGAATATTGAACTAGAATTGCAATGTACATATAAATTGTACGTTCGTGGGAAAGAAAAATATGTCCCTTTCTCATCTACCTTGTTAGACAAATAAATGCAATTTCATTTATTCGTCATGTAAAAGGTAAGTAGTATCCAACTATCTATCAGAAATGCCTGGACACTTGCTCAGTCCTTCTTATCTGATGCTCAGTCTCCCTGGATGGAGAGCAATGGACATGAACAATTCAGTGTAGTTCTCAATGAGGAAGATTTTGTTTGAAGTTTATTATGGGTTATTAAGTCTGGAAATTTTCTATTTAAACCAGCTAGCAGCCTACCTTGATTATATATGAAGTATATCTGATTTAAAAAAAATATATTGTACATTTTTGCATAGTCTATTATGAAAACATTTCATTAATAAGTGCTGCTATTAAAATACAGGTAATATATAGGCTCTTACTAATATTAAAAACAGTGAATAAGAAATTGAGGAAAATTTCAGTATATTAAAATCACTTCTTTGAAAATTAAGTATAATGAGGTGTACAATAAACAAGGTCAAACAAGTTAATTCGAAACGATGAAATGAGGTGAAAAGGAATTAAAGGAGATTGCTGGAACAGATTTATTCACTTACTGTATGATGATGTCATTAACAAATCCTTGTGCTGCATTAGGGGCGGTTGACATTACCCGCAGCACAAATGGTCTTTGGGCAGAAGAGATTTCCTATGGCACTCCTCAGTGGGCTTATTAATTGTGTTTCTGAGCACCTTGGAACAAGCCAGGAGGATTTCCATGAAGAATCTGAAGCAATATTGCCTTTGAAGCCTGGCCTTTCAGGAAGAGGTGACTTCAGCGTCTTGCCTTTGATTCTGAGGGAGTGGGTGTTAGAATGAGACTATTTTAGAGAATGTGAAAGGGCTAAATTTGACACTTGATTCACCCTATTCTGGGATTTTAAACTGTGATGTAAATTAGTTTGAAACCGGTCTTTCTTCCATTTTCTCTTTTCAAAATGTAATACACTTAAATGACAGAGATTAATTACTAAAGTAATTACTGTTGGAAAGCAAAGGGACAGTTGTATGAGACACGCTTTCTTATGATGACCAAGTCTTTCTTGACAATTATGCTTAATTCCAACAATGATGATTCTGTGTGGCAAAATCTACCCACACAAGGGCACACAGCATTGACGCATTTTCACTCACAGAGAAATATTAGAAAGAGGTAATTACATCTGACTGAGATGCAGCCATGTCCAACCACAGGGGTCTCACCAGAATCTTTTCGTAGGGGCATGAATAATGCCCCTACCTCTGGTTACCCGTCCTGGTTTTCTGCTTCATGCGCTGGCCTAGGCTGAGACTGGGCTAACCGGACTATGTAGTAATGCACATGTGAAGGGTAACATGGCATCTTTCTACTCTCCCACCCTCACTCTTCTACTCTGTACTTGATATTTCTAAGTGCAAAAAAGCCTCACTCAAGGGGGCACCCAAAAGGAGCCCTGGATGTACATGTCTTGAATCTGTAAGGTACACGAACAAGGGCCACAGGAGGCATGTAATACAACTCTGGAATTCTAAACACTTTTAGAATTAATGTTGGACTGTCATAAAAAAAATGAATGGATGATCGCGAGGAAAAGGCTCACTGATTATTGACTCTAATAATTGGCTCGCAGATCTCAAGGGTCCCTCTACCACCTTTGACCCCGTTCTTATTGCTGTCTTCATTGTGGCCACCTCCCAGGACAGAATTATGACACGCTGTTAACATGAACCTCTGCGCATCATCCAAGGATGGACCAGGCCTCTTTAAATGGTCGACATAAACCCTGAAGGCCCATCACAGGCCACTGTGACAGGCGGCACAGCTCCCTCAGGCAGTCACAACTGGGGTTCCATGGGTGGCAGCAGCCAGGGCTGGGAGGCGAGAGTGGGAGGAGGTGGGCAAAGAAGGAGAGGAAGAGGAACAGGAGAAAAGGAATCTTAGACAAAGAGAGTAACCTGAGTGTTAAGAAAGAGCAACATTGAAGAACCTCACTGGGTTTGGCTGCTCACCATTCGGTTATTCTGACAACACTGTACTCACGAGACCAGGCCAAGAACCCTTGTTTACTTAAGGGCACAGCCAGGAGTCCCCTAAATGGGATCAACTTAAAGATGGGAACATGTCATCACTGCTGATGGCATCAAATGAGGGGCCGGTGAAGAAGAGAATGGAAAAGGGGAGAAAGGAGAAATGTGGGAAAGGGAGAAAAAGGGAGGCAGAGAAAACGAAAGGAAGTAGGAGAATGAGCAGGAGGCTGGGGTCAGGCTCCGCTGCTTCCTCCCAGGTGTTGGTGCAGGCATGATTTCAGCCGTGAACCATAATCAACTTCCTTAATGAAATACGTAATTAACATATTATAATTGTGGTAAAGATGATTTTGACAGAAATCATTTTCCATATCTAATACTATGCTAATTTAATCTGTTCCTTACTCCCCGACATGACCTTTAGTGATTAAGTTTCATGGTGGAATTGTGTGTTTTTTTTCTTGATGGATTGATTTATCCACACTGGTTGAGACCCCTCTCTTGGTATAGCTGTCATTTTTTTTATCCCTTTAAATATCTCTCACAGGCATGCATGTCCATACATACACAGGCACAGACATGCGCAGAGAAGTGTGAGTGCAACAAAAGGAAGAAGAGATGCATTTTTTCATGTGACTTTCAGAACACTGGTCATCAACCCATAGATACATGGAAGGTAATGTTCAGACCCAAAAGAAAATATTATATTTCTTCTAAATACCTGGGTTTCAGTGCTTCTGTTTTTAGTCATGTGGGTGTGGCAAATGTGATTAGTATAATTAAAAGGTAGCAAATCCATCAAACTATTTGGTTACCTAAGGAATGAATAAAAAGGTAGAAATACAAAAATGTTTGACCAGATTTTCTCTTATACTGTACTTACTCTTGTACCTTTTGAATGTAGTTGTTATCATACAATAATCTTAATGACTCACTTTAAAAAAAATTATCTTTATTGCTAAAAGTATTATAGATATCTCCTCTTTCCCCCCACTGACCTCCTCATACATATATAATTAAATAGAAATACTGAACATTTTTCTTCCTTTGGTTTTGACAGCATAAAATAGATTTGGATCTTAAAGGAATAAAAGGATTTAATGGTTACTTGGACATATGGAAAGCCAGGGACCAATGGTACTTTAGGTAACTGTTTCTCAAATATTTTCACTTCAACTCACAGTAAGAAAGATATTGTGCAACGTCAACCAAAACACATATATAGAATTTTTTGAATACTTAACATTTAGGATGCATTTTGATCTAGTTTGATCTAGTCTGTTCTATTCTATTCTATTCTATTCTATTCTATTCTATTCTATTCTTTCTGTTTTAATCTATACAAGCTTATCCCAACCAATTAAAAAATGCCAGTCCAGAGAAAGTAAGTGTATTTCTCTACTTTATGAGTCATTCCAGACTCTAATAAAAAGTCACAGCTGAAGTAGTCAAGTTCCATCATTACATTCTTTGGCTTTTTCATATGATTGTATTACATATGACTTTGTTCTAGCCAACTTCTCTAGAGATGACCGTAGGCTGTGCATAACTGATTTTGTCACATTTAGGAGGTTAAACTTAGAATGAGTAATTGAGGAGCTTTTAATTCTGGTTCCACCTTGTCAGTACTCACATGTATGGAAGTTGTCAAGTTCATTTATATTATTTTATGCCTTACTTTCCTCATGTGTAAAATGGACTCAAAATTCTAAACTGCAAGTCCTAATTGTCATAGCTAAAGACAAATAATATTAAAAGAATGGGTAGGATATGTTCAACACTGAAAAGAAAACATTTGGAAATACTAAAATTTATAATAGCTGCTGAACTTGTCTCATCTACATCACAATTTGGGGGAATGTCAAAAAGAAGCAATTAATTGAAATAATTGTATTAGATGTTCATTGTTTTGATTTTATTTATAGGAATTATACATGAACAACATTTAGTACCTGAGCTGGTTGGTCTACATATATTTAGGACAATCAGAAGTTTGTCCTGCCATTTTTAGCTCATATATCCTATCTAATAAAAGAGAAACATGGTAATTAGCCGTAACTTCGCTACCCTTCCCATTGGCTAATCAGGGCGATATGCAAATTAACTGCCAGCCAAGATGGCGGCCGGCAGCCAGGCAACTGAAGTGAACATGAGGCTTGCTTGCTCTAGTGACGGAGAAAGCCAACATTCCCCGCCTGCCACAGCCCAGCTCTGAGCTTGCTCTCTAAGAAACATTGTTGCAAATATAGAAGCTAAACAAAAGCCCAGAAACCTGCTTTCAGTCAGCCGGGATCTCAGAGCTGGAGTCGAAACAAAGTTTCAAATACAGAAGGTAAACAAAGCCCAGAAACCTGCTTTCAGCAGCCGAGGTCTGAGCTAAAGCCAGCTCTCAGCTCCAGTGACAGCCATAGAAGGTAAATAAATCCCAGAATAAAAAAAAAGAAAAAAAGGAGAGGTTGGGAGGAGCTTCAGTCACCCGCCAGCCTGAAAATGGCCCTCAGCCCCTCACCCAGACTGGCCAGGCACCCCAGTGGGGACCCCCACCCTGAAGGGTGTGTGACCAGCTGCAAACAGCCATCATCCCCTCACCCAGGCTGGCCAGGCACTCAAGCGGGACCCCCACCCTGATCCAGGACACCCTTCAGGGCAAACCAGCCGGCCCCCACCCATGCACCAGGCCTCTATCTTATATAGTAAATGGGTAATATGCCTCCCAGCACCGGGATCAGCAGAGCAGCAAGGCTTCCCAGCACAGGATCAGTGGAGCCACGAGGCCTCCTGGCTTGGGATCAGTGGAGCCACAAGGCCTCCCGAACCCAGGATCAGCGGAGCCGAGAGGCCTCCTGGCACCGGGATCAGCTGAGCAGAGAGGTCTCACTGCCCTGTGTCAAGCAGAGCAGCGAGGCTTCCCAGCACCAGGATCAGTGGAGCTGTGAGGCCTCCTGGCCCCTGGATCAGAGTGACAGGGGGCAGCGCCCAAACCCCCTGATCTCCCTGCGGCTCTGTGTGTGACAGGGGGCGAGGCCACAACCTCCCTATCCGCCCTGCTCTGTTCCTGAAAGGGGAAGGTGCCCCAACCCCCTGATCAGCCCTGCTCTGTGCCTGATAGGGGGGAGCTCCCCAACCTCCTGATTGGCCCTGCTCTGTGTGTGACAGGGTGCGGGGTCCCAATCTCCCCATGGGCCCTGCTCTGTGTGTGACGGGGTGGAGCCACAACCTCCCCATCGGCCCTAACCTGAGTGTGACTGAGGGTGGCATCACAACCTCCTGATCCGCCCTGCTCTGTGCATGACAGGGGGGAGCTCCCCAACCCCCTGATCGGCCCTGCTCTGTGCGTGATGGGGGGAGCTCCCCAACCTCCTGATCGGCCCTGCTCTGTGTGTGACAGGGGGGAGCTCCCCAACCCCCTGACTGGCCCTGCTCTGTGTGTGACAGGGTACGGAGCCCCAACCCCCGTGATGGGCCCTGCTCTGTGTGTGACAGGGGGCAGCGCCCCAACCCCCTGATCGGCGGGCTCTGTATGTGACAGGGGTGGTGCCACAACCCCCTGATCTGCCCTGCTCTGTGCATGACAGGGGGTGGCGCCGCAACCTCCCCATGGACCCTGCCTTGAGTGTGACAGGGGGCGGCACCCCAACCCCCCAATGGACCCTACCCTGAGTGTGACTGAGGGTGGCATCGCAACCTCCGCCGTGCTCTGTGCATGACAGGGGGCGGCGCCCAAACTCCCCAATCGGCCCTGCTCTGAGCCCGACCAGGGGCTGCGGGGCAGGCACCTAGGGATTGGGCTTGCCCTCTGCCACCCGGGAGTGGGCCTAAGCCAGCAGGTCGTTATCTCCCGAGGGGTCCCAGACTGTGAGAGGGCACAAGTGGGGCTGAGGGATACCTCTCCGCCCCCGGCCAGTGCACAAATTTTTGTGGACCGGGCCTCTAGTGTAAATACAAAAATGGAAAATTAAATTCCTTTTAGTTCCATATGAAAGGCAACATCTGCAAGTGCATTAAAATGCACATCAAGAACAGCAGTTGGAAGTTTGTCTTGTGACTTATTTTCAGATAAATTGGTCATGTTCAGCAGTTCTGAAAACTTGAACCTTCCAACTTCCATGAAAAGAGAAAGAAGTGAAATGACCCTAAAAAGTGGCAGTGATAAAGATGGAATTATATGATCACCTGGGTCTCCATCAAGGCAGTATCTTTCCCTTTGGTATACAACATTAGTTAGCTCAGAGTGCTTTACACATTTATAGTAACTTTCTAACTTTCCAGAATGTCCTCATGCTCTGATCATTTATGATACACAACACTTTCTATTTTCATATTTATTTTAGAAAGAAGTCAAGACTGAAATTAAACATTTGCATCAAGTTGGCAGTATTCTTTTTTATCTATTGTCTGACAGTCTCTGCCTTTTTAATCGAGTGCTTAGCCCGTCATATTCAATGTAATTTTTGAAAAGGTTACATTAGCTATTTTGCTGTTTTCTGTCTTGTGTCTTTTTGTTCCTCTGTGCCTTTTTTTTTAACCACACCCTTTTGTGTCAAATTTATTTTATCTTGCTAACTTAATTCCTTTCTTAATTTCAAACTGTTTTGTTTTTTAGTTGTATTTTAGTGATTGCTCCAAAAATTTCGTTATGCAACTTAACTTAGCACAGTCTACTTAAGGATAAGTGACTTAATTCTGATAAAATATAGCAACTTTGTTCCATCCAAGCTCTATTTCCTCCCCTCTCCTTTGTGCTATTATTTTCATGTATATATTACATCTATATAAGTTATAAACCCAACAGTGCATGAAGTATTGTGGCATTGTTTGATATAATTTTATGTTTTTAAAGAAATTTTTAAAGATAAAAATATATTTACATCATGTATATAAAAAATTTACCCACATCTTTATCATTTCTGGTGTTCTTCATTTCTTCCTAAGGATTCAAGTTATTATATTGTGTCATTTCTTTTCAACCTGAAAGATTGAAAAGATTCCTTTTAGTATTTCTTGAAGGGTAAGGATTCTAGCAATAAATTATCTTAGTTTTTGTTTATTTGGGTATGTCTCTATTTTGTCTGTTTTTGTTTGTTTGTTTGTTTTTTGCATATAGAATTCTGGTTTGACAAGTTTTTCTTTCTTTTAGCATTTTGATATGTCATCTCTGCTTTTTAAAATTTTTTTTATTGATTAAGTTGTTACATATGTGTCCTTATCCCCACATTACCCCCTATCCCTGCCCCACTCATGCCCTCACCCCCCTGTTGTCTGTGTCCATTGGTTAGGCCTATATGCTTGCATATAAGTCCTTTGGTTGATCTCTCCCCCTTACCCCCACCCTCCCCTACCTTCCCTCTGAGGTTTGACGGTCTGATCGATGCTACTTTCATTGTTTATGATAATATGTTAGTTATTTATTGTATGATCATTTCCTTTATGTTATAGTCTTTTTTCTTTTCTTTGTCTTTGGTTTGCAGCAGTTTGATTATGATAGAAGATGCAGGTATAGATCTGTTTTAGTTCATCTGATTTGGATTTTTGGACTTCCTGAATCTGTAGATTTTTTTAATTAAATGTGGGAATTTTTTCACTATTGTGTGTGTTTTTTTTAAATTTTTTTCTGCTCCTTTCTCTAACTCTTCTTTTGGAACTCCCATTACACATGTGTTAGTATATTTGATATTCCAAGGTTTCCGAAACTCGATTCACTTTTCTTAAACCTTTGTTGTCTCTGTTTTTTTGGATTGCATAATTTCTATTGATTTATCTTCAAGTTTCTTTGATTATTTCTTCTGCCATCTCAAGTCTGTTGTTGAGCCCATTTAGTGAATTTTTCATTTTAATTATTGTTCTTCAACTATAGAATTTCCATTTGGTTCTTTTTTAAAAATATCTGCTCCTTCATTTTGATTTCTTATTTGTGTAGACATCACTATCATATGTTCCTTTATGTCTTTAAAGTTATTTTTAAAATTTATTGCATATGTTTAAAATAGCTACTTTGAAGTTTTTGTCTGCTAAATCCAACATCTGAGCCCACTCAAATTCAGTTTCTATTGGTTGCTTTTTTTACTCTGAATATAGGTCACACCTTCTTGTTTTTTAGCAGGTCTCATAGTTTTCTAAAATCAGAGACATTTAATAAAGTAGATTTTAGCTAGGTTGGATCCTTTTTTAAAAATAATCCCTCAATTTTTATTTCTTTTTAAATAATTTGTATGGTCTTAAATTGTGGAGTCTCTCTCCATTGTGGTGTATGGCCATTGATTTTTCTGAGATTTACTTATTTTAGTCATTATACTTTAGGCTTCCTTCTGTGGGATTGCACTTGTGTCTGCATAACTTAATGATTAGTCAGTGACCTGGATGGAGGTTGTGCTCAAATACCTTGTACCTGTTATGGCTTCTAACCTTGTCAATTGATATGTGTATGAGTTGGGATGTGCACTCAGAGTTCAGTCACTTCTCCAATATGTCTCACCTTTTACTTTATTCTCAGCTTCTCAGTTCTCCCTTACACGTGGACATAGTTTATAGTCAGCCAGGATGTGTGGAGTGCTTATCTCTGTCCTTCCATGGCCTCCTCATTTCTAGAATTTCATCACCAAATTTCTGCTGGGCCTGACCTAAATGGGCCTTTAATATGGAGATAAAAAAGCTATGGGTTTCCCCCACTCATTGCCTAACAAGTTTGTTGCATTTACTGACAACTCCACCTTGAATTTTCAGTCTCCATTCCAAGTTGACTGCTCTCTTCCGCAGTGATAGCCAGAATGCTGGTTCTCAAGACCATCCCTGCCCTTGTAAAAGTACAATGTCATCAACTGGGTGAGGATGGGAACGTGAAATAATTCTCAGGGAAAAGGGCCAAATATTCTTACTGTTTTGATCCAGTTTCCATAGTGTTTCATGATTTTAAAAAACTTGTCAATGTGTTGTTCAAATTTGGTCAATCTCCAGAACCCTGAAAACGTTGCTTTATACTTGTTCATCCTTATTTATGTGGGAGATGACTTGCCAGCCTCTTCACATTGACATTGCCAGAATTCCATTTATCAAAATTGGGTTTAAAATGATTTTCATTATAACAAATAGAAGGAAGGGGATAAAAATTATCCACTTATGTTAAACTTTCTTTCTCCGAGTTCTCTCCAGGTCACATATCTGCACAACAGCTTAATTATTTGCTTTGTATATCAAAACATCATGGTGTCCTAGCATCCTAGAAACTCATTCTTTGCATGGAAAAGCCATTCTTCACTTTTCATCAGCAGGCCTGGGAAGATTGAAACTGTCTTTCACTCAGCCCCACCCATTGTACAGGAAGATAAAATGGGCTAATATTTTCTTCTTTCTTACAAATATACAGAAACCATAAAGTATGTTATCTTAAGAAACAGAATGACTTACTATCTGACATAAAGGTTTTATTTTCTTCTTTCACGTGCTTTTTATTTTTAAAAGCCAGCTGAGATATAAGAAGGATTAAAGACTGTTTATAGACTATGGCATCATGATTCTTTTTGTTTTTTAAAAATATAGATTTTTATTGATTTCAGAGAGGAAGGGAAAGGGAGGCAGAGATAGAAATATCAATGATGAGAGAGAATCATTGATTGGCTGCCTCCTGCATGCCCCCTACTGGGGATCCAGCCTACCACCTGGGCATGTGCCCTGACCAGGAATCGAACCATGACGTCCAGGTTCATAAGTCATTGCTCAACCACTGAGTCACACCAGCAAGGCCATGATTCTTAATTTGATGATGATTGACAGGAGAGAAAGGAATGAAGATAGAAAAGGGTTGTATTCTAAAACATGACAACCACACATCACAATTTTATTGATTTTTAATTAGTTCTCAATAAGTGTAATTCATCTTCTTAAACTTTAGAACAACTAAACTTTTGTAGGTTTCCATATTAGACTTCTCATATAAATTGGAAATTATAAAAATGCTTTGTTAGACTGTTTCTTGATATTGTATTCAGATATATAGTAAATATAACTATAGATAGCACACCAGAGAGAGAAGCACTCACAGAAATTGAGAACTGACACTTAAGGGTTTTTTGTCTTTCTTTCCCTGCAATGTCAAAGTGAGATTAAAATTACTGAACTTTTCCAAATTTATAAAACAAATAGATTTCAGATAAACCAAATGGGCGAGGCAATGGCTGAACAGATTTTTGATGTTGTACAGATTTTTTGTTGTTGTTGCTTGTTTTACCTGGCTATTCGAGGTTGATTGAGGCTAAAATACATTAATATCTTCTTACTCTCTTACATATACATTTACTCATGATAGTATAATATTTTGAAATATTGGCAAGATTTCTTTTTATAATTACTTTTTAAAGGGTGATTCCTTTTATTCTGATCTTTTTCTCTATAAGGTTAGACCACAAGACCGAGATATATTCTCTTTAAAGAAGGGTCACAAAATATCCAGTAGAACTAAGACTCGGTTTCTTAGCTTTGAAGCCCCAGATTAAATCTTGAAATTCACGACCTTCAATTAAAAGAGCGAGCACTTGATAGGGGTAAGACTTTTTCTTCTACTCTTCTTCCTTTCTTTAAAAACTTTTCTTAAAATCTCAAGAAGAAAGAATGTGTGCCATAGCAACATTCAATGTGGATGATCAAAGAGACACATGGTGAAGAGATGAGAATTTTCTCTGTACCATGAGAAGACTGAGAAGGTGAGATCCCCAAGAAGAGATCCTGATAGTACCTGCCCCTTCCAAGAATTGAAAACCACTGGAGGTTGAGGTACAACAGAGGTGGAGAAAGAATTGAGAGATCTTACCTCTAGCTTCTTCTTAACATAAAAGCCAACCTTGGTTTACTTGGTTGGGCATCATCCCACGCACCCAACCCTAAGAGCTTGGACCAGGACCAGTTTCAGTATTTCTAAGGATGTACCATTCTTTCCATCATGCCATCCCTTGTACACTGAAAAAATCATATTGCAAGGATGGAAAAGATAGCTACTTTAAAAGCTAGTCATAGTGGATTCTGCCTTCTGGAGTCTTCTCACCAATAGGGACTGATCTTCTGGCATTTGCATTTGCACAAATAAAAGGAGCCATATATAAGATTCTTCCCACATATGAAGATTTATTTCAGATGAATTCAGAACCTAAAATCTTGACATGAATTTAGATGTCCACCTATAGTCATAAATGACACTAGCATTTTAATTTGTGCATTGAGTCACACACACTGTTATATACCTAGAACTTTGGAATTTAGGGTTCTCAAGTCATATTGCCTTATTTACTGTATGTAAAAGAACATACAACTTACCACATGCAACTATAACATTAACTTATCAGCAAGGTCTTCCCTAGAATGGAACAACATAAATGATGAGAAACAATATATGAAAAACTACTTAAAACCTCTAGAAAGAAAGATACATGGTCTCCTTATTCCTCAGATATAAAACATAGCATGGAAATTGTGTTTATAGGTGCCAACCAGTGTGACTTAATAGCGAGAGCCCGAAGTCCCACTCTTTTTAAATAGCTGATAGATGAGGCAAAGGAGATTTATCACTTTTTAATTAAGCTCGCGTCAACTCATGAAGTTTATTTCAGTACAAATCTGTTGACCAAAGTCCTTTTTGAAGAAACTGCCCCTTGTTGAAGCTTTAGTATTCATGGGAAATTTCACAATAAGCATAGATGGCTCCCTGGGCTTAGCTGCCACATTTCAACCAGAAAGGAACGCCTTCTAGTGCTTTCTGTGTGCCCAGCATATTTATGGAAATGAACCTAAGATCAATCTTTGTTATTTTAAAACCTGGAGCAGCAGATCTCATTGCCCAGAGGAAAGAACAATAAATTCTGAAATAAATCTTTTGAGACTGCAGTTTGAACCCCAAACCCATGTACGCTGCACCCATAACCCAATGGCTGCTCCTGAGCTGGAATTTGGAAGCCTCTGACCATAACCAACGGTGTCATTGGTTATATGGAAATAAAATTAAAATGTGGGCTGTGGTTCTTATCATCAAGGCTTAATAGTTTTTCTTTTAATTACAATAAAGAATTTCATTAATTTTTGGAGATGAGTTTTTATTTGCTCTAGAAAGGTGAAGGTATTTGGAACAAAGGGTAAACTGTTAAAGTAGTCACCTGATTTTAACAGTTTGGAAAGTAATGAAGAATATGTATTGAATCCAGATCACGGTTAATCTTATTCAAATCTAGAACCCCACCTGCTTTTCAAATGTTACTTGCCATTCAAAAAGCCAACTTTACTATTATTAAGATTTTTTTAAAAAAGAACCATAGCCTTAATCAGCTTAAAACAGAAGTCAACCATCCTATAAATGGACACATTTGGAGCTAATGGGAGAGGTCTGGGCCAGGCGTGAGCATTTGAGAAGCCTGGAGTGTAGTATTGGTTAACTGAAGCCAAGAAGGCCAGTTCAGAGTGCCATGGTGAAGTCAAAAGGTCTCTCACCACCCATATCACAGCTGGCCTGACAGCACTTCCAATGTTAACATCCACTAGGCCCCTCCCATGGAGTTCTGCCGCCCTCCTCCTTGAATGGCTCTGTAGTTTATCTCACAGTTCCTCTGTGCCCATAACCATTTCCTTCTGTCTATAGCCCACACATTTTCCCTTCCACTAGGAAACCTTGTCTAAAGCCTCAGCACAGATTTAAGTTTTCTCACCACCTGCTGCACTGAGGCAGGGGTTTCAAAGTTTAAAACAGGTCTGGAGCTCAGATGAAGAGGTGGAGCACTGTGATGAGGAGGCTACAGTGCTCAGAACTCTCACGGAGCATCAATTCCCCACCCTATTAGAGGCTGAATGTGTCCTCCAAGATTCATCAGTTGAAACCTACCTCCCCAAGGTAATGATACTAGGAGGTGGGGACTTTTCGAGGTGATGAGGTCTTGAGCATAGAGCCTATATAATGGGATTTGTGCCCTTATAAATAAGAGAGCTCCTATGCCCTTTCCACCAAGTGGGGGCACAGCAAGATGGTGTTTATGAACAAGGAGGAGGGCTTCACCACAGTTAATTTTGCCACATGTGTATCTTGGCCTCCCAGCCTCCAGAACTGTGAGAAATCAATGTTGTTGAAGTCCTCCAGGCTGTGGTATTTGTTCCATCAGTTGGAACTGACTGAGACCCTGCCCATGCCCGTTACTAGTGGAAACACTCTTCTGTACACTCCTATCTTGGCAAATGTGACCACAGGGAGAGAACCAGGCATCATCGACAATGCCTCCTATCCCATAACCCCATATCCCATTAAGCAGCAGTTTCCATGATCCCGCCCCTTTCAAATGTTCTCTCTGGTCCTCTCCACTTCTAGTTTTATAATCAAAGCTTCTTTGTTGTCTATCTTGGCCATTTCTTGTTGGAGTATTTCGTAGCCTTCCCCTCACCTCTGCCTCTGGGCCTGTGATGTCTGAGCCAGCCTCTGCCTCGCTGCCACAGGCTTCTTTCTAACACAGAGATGTCATCCTGTTATTCCTCTTTGTGGAAACCCTTTCAAGACATGCCTATAAGTCAGGTAAGCTACTGGCTCTGTCACCACACAGGGGACATCAAATCACACTTACTTACAGTCACAATTACTCCTGCCTCTCAGGGCCCAGGAAGGTATCATTTCTGTGTTGAGTGTTGAGCCCCAACCAGCAGGATGCACAATGTCGTGTCCCTGGGCCCAGGAAGAGTGAGCTGTAGGGAGCTCCTGTGTGGTGGTGGTGGTGGTGGTGGGGTGGGTATAATGGAGCAAAAAACAGGATCAGAGTCATCAGAAGTGTGACATGCAGTGAGAGGTAAACAGTAGCATTTGAAATTGGTGACCAGAAGGTCTGTGGTGCTCTTGGAAAAGGAGGTTATAGGAAAATGGTGATGTTGGAGGTGGGTTGGGAGGATGAGGCAGTGAAAGCAGCGGGTATAAGCCACTCTCAGAAAGTGGGAAGGAAGGTGAAAAGTGGTTGTAGCTTCAGGGTGAAACAGGGTTAAGGGAGGATTCTAAATGGTTTTTATTAATAATTAAAAATAAAGAATTGTGAGCCTGCAGGCCGTAGTAACCTTCTCTCCCATGGTCCTCCTGGAGAACCTGGGGAGCTCTGGGTCCTGAGGTCAGCACATCACAGGAAGCTTGTTATGGCCTGTGATAATCATGATTTACAAGCTGGGATTTTACAGAAAAACAGCATAATTAAAGATGTCACTGTTATTACACTGCATTTTTTTTATATAGGAGCAGGTGGAGGCTGGGACCCGGGGGCAAATAAATACCTCTTTGTTGTTTTAAATGAAGCAGGGTTGTTTTTTTTAAATTATTATTATGACTTAGGGCATTTCATTAAAATTGATCAGCCAGGTTTAATGCGGGATTGACTGCTGTGAATTTGTAAATTTACCTTAAAGAAAAACCAATTTGTGTCAAAAAAATCTACAAACAAATCACTCAAGTGACTATTAGAACGTGAATTTCTGTCCTGTGCGCATTCTTCAGTGGGAGAATACGAACACACCATGTGTCTCTGACTAGAGATATGTCAGGAGCCACAGAAAGGTATGGGGACAAGTGGATGACTCAGTTGGCTGTGATTTTTGTTCTTTTTCAATGAAAGATGTCAACCATGTTCGTGTGCTCACCAGCACGTATTCAGAGAGGCCCTGATATGTGGATATCCCTGGCTGAGAGGTGTGTAATTTGAAGATAAACAGCATCCATGTACTTGTTCACTCTTCACGTCCATACCAGAGGGTGAGATCAGACTGAAGACGAAAACACGGAGGCCATACTGTGACAGCAGCTCTGTTTCCCTTGATCGTGGTGAGAAACAGGTTCCTGCAAATACTGCTAACAACACTGCAAGTTTAGACAACAAATAGAGAGGACCGATGCACTCTTTGCAATTTGCATTTTAGCTTTAATCTTAAAGCCTATTTAGTTTTAATTTTTTAGCTTAGATCCTTTTCTCTTTCTTGAAACCTACAATGATCTGGGGGACTCATAATATAAAGAGTGAACCTGATTTTTTAAAAAGGGAATGTATCTTGTACAAAAATATTAGCATGATCTTTGCATTTAAAAGCATCTGTAATTCATAATATATGAAGTTATCACAAATTCTTATGTATCCCTACACATACATTTAAGACCTGAGTTATATGTAAACGGCTTCTTAAAATCTATTACAACTTTCATATTTTGTAAACTGATGACATAGATTTTTCAGTTGATAATTATTTCTATGCTATTCTAAGTAATTCTGTCCTATTGTAGGTTTACATTTCCAAAAATTCTTAACTCATTTCTTTTTGGTATTTATGAAGAAAATTGCAAACCTTGAGGATTTCTGATGATCTAGAATAAGTTCTAAGAATGAATCTCTTTCCATGAACAAAAATGAAAATTTTGGAGTGTAAGTAAAACCTTTATGAAGACTGAAAAAGGCTAATATAAATGCCCCATAAGGATGGAGACTTTTTCTTGCTTACCAAATTTTTCCAATAGTGTTTAAGTATTTATTAAGACATTCAAGAAATAGTGTCTCTCTTTATGTGTAATATTCTATATCATTTTACACGCATTGATTTTATTTTATTTTTTAATATATGTTATTAATTTTTTACAAAGAGGAAGGGAGGAGGGATAGAGAGTTAGAAACATCGATGAGAGAGAAACATCGATCAGCTGCCTCCTGCACACACCCTACTGGGGATGTGCCCGCAACCAAGGTACATGCCCTTAACCGGAATCAAACCTGGGGCCCTTCAGTCTGCAGGCTGACAATCTATCCACTGAGCCAAACCGGTTAGGGCTACATGCATTGATTTTAATACTGTTAAACTGATCTGAATTTGATTTTAAATTATGTATGAATACATATTTTGTTATATATGTATGTTATGTATAATAAGTATTCTTTACATGTAATCTATGTCTAGTATATAAGATATACAATATAACTTAATACATTAATATATGTAAATTATATTATTAAATTATATATAAATATATAAAATATATTTTATATAAATGATTAAGCAGGTTTAAGATACACTTTTGAGTTTTATGGCCATTTTGATCCAAAATTATCTAATTTCTAAGACATAGTCTCTCACTGATTTACTATACATACAGATGTAGCCAAGTGGTAGACCTGGTCCAATTGCCTTGAGCCCATTGGTTTTGAACTGATGATTTGCTTAAATTTGAAGTTCTTTTTCATTCTCTGAATTTGAGTTGTCTCTATATAGATATAGACACGTTCTTCCTATATATGACACCAAAATAACTGATTTATAAATATGGCCTACCTAATTCAGGTCTGTCTTAACAGCAGTGCATGAAATAAAACATCTAGGAAGTTGAGATTTCTCTATTAGTTGTCTGGTTAAAATATCTGGTTAAACAAATAGAACCCAGTTGACCTCAGTATGTAATGATATAAAGAGTATGGACTTTTATTTCTTCTACACACAATCATTTCAAGGTGGGAAATCCAGGTCAACTGGTCCACTCCTCTCTTCAAGGTCATTCAGAGACCCAGGTTCCTTCCCATTTTCTGCTCAGTCCTCCCCAATACCATTGTCATTTTCCGCATGGCCAAAGCTCCGTCACTCCTGGATTCACACCAGTGGGAAGAGGGAAGAGAAAAGACAGCTCTGGAGGCTTAATTCCAAAATTCAAGGATGCTGTACATCACTTGTGTTCACTTTTTGTTAGTGAGAACACAGGTACATTGCCACAGCCAATTGTATGAAAGTTGAAAAGTCTAGTCTAGCTGAACAATTGCATATTTTGAGGCCCAGATTTTACTGCCATTGACGAGGGGAGGATGGACTTTGGAGGAGACCTACCAACCTTTTCCTCAATGACCATCTTCTGCAGGAGTATTCTTTTAGAAATGGGAGGAAACAACCAACTTCATTTTAGAGATAATTAATAGAATAAAATTCTTCAGTTCAGCATCAAACAGACCATCCAACCTCAGAGGGAAGGCAGGGGAGGTGGGGTTGAGAGATCAACCAAAGGACTTGTATGCATGCATATAAACATAACCCATGGACACAGACAGTAGGGGGTGAGGGGATGTGCCTGGGGGGGGGGGTGGGAACGACTGGGGAGAGGTCAATGGGGGAAAAAGGAGACATATGTAATACTTTAAACAATAAAGAATTAAATAAAAAAAATTCTTCAGCTCCTAAAAAAAATATGTCCCCACTGTCCTCTGCAGAAGCCTTCCTCTTCTATATGATGTTATGTAAAATGTTGGCGCTTTATCTTAAGAGCTCATCCAGTGGAGTTGGAGCAGAATTGTTTACTATTTGAAAATGGCATTGTAACCAAAAACAGGGGAGAGGCACATTTAGCCTGGAGGAAAAGAAGACCAAGGTGAAGCCATGTTACCATCTTAGTTTTGTGAAAATCTATCATATATTATTAGAAGGGAAAGCAAGTTAGAAAAGAAGATTGCAGTGATTGGGAAATTGACCAGATACTTCTAAGATCTCTTCAGGAATTATGTTTCTATGAAAAATAATAATTAATAAACATGTCTTTAATCAACATTTATTGAGCTTCTATTATTAGCCAACTTGCAGGTTTCTAGGCATACTATGATAAGGCGTAACCTTTATCCCCTAATTGAAATCACATCATGTCTTGTAGTATATATTTTCAAGTACATTTTTATTTGCTTCAATAGTTGAGTAGCCTTAATCTGAGAGCATTTCAGATTCTGCCCTTTTATATTAGCTTAGTTGACTGTTGGTGTTCAGTTATTTCATTGATAGATTGCCTCAGGATAGTTTAAAATAGAAACTATGTGGCTTTTTTCTTTTGCAAAAGTCTGTCTATGCTTTAAAAAATTTCTTTGAAAATAGGCACAAAATTATATTTTAAATGTCTAATTAGATAATGCAATCTAGAATTAAGTGGAAAAAACAGATTTCAAAAAGAGTTGGGTAATTTATCTGATCCCGTTTTATCTTAAATTTGATCTGTAGAGCTCAAGGGATTTTAAAATGCTTTTTAAAAACATGGTATGGACAGTGACTTTTATGTAAAATACACTTTTTAAATTCTTATTAAGAATTCTTCACCTGCTTTGTATCAGTGCTTGTCTTTGCAAGCAATCATTACTATTCACCAAAACAAAGGGAAAAATAGTAGTACTTCTGAGGCTGTAAGTATCTTAATTTTAGTTATAATCACTTATAGAGGCTACAAAAAACATGGTGAGAGAAACTTTGTGTGAGAAGTTTAAAGTTCCTAATTAATCAGTCTAAGCAAGAGAGTCATTAATCCTAGTCTGTCTTCCTTTTCACATACTTTGAGTAAGAAATGGGCATACTAGAAAAATAAATAAAACATGTAGAAAAATTCTCTCTTAAAGACATTCTATTCCACATACGTTTTTAAAATTATTGTTTTGTATTATTTTATATTAAAACACAATAGTAATTTTTAAAGATACTTTAGAAATATGCAGGCATTTATTTATGAAGTTTTTCTGAAAAGGCTTTTTAGAACAAGGGCCTGGGGTGTATTTATTCAGCATTTTAGTGGAATCCTCCAAACTTAACAAAAGTGCTAATTCATCAGTCTTAGAACTAGATGTGGTTTTCCTATCTGCCCATGAAATCAGGAAAGTCATCCAGCTCATCACTAAATCCCCGTTTACTGTTACCTCCTAAGGACAGAGGCATCTGTCTGTTTCATTCACCACTGGGTCCCTGAGGTCAGCCACAGTGACTGGTGCATAATAACCTCTCAATAAATGTTTTCTGAGTGCGCATATGAATTAAGCATTTTGAAGAGATGGCGAGCCTCATTAGAAGAGACATCGCCACGATGGATGTTCACGGAAGGACTCTGTGAGCCCAGGGCCATCTGCAGAAGAGCAGGACTCACGCCTGGCAGGAGCAGGGCGAACTTTCTTTCAAAGCAGATGTGGCCTTTGGCAATATTGTGAGGTGACTTATAGAGGTGTCCTTTGCCTTTTTGAAAAGTAAGTTATAATTTACATACAATGAAAGGTACACATTTTATGTATTCAATGCGCTGAATTTTGATGATTGCATGCATTTGTGTAACTACCAAAAACAAAACAAAACAAAAACAAAAACAAGGTACAGAATATTTCCATCACCTGAGAAAATTCCTTTGTGTTCCTTTCCAAGAATTTCCCATGCCCACCCAACAAGCCCGGGCAACCACTTTCCTGAGCTCTGTGCCCACAGCCCGGTGCTTGTCTTGTTCTTCAGCTAGTGAAAACAAACCACTTTGTGATAGTTCCTTTCACTCAGAATAATATTATTGAGATTCATCCATGTTTTTGCATGTATTGAGAGAGAGAGAGTGAGAGAGAGAGAGAGATACATCTACTCGTTGACCCCCTTATATGCCCTGACCAGGAATCAAACCTGCAATCTAGGTAAGGGCCCTGAATGGGAATTGAACCCAGGACCTTCTGGTGCATGGGATGATGCACCAACCAACTGAACCACACCAGGCAGGACATGGTTCCTTTTTATCAGTTAGTGGAATTCCATTGTATAAATATACCACAGTTTATGAATCCATTCTTTTCCTGATTGACATTTTGGTTGTGTTCAGTTTGGGTCCATTTTCATTTAATTTGGGTAAATATTTAGGAATGGAATTGCTAAGGAGCAGATGTAAATTTATCTTTACATGAAACTGCTGAACAAAGTGATTACCCCATTTCACTGTCTCTCCAGCAGCGTATAAAGCAGTGCTCCCCACCCTCACCAATGTTTGGTATTACCAATCATCTTATTATAACCATTCTTGTGGGTGTGAAATGGTACTTTACTGTGGTATTAATTTTTATTTCTCTGAAAACTAATGATGCAATATTTTAATGCGTTAACTATTCATGTATCTTTCATTGTTAAGTATCTGTACAGAAGTCTTTCTAAGTCAGAATGACATCTATTGCTTCCATCAGCTTTCCCAAGCACATGATTTTGATATAGAAGGACCTCTGATTAGTCTAACAGTTTACTCACAATATAAAAGAGACCACTTATTTTTCAGTGCCATGCTAATTTTCATGAGGTTTTTGTTATTAATAAATAATCATCTAATTATTTAACAAAGTCTGAAAAGCAGATAAAACAGAGCACTTGCCAAAAGAGAGCCACAAATTTGTATAACCTTCCAGATTTTATAATTATAGACATAAGAAGGCTTCTTCTTATTATGACAAATCTGTCTATAAAAACTACCTAATACTGCTGCACTGATTGACAAAGATTTGGTTAAATGAGATATTTCACCACTATGTATATAGAAAGAATGTATATTTACTAATGTCATTTCCCATGAACCAAAATATATAAGATCCTTGAATGTGTCATGTTGCCTTTTGTGAGATAAGCTAAGCTTTTGTTAGTCATTTTGTTTTATTTAGGTCCCATTTTTAGAATCTAGCTAATTTGATAGTTTGATGAGGTCACAGGTTACTATTTGACCAAAACGAGAAATAAGAGTTCCACTAAAGAACTGGGTTTTAATGAGTTCATTTCCCCCTTATCATCCTCTTCCCTAGTTCCATATGACTTTTTTTTGCATGGACAAAAGATACTAGCACCTGGAAATGTCATGAGCTACATTGGACTATTTTACAATTGAAGAGTAATTTCAGTAAAACCATCCAAGGATGTATTTCTTGATGGTGATGATGATGATGGTGATGGTGATGGTGATGGTGATGATGATGGTTATGATAGTGATGATGATGGCAATGCTGATTATGATAGTGATGATGGTTATGATGGTGATGTTGATGATGATGGTGATGATAGTTATGATGATAATGGTGATGGTGATGGCGGTGATGGTAATGATATTGATGAATTAATTACCCTTCTGGAGCATGTACCATGTGCCAGGCACTGTTGTACATGCTTCATATGCATTGGTTCATTTAATCCTCATGACAACACTATGAGGTTTTAAGAATGAAAGGTAACAATTTACATGGAACTGGGTACATATGCTGAGAATTTCCATCTATCAGAGCAACCTTCTAAACCATGGATGCACAATGACTTGCCAGGGGAACTTTGAAAAGATGTAGGAGCCTGAGCCCCACCCCTGAGGTTCTGATGGAATTGGCCTGCGGGGGGAAGGGGGTAATCCAGGCATTGCTATTTACTTTTAAATAGCCCCTGATTTGATCTGTCTATGCTGCCATGATTGAGGACTGTAGCTCTGGGGTTTGACTTTCACTTAGCAATTGTGCATCTTAGGGAATCACCTAATCTCCCCGAGCATCATCTGGAAAATATAAACTACAATTGTCCTTCATAATTCACAAGTCAACTGTGATAACTGGCAATGATAAAACAATAAGTTATTGTTTGCTAATCAACTTAAAAAGCTGAATGGTAATCAGATTAAGTATTGTCATTGCCCTGGCCGGTGTGGCTCAGCTGGTTGAGCATTGCCCCGTCCACCAAAAGGTTGCCGGTTTGATTCCTTGTCAGGGCACATGCCCGGGTTTCTGGCTCACTCCCTGGGATGCGTGCAGGAGGATTCACTCTCACATGGATGTTTCTCTATCTCTCCTCCCCTCTCCCTTCCTCTGTCTCTAAAAACAATAACAAAATCTTTAATAAATAAACAAACAAATAAACAAATAAATAAATAAATATTGTCATTTAACAACACCAGGTAACATAAGTAAGAGATGTTAAAATACCCAGCTTCCTAGTGTGACATTATGTTTTCTATAAACCCACCCCTGTGAAAGGCATGAAAAATAATCTCTGCAGGTACATTTTTTCTACACAGTGGAATTCACTGAAACTGTCTCAGAGGCCAGGACATTGTATTTTAACACATCTTCTAAGAATGGAACACATCATTAGCTTCTTGGATCTCAGAGATTCACAGTGCAAAACTTTTCCTTTCTTTGTCCAACTCAAGCAATCTATCTCGTTCTGGGAAAGGGCCCAGAAAACATAACTTTAAATGCAGAAGAATATCTATACATAAGATAACAGAACAGCTGCCAACAAATATATTTCCAAAACAGAGCTCCAGCTAAATGCCTGATATTACGGTACAAAACAGCAATAATAAGATTTATAATCAGAATAGGGGAAAATCACAGAAAAAATAAGAGAACTGATTATTTGCATGAGGCACTTAGTAAGTTTCAGTGACATTTGATCAAAGCATACATAGATGGACAGTCTATTAGGAGCCTGATTGTTTTGAATGATGAGTATTTGGGTCATGTCGGCTGTCCCCTGGTCCTGCAGGACTCCAGCATTTGGATCAGCCATGAGCCTCAAGGGACATCAGGAGGCAAAGAAAACTCAGGATTGAACTTCGAATTGATGGCATGGCTTATGCCTTTTACATTCTTTCAGAATTCCAAAGGGTCCATGCAAATGAGAGATTTTTATTTATAAGAAATGTTTATTTTATTATTATACACTAAAGTTCCAGAGCATGAAATTTGTGCATGGGGGGGGGGTCCCTCAGCCTGGCCTGCACCCTCTCGCAATCTGGGATCCTGTGGGATCGGGCCTAAACTGGCAGTCAGACATCCCTCTCGCAATCCAGGACCACTGGCTCCTAACCGCTTGCCTGCCTGCCTGATCACCCCTAACTACTTTGCCTGACTGGTTGATCACCCCTAACCACTCTGCCTGCCTGCCTGATCTCCCCTAACTGCTCGCCTGCCTGACTGATTATTGCCCCTAACCGCCTCTGCCTCGGCCCCAGCTTCGTTGGGAAGGACGTCCGGAATGACATCTGGGAGGTCGTTCGGCTGTCCAGTCTAATTAGCATATTATGCTTTTATTATTATAGATAATAGATACAACACATAAGTATATCTTACTCTATATTGTTATAATTGTATTTTTTAATTATTTAAAAATAGAAATTTTTAAATACTACTTATTTTTAAAACCCACCATTTCAGTAGTTGCCTATTACTATTTCAGTTTGGCAGGTAAGGCAATGTCAGAACTCGCAAGCCTAAAAACAGAGACACGTTCTTAGATAGCCTTGGGAGAAGGGTGCCACGCCGGCAATGTAAGTGCTATTCCCTGGGGTAAGTTGCTTCCTGCCTTCTAAATTCAGACACAAATCCATTCATGATGCAGAATACAAGTAAAACATTTTTTTTCATTTAAATGTGTTTATAAATTGCATGAAATGATTCAAGCTTGTAACATTCCTTTGGCAAACATTGGCAGTTACGGATTTTTGTCACATAAATCAGTTGCAGTCTGAGCCAAAGACTCACTCTGTCTCTCTCACGTCTTTGACAGGAGCGTACACAAGAGCTAAACAATGCCAAGACTAATATTGTTTTAAGTAGATATATGCTCCATTTTAAAAGGAAAGGAATAAATGTCAGATTGGGCCTGTTGGATCACAGATACGTTAGGCTGCTCTCAGGAAACAGAATGGAGGGCTGTTTTTCCAATCCATTTACACAGCCTGATTGATAACTATTGACTTTCTAATTAGCCTTTCAGATAGATTAAAACAAAAAACAAAAAAACACAGGCCTCCACCTTCCCAGGCAGCCTTGTGCTCACTAGTGCCTCCCAAGGCCTGTCACGCATGAGCACAGCTGTGGCTCTTCCATGTGGTCTCCTGTCCAGGACTCCTGCCTCTTCTGTCCCTCTGACAGCATCACACTCTGTGTGTCCCTCCACCTGGTCCTGGACTGGGGACCCCCTCTCCCCTCGGATCTTCCTGTCGACACAGTCTGTGCGCCATCACAGTGATTTCCTGTACTTTCCAGGGCTGCACAGCAAAGTGCCCCAAGCAGGGTGGTTTCAAATGATTAAAGCAGGTGGCCCCACTGTTCTGGAGACAGAAGTCTGAAATCAAGTGGTCAGTGGGGCCATGACTCCTCTGCAGCTCCCAGGGGAGGGTCCCTCTTCCTTTGCAGCTTCTGGTGTCACCAGTAGCACTTGGTAATCCCTGGCTTCAGCAGCGTCATTGCAATCTCTCCCGTCATGCCCACATGGAATTCTCTCTGTGTGTCTTTGCTTTCATGTGGTCAACATCTTAGGACACCGGGCATATCTATTAGGGGTCACCCTGTTCCTGTGTCACCTGTTTTTAACTGATTGCATCTGCAACAACCCTATTTCCAAATAAGGTCACACTCTGAGGTCCTGGGGGCTTCAAGGGAAATTCAATCCACAACACCCACCATCTTTGTACTGCAGGCTCCCAATGCTATCCCTCCATCCTGGACCTCCCTCACCCCTGCTTTGTAGACAGACTCCTTGGTTCTGTCTTTTCTGGTGGGCATTTAAAACTCGATAAATGGACCACGGATAGTTCAAAATCTGTGTGTCTACACTGGATTGCATTATTTCCCGGAGTCTATGTGCCCCTCCTTCTGTCTCTGTTCCAGTCGGTTGGTGTATCCCCCACTCCAAAGTGATGGAAGCCTGGCTCGTTCACGGCTGGCAGTCATCTGTGGCCCTGCGTCTGCTTCGCCTGCTGTCACTGCCTCTGAAGTCCCTTCCTGGAGGGAGAACTTATTTCCTGAGCCACTTGGAGGGCTGCCGCTGACAGCCAGCTCCAGAAAGTGCCATCAGCTGAAAAGAAGCCACTTGTCCAAAGCTGAGGCTGCACCAGTGACTGGTGGTAGCCAAAGAGCGAAGGTGCAGCCTCCCTGCCCCAACTTGGGACAACTTCTAGGAGCCACCCCAGCCTCAGTATTGCCCACAGGTTGACTGAGCCTTTGTGGGAGTGCATGACAGCCAGGTTCCCGCTCCTCAATCTTCTTTCTTCTCTTCCTCCTCAGACCCTGGCCCTGGCACACCTGTATGCCAGCCCTGCTGCTAGTCTCCATTTCAGAGGCTTCCAGCAGGTTTCTGAGCCTCAGCTGGGGAAGGATGGGGCTATCTAGGGAGGAGGGTGCCCTGCACAACAGGAGGACAGGGGCCAGACCAAGTGTGCCCCTAGGGAATGAGAGTACAGAAAATGAGTGACTAAAGCAGCAGATTAAATGGTGTTTTTTTGTTTAACTGCCTTCTATGCAAAAAGTATGCAGAATAGACTCCCTGAGAGTCTAAGTTATCGTGGGACTTCGTAGTAACCGTAAATCTAGCCTCATCTATCCTAGACCTGGGATCCTAAGAATGCCCCTGCATTCGACCTAGTAGGGTGCAGAGCAAACGGCATCATTGCACTGAAACTTGACACACAAGCTTCACTCTGGCTGTCACTCAACTGGATCAGGTAAAGGGAAGCAGGTGTGGTTCTCCTGCAGCTGCTGCTTTTCCCTTTGCTGATCAAAGGAAAACATGGAGCAATTAAAAAAACACTAAAATATTGCAAGCACTTAGTCCTGTATGTGAAGGAGGCTTTTTAATTTTATTTTATTACTTTTTATTTCAAACATAACATAAGCCCCAAATTAATTACAGCAATTACAGCAATTATTTGAAAATACACAATTTCAATCATTTCTGTGGTTGTATAGTTAATGAGTCCATATTGTCCACATGTTCTTCCCCTCTTGTAAATTGTGAGGGTAAGAGATAGAAGACACTCAGATAGAATGGGCAACTGCTCAGTCTTCTCACTGTTAACCCTGCTTGTGGGAGGGTTCTCTACTTGCACTAACACAGAGCATTGGGAAACAATGAAAACCAACTGTTGCAATAGGGAAGCGTTAGTCTCTCCAAATGCCTGACCACAGAAAGTGAGATTTCAGTAAAAATCAAAAGATTCATTGCAGGATGAGAGACAGTGTGGTGAAATGGGGCAAAGCAGTTCACACAAGTAGAGCATCCTTTCTTTTTGAGTGCATATCACTCTAAAATGAGGAGGCCTCTTCCACATCTTTGCTTTTGTAATTTTCTCCATGCTTTTGAGACTTACTTGACTATAGTTTCTTCTCTTATTCTGTGAATAATGTTTGAGAGGTTTACAGGATTCATTTTACTGGGAATAGACCTTAACAAGCTAAAGAACGGCTTCATATGTGGCAGCCTAAGGGTAACATCAGAACAAGATTCCAAATGTCATTAGAGGCAGTTCAGCCCTGGAGGAACATAGTCCACAACACCTGATGGTCTTCTAGATGCTCCCATTCTCAGCTCTTTATAGCAGATCCAGCCTAGACGTTGGATTCTGTAGGACCTCAGCCCCACAGACAGTCAGGTGGGTGTGGGTTCCTCTGGAGCAGAAAGGAGCTGAGCAGAGGAGCTCAGTAGATGGGAAGCATTTCAGGGAGACGCAGAGGTTCTGACCAAAGCAGAAAAAGGAGGTTTGGAGGGTGAGGAAGAGCATCTCCAGGAGGAGGAGTGGTGTTGACATGGGTGGAAGGGAACTATAGAAAACCAGCACTTCAGGGTGGGCAGTGCATTAGGGTAATGGGAATGGAGGCATGTAGCCCACAAGAACTTTATATAAAGTCAGCAAAACCAAAACCGAGAGGCTTGGCCCCGCAATTACTTCCATTTTTACTAAAAAAGCATTAACTGGAGGTTAATTCCTCAGAGTAGTTTCTTTTTCACCAAGGCTTGAAACATCATGGATGACGAGGAGGTAGCAGTCATAAATTGGGCAAAATATTTCTTTCACATCTGATAACTTTCCTGAGAACTATATCATGTAGGACCCCAAAGGGGACCTAAAGGTGACTCACCCAAACCCTAATTTTATAGTTGAAGGTTTCACGCTTATGTGGGGTAAACAATGCAGGAATACAGCTTCACCAAGTGCCCTAACAGGCCCTGTGTTCAAATGCAAAGTCTTGCTTCCTGGGCCTTGGACTGGGCTTATAACTCTTGCAATAAATCATGATGGGAAAACGTGGCCCACCCTGTCTTATTATGATAAATTTTAGAAATAGACCTACTTGTCCATTTTAAGGCATTTTTTTTAGCTTCTTGCACAAATATATGAGATTAGCAGAAGAAAGAGAACTCAGAATTTGTGTTTATGTTGAAAAAGATTTCTAGACTTAAGTGAAATCAAAGTGAATATCATTTGTTCACATTAACTTATATAACCACTTAAGTGAAAACTTTTAGCCCCATTTAGAAATATATTAGTTATATGTCAGGCACCTCTTGACCCAGAATGTACAATAGATTGCTTCAAACACACATATCCATAGGCCTAAATCCAGTTGAATCTTAATAGCAAAAATAAGATTATTTTACTAATATCACTCTTCCGAAAAAAGTTTGTCTGAAAGAATGTCTATTGCCAGAGAAAATGAAAAGATTAAAATAAAAAAGGGATAGCATGGATACGTCTAACATTGTTTAGGCATTCCATCATTCAGTTGTCACATAGCCAGCTAGGAAAGCTTTTTAACTCAAGACATACAATGCATTCTGTGATTGCCAACACCATCTTTGGCAACTGTTTTTTTTTTAAGCTGAGCATTTCATCTCATTAATTATTGGTGTCTTTGATGACAAAGACCATCCCAAAGCGAGTTGCTTCCTCTAACTCTTTAACTTTAATTTCCAAATATACAAATCAATAGTTAGGGTGAGTCTTTCAATACCAAATCCGAGTAACAACCTAAAAACATTTGAAGGTATGTTCTACCAGTAACCAGAAATGGACTTAGGGATCAATGAATACATTTCCACTGACAGATCTACATATTGATTTTCTTCTGTGTTTATAAATCCTTTGCTCTACACTTTATCTCCTTCTAATTATGTCAAAAGCCTACCTCCAAGAAGTGATTTTAAAATATTGCAATTTTATATTGCTTTGACGTCCTTTGTGCTTGTATGTTAGCAATAGACCATTTTCCTTTCTGAGCTGATAGTCATATTCTGTATTGTCTTTTGACAAGATCTGAAGTGCCATTGGCAGCAGTCCATCTTTGAGTCTAAGACCACTGTAAAACCTTCATCAATTAGTGTTTTATACAAATATTGACAATGGTTTATGCGGTACTGATTCATAAAGGACTAGGACTAACAGTATCAAGCCCTTGTCATGATTTGCATTCACAATCGCTTAGCAAATAACATTTGTCGGAAAAGAAAGTCTAAAAGCTAAATGCAAAAGCAATGAATTCTCAGAAAACAATGGATTAAATATTAAAACGAATACAATTATGAGGTAGATTAATACCATCTTAATGATCCTAGTCTAAATAGAAGAAAGAAAGGAAAAGGTATACTGGACAGTAAGAGGAAGTCTGTGTATGTTGAGAAGTCAGGTGTTGACTGACCTGGTTATTAGGCTTGCATCCAATTTTCAGAGGAAGCTCAAGTATTATATTGGTTGTCTGGGGGGGGGGTCACATAATTAATTAGATAAACAAACCCTATAGTAGTGTACTCTACATTTTATTTGTAGCTACAAAGGGAATTTATGAGTAAACATCTTTAAATGTAAACACACTAACACAAGTCAAAAAAGAAGAGATAGATTCTCAAGCTTCCTTTTCATTCTACATAAACTTCAGCTGCTCAAGTTTGTTTTTTTCTCCTATCTCTCACTTCACTTAACAAGATGAGACATTACATCTTAAAGGCTAGTATTTTTTTAAAGTGAACCTAAAAGAACTGATATGTACTTAAGGGCTGGTAAGGTCAGAAACTTACGGCTAATTCAAGGTATTATATATATATTTAATATATTTTTATTGATTTCAGAGAGGAAGGGAGAGGGAGAGATAGAAACATCAATGATGAGAGAAAATCATTGATAGGCTGGCTCCTGCATACCTCACACTGGGGATCGAGCCCGCAACCTGTGTATGTGCCCTGATCAGGAATCGAACCTTGACCTTCTAGTTCATAGGTTGACGCTCAACCACTGAGCCATGCCAGCTGTGCAAGATCTTATATTTTTTATCATGTTTATTCCTTGACAAATAAGATGATGGAGGGGCTTTTTAAAAAGGTAAAACCATTTACGTTCTTTCAAATCCAGGAAGGAAATAATTAAAACAATGACAAGAATAACATCAATAAAATTACACAAAGTGTGTACAATCCTAGTGTCTCCAGTACAATCTAAGCAGTTATAAATCACACCCAGATAAAGAATCACTCGTGAATAACAGACAAACCTTTAGCTTCCGGATGCAAGTGACCGAGTGGGCATGATCAAGGTAAGAATGAGAGATGATGTCGTTATTGTCCACAGTGTGACTCATGATTAAGCAAAAGCAAAGTGAGAAAAGTTTTATTCTTGCTCAGGTATTGCTAGTTTGTGAATTAAAGCTGTTGATTTTGGTTTGAAGCATGTGTGGATATCTGGGAGTGCTTTATGAAACTTTAATTCACTTGCTGACAAGATGTTCTGACAGCTGTTTCCTCAGGTGGACTCTGTTTCTGGGTATTTGCATAAGATGTGAATCCACCCCATTTTGACAGGCATTCAGCATTTTGTTTTAATGCTAATTTGCTACTTGACCTTTTGTGCTTCATAAACTAAGACTACTTGGTGCTCACAAACATTTGGGAATAACATGTTTTAGAGGGAGATCATAATCCATCCTAAGATTGTCTCCTAGCCTAATAAAAACAATTGCTGTGGAATCTGTATGGAAGGCCATAGAAATTTCAGTTACTCAAAATCTGGTTGCACAAAAAGGTTGTCCATTAAAAAGAAAGAGAAAGGCATTTAAAAAATTGATTGATAATTTTTTTTGCAATTTTTTTTCAAAATACTTTAATTTAGATATGAATCTGGAAGAAAAAAATAATCATACATAGAAAACAGTGATGGTATGATAATCAGAGGCAACAATGAGATAAAATCCTAAATATTGAAAATTTACACAATTGAATGATAAAATGAATTGGGTATTCATATGCAATCATATTAACTGGGGATTTAGTGAAAATTTCAATCCTCCATTTTTCTCATACCAATAAATTCAGGGTTTACACTTAGTACATCAGGCTAAACATTGAACTTTCAAGTGAGAAAATCACTCGACCTCAGTCTGCTTAACTACAAAATCAATGTACTGAATTTTAACATTAGAATTTGGCCAGATGTTCTCTGAAGTGCACTAAATTAAGACCAATCTGGGTTGTAATAAGTAAGAGTAAGAAAAATCTGTGATCAATATGGACTAGGACTAGAAAGAACTATCCAGAACTGGAAAAGTGGACTTTTCCCCAAGGAGACGCTGGCAACCCAAGGCACCATGTCTAAGAGCCAGAGTCACATCCTGAGAAATCCATACTCACTCTCAGAACCCAGATAAACTGTTGAAGTCACACATCCACTAAATGATGGAGTGAGGATTCTAAACCAAACTGCCCGAATCCACGGTCTTACCTGGTCCTAGCCCACTTGCTAAGGTCATAGTTCAGATATGGCCCCATGACCATATGCTCTCAAGGCAGAGGTGGTTGATTAACAGCTGGGTGAGAAATACCCTATCAAGAGTTCATCCATCTTTACTGTATTTAGAATCTTTAGAATCCTGCTCATTATTCTAATATTTAAGAGAAAATGGCCATTTTGCCTAAAGTATTTAAGTAATTTCTTCAGTCCTCTTCTTTGCTTGGATACCTAAAATATGATGCCATCCACATGCCAAGAACAGATGCTATGGAGCTGTGGATTCAGAAGTCCTGGTCCCAGTAACATCATCAGCTTCCCCTTCTTTCCCTCTTAATGGGCTTTGAACACAACCATGTGGGTTGAGAGTAATTATTTCTCTTTATAAAACAGAACAATAGAGAATATGAAGGAACATAACAGAAAGAATAGAAAATGTCAGAATATATCATATTTATGGTAAGTAAACTTCAATTTAGTTTTATTTTACATATAAATATATACATAGAAACACAATGTATTTCTAACTGTGGGTTAAGTTGGAAAACTAGGCTGAGAGAAATTCAAAGTGATATCTCTTAGATAAAGGATAAAAGAATGATGGGTGCTTTAAAAAAAAGACTAGTATTAATAATAAGTTCACATTTGTACTCAGGAAAACATCTAGAAAAGGCAGCATTAAAGTTAGGAGCCAAGAACAACCCAGAATCATATCAAGTTAAAATAGAGTCATTTTATTTTTTATACATCAGCATATAAAATATGCATAGAACCTATCAATCAGTATAGATCCATAGCTTGAATAAACAAAGTTTGTTGAAGTAAAATATTCATGAGTATACTAAGTGTAGTTTTTGAAATTTGTTCTGTTTTTCCACCCATGTTGTCCCTGGGATCGACAAGGATGATAAGGTCATAAGTGATGCTCATTTAAAGAACTGTTTCTGTATAAACAGCAGGAGAAAACACAGCACGTGCTACATCTTCCCTGCTCTCTGTCACCAGAGCCTGGAAAATACCAATTGTTGGTCAAACCAGGCTGCACCTGTGGCAGCAACCTCAATTGCAGGTGTGAGACTTGGACATCATTCATCTAAGTGCTATTGGTGCATCATTTCCATCAGAGAGAGACAGCGCACAACAGGTAAGCCATGCTGCCTGGTCAGACAAAAGCAGCTCTGTGTTTCCCTTGTAAGGCATCTTTGTTTAGATTTCTTTTAAAATACTCATCATTGAGAGGTATTGTTATCTTAGTATCTTGTCTCATTGTGAAGTTCAATTAGTTTATATTGGCTCACTCTGCTGGGCCTGGGTAAACCATATGCCTGTAGAAAAAGAGAGAGAGAGAACGGAAAAGAGCTCATCTTCATGGAGCTGTCACGAATGTAAAACTCCTGGCAGCAAAGTGGGACTTGTGGTAATAATTGTGACACAATCAGTTTTGACAAGAGAGACTGTTGATGTGTTCATTTGCATACAGATGTGCTGCACCCTTTCTTCAGATTATACACTGTGGACCCTGATGTGAAGGCCTGGAACATTCCGACAGAATGAGGCCTTGTTCAATCACTTCAGTGAGAGGTCTAAAAATCTCTATACAGGAAGAGTGGCATCTTTGTATTTGAAAGAATAATATATATATATATATATTGCTGTACTCGCTGGCAATAGTCAAATAGGAGTAAACATAGAATAAGATTATGTGTAGCTGTATATTTCTTATTAGCAAGCGTGGCCACCTTTTGAGCTCACCTACAAATGCCCTTGAATGTAGAAGATTGGGATTCCATAAGAAAATACACAGTAACCATTCATAACTTTACATGTGACCATCAAAAATTGATTTACTCATCAAATCCTAGTGATGACCAGGTTTTTATTAGCAAATATCTAGACACTATGAGAAAAGAAACAGTGGAGATAGTTGATCATTCTTGGATTAAATATCTTCTTTTAAAAAATGCAAGTTTAGTTTAATGTGTTGTTTTTGCTATGTTGGTTTCCCCCCAAAAGAAACAGAATGTCTATTTACAATGGGATGAATTAAAACATCTCAGGAGTGGTGATAACCGAATTATTTGAATTCCACAACCAAAATTGCAAATTTGAGGCCTACCTGTTGGTTTCCAAATTTTGTTATAAACTTACCAGGAATAATTTGAGAGGAAAAAAGTATGGATAACACCAGAGGAAAATTGACAAGGACAATAAACTTCACAACTCAGCAAGAATGTAGTAATGCTTAAGTGTGATGTACTATTTGTAAAGAAGTCAATGATGACAGTTAAGGTCTGTCTTCTTCCCCAGGTTCTGGCATTTACTCTGTGGGGGTGAGATAAATATCATTTGCTAGTGATAGAAATGGTGTCCACTCTTGGTCTATAAGATTTTGGAATCTGAAAGCTCACTTTGTGTAACACAGCTACATTTATAAGGTCCTTACAATGCTTAGGGCTGTGCTGGAGAGCTAGTGCTCACTCTCCATTCTCCACATTCTGCTGCCTGGACTCACCAGCCCCTTAATGACCCACCTGGATCTAGGCTCCTGCATCGGTCACTCCTCCCCCAGATTTCTTGGGTCTAGACTGAGCTCTATAAGTTGTTCTGGAAAAACTATTTTTATCACAGCATGCAGCCATTACCTGTTTATTAAAAACAGTATTGTGTTTATGGGATTCGTTATTTCTGACTGAAGGATTTTCTAGAACATCTGGGTGGTTACACTTTACATAAATTAACAGACTGTCATCTTCTCTTGACAGTTACCTATTTACTTTCACTTCATTAAATGCCATTTTTCAGAAATAACACAAGATATATGAAACACAACACATAATTAAGCAAAACGATACAAATAAACATAAATAATCATAATGAGAATGGGAAGGAAAAAATCCACAGGAGCATGAAGCTGGGGATTTGACTATTGCCAGCAAGTACAGCAATATTCTGGGAAACTATATTCACCAATTTGCTTGTAATGCATATAGTGCTTTATTTAAAATAGATTAAAAGACTTCCATTTTAAATATATTCTCTAGATAAGGTTGAGTTCCCAACTTTTACTATAGGAAAATTCTATAAGACAATTTATTTGAAGATGTCAAAATAAACAAAATAACAAGGCAAATCTGTTAGGATAAAGGAGATGAAGGATGACATTGGAATCATAAACAGAGAGAGGCCTTGAGGCTCTGGAATGCACTGAAAGGAACCTGAGAACAGGTACATTTAGCCATTTTCTTTTTTTTTAATATTTTCATTTTTTTTAGAGAGAGAGAGGAAAGGAGGAGGGAAACATCAATCTGCTGCCTCCTGCACACCCCCTACTGGCTACTGAGCTGGAAACCTGAGCGTGTATGTGCCCTGACCTGGCATCGAACTGGCAACCTTTCCTTGCACAGGATGACACTCCAACCAACTTAGCCACACCAGCCAGGGCCACCTAGGCATTTTCAATTTCTTCTTCCAGTTCTGCAACCAACATGGGCCAAGTCATTTCCATGGTGAGAAATGTTTCTGACTCCTCAGTTCAGGGTCATGTCTCTAAGATGAAATTGTCATTATCTCCATTTTTACCTTAACCTACTCTATCTATAATGAAATTTGCTTTTTATAAATTGATACATCATTGATAGGAATGAGAAGAAATTTATCAGGCCACTATTTTAGAGAGAGGATTTTTTATAATTTCCCTTTTCTTTATTGTTTTCATTTTTCCCTCTTTCTATCATCTATCTATCAACTCCACTACCTTTCAGTGTAAAGCTTGGACCATTAGAGAAGAAAATATAATATTTCTGGTGTATTTTCTATAATTAGCTATCGTTATATAAATCCTGTTACTACTCATATCAAAATCACATTTAAAATATTTAATTCTATCAGCATTGAATATACATTACTCTCAACAGAATCGAACTTTTTCCTCATAATATACGTACAACCACCCCATTTCCCACCTCAACATATTGTCATTCTTCTGCTCCGTATGTCAATCACAGTTTCTCTCAGCTACTCACATTCCACGGGCCAATATTTCTGAGATGTGCAGTTGGAGGAGAAACAGAATATATTTCTGCCAGATTGCAGAGAAATGGGGCTCTATAGGCCCGCTAACATTTTATGCCAGAAGTGAAAATAATGTGCTAGGCAACATACACCCAAACTTCAGATGAGTTCACGCAATGGGAAACTGACAAATTTACCTTCTGTATTTTCTGGTCTATTTTCACTTTCCAGATTAACTTTTCCCCCCAATAACAGTCCTAATAGACTTGCCAGATTTGATACATAAAGGTTGTTAAATGAGAAAGGAAATACAAACCCACCTAAAATAGATGAGACCATTCCTCAGCAGTCTGAATCTACCTGAGGCTTTAGAGGACAATGACAACTTTATGGCCTTTAAAATACCAGTAAGCCTTTGGCAAACTAACTTGGCTAGAAAAGGCATGTAAATTAAATACTTAATGTGTGTGAAAGAAAAAACTAGACATTTTCAACTGCACAAAGATAAACCATTTCTGAGTAGTGAAGAATGGTAAACAGAAATCAAGAGAATCAGAGGGCTGGCAATACGTATAACACGTTTCCCAAAAGGTTGCCATCTCCATATATGAAAATCTCCTAAAATTGATTTAAACATTACAAATAATCTAAGAAAATTGTTAATATGAAAAGGCAATTCATAAGGGCCAATAAACATATGGAAAGGTGTTAGAATTTGCTGAGAGTCAGGGAAGTGGAAATTAAAACTGTAGTGAAATCAGACTGGCACCAAAAAAATGATAACTTCTGATGCTGTTGAGGGGATAAGGAAGAGAGGACTCTCAGGGCTGCTGTTGAGGGGGTAGGAAGAGCTACAGACTTTTCCAAAAGTAAGTTAGGAAATATTTCTTGAAATTAATAATATAAATACTCCTAAGTTTGGCAATTCCATTTTAGGAATCCTACAGGGGGGAAAATAACAGCACCAGTATATAAGGATATATTCTTAATATGGTTTAAGACAACGTTGCTTCTGTTGGTTAAAAAAAAAAGACATAAATCAAAAGAGAAATGGTTAAATGTACTGTGCTACAGCAGCGATTGTCAACCTTTTTCATCTCATGGCACTAATAAACTACTAAAATTCTGTGGCACACCCAAAAATATGTTTTCCTAGTCTGACAAGTTAGGTATTATTTTGATTCCTTCACACTGGACAGTTATTGTTGTGTTGACTGTGGTCATTTTTTAAATTTGACAGTCTAAGGCAGCGGTTCTCAACCTGTGGGTCGCGACCCCTTTGGCAGTCGAACGACCCTTTCACAGGGGTCACCTAAGACCATCCTGCATATCAGATATTTACATTATGATTCATAACAGTAGCAACATTACAGTTATGAAGTAGCAACGAAAATAATTTTATGGTTGGGTCACAATATGAGGAACTGTATTTAAAGGGCCAGAAGGTTGAGAACCACTGGTCTAAGGGAAAAGATTGTATACTCTTACTAAATATTCAGGTACTGCATGTGTTAAGAATTCTTGCGGCACACTGGTTGAAAATCACTCTGCTATAGTTTTATCAATGGAGACCATGATCAATGGAGACATGTATTGTGCTAGCATCAGACACACTGCAGAGTACTGTGCAACTATTACAGGAGGAGCTACCAGGATGCCAATGATCGCATTTTTAAGTGGAATGGGGAAGTGATATGATCCCATGTTTTTCAAAAGAAAATGATCAAGTCTATGTAAGAGCACTATGGAGGACACAGGCCCAACAGGGATGCTGGTGGTGGCCGGGTGAGGGGTTTGGAGAAAGAAATGGAGCAGTGAGGGGAGATGGTTAACTTCTCTTTTGAATTATTGCATTGCCTTAGTATTTATATGAGTCATATATAACTTTTGTTATTCAGAAGATAAGGGATAAAAATATATTAAACATGTCTATAAGAAAGAGTATGAGGAGAGACGCAACTTAATTTAATAATCATTTTGCCAGACACAGTGGACCTGAGAGCGTGAATTCTCTGTAGATGGGAGCTCCTGGGTTCTGGATTGTGCACCGCAACCTGGCGTCCTCTAGTTCATTTCCATCTTTTTCAATGTGCCAGTCTCTCTTCCATCACCTGTAGCTTAGACCATAGTAAGGGTGAATTTCTTTGGGCACAATGGCACACTGAGGCTCCCACACGAGGGTCTGGTATCACCTGGCTGCACTTCTGGTTTTGGCCCATTAGGTACATTTTATACCCTTTGCCTCTGCGTAATGCCTGTTTGGAGTATGTCCGCTGCTTCAAGGTTGCACTGTTCCTCTCACACTCATTGGTTGTCCCTTCACAGATCACCCTACACTGACCCCTGTTCTTTACACTCTGAGAGTGGACACCAAGAAGTTCACTAGGTGCTAATGGCCACATTTTAATTAAACTAGACTTGGTCATATCATACATGGGTTTCTTTTTTCCAATGAACTGGCAGGATGGCTTACTAAAATTTGGAGGAGGCAGCGTCAGCTGATCACTGAGCTGACACAAGAGGGAAACCCCCACTTTAGTCCAGCCCACTGGGGAGTGAACAAGTCAGCTGTGTCCCCATGATTTGGTCTAAATGACATTCATTTGGCTGTTTTATTTTTAAAGTGCTGATTAAACCAGAGCTTTCCCCTTGAATTGGATTGGTGGTTTTGGAATTGTGCAGACCAAACCACAATCAAATCCTGTGTGGCTGTCCCCATGTTTCTGCTGGCCACTCAGTGGGTGGATGCTGTCCTCAGCTCATGCCTGTGAGGTTTGGTGCTTGGAGCAATGGATGGGAAAGACACACAGAAAGGAACAGTGGAAATAGCAGGAAAGCAAGGGCATGAATCAAGCACCCAAAACAAAAGACAAGAGGAATAAGGTTTGAGAATTCAGACAAATTGTGGTAAAGTCAGGACAGTAACTGTGACATAAAAGATCAAGAATCTGAAGGTGAGTACAAAAGGAACAGGGAATATCTTCTTTGACATTTTGTTCTCTCTCTCCATATATATGCATGCATATTCCTCACCGGAGGATATGTTTTTTATTGATTTTAGAGGGAGAGGAAGGGAGAGTGAGAGAAATATTGATGTGAGAGAGAAACATCGATGGGTTGCCTCCCATACATGTCCCAACTGGTGATCAAACCCACAACCTTTTTTGGGGTATAGGATAATGCTCCAACCAACTGAGCATCCTGTCCAGGGCTCATTTCAGAAATATTGTTGAGCACCTATACAGTGCCAATTCTAGTAAAATCCAGGTCCTGATTATCTCAAAGAGAAGGAACTTCAGGAACTGAAATTAAACTTTTTTTTGTTGTTGCAAAAAGATTACAGCAATGTTCAAGACATTTAAAAATTCATAATTCTGTTTTCTCTTTTTCCTTTTAAGTGAACAGCTCATAGGCCTAACTTTTTTAGTCTGGGGTAACTATGGGATGGTCACAATTAGTTTCATGGTGAATAAGCATGATATGATTGGCATGCTTAATTAGAAGTTGGAAACATTTGTTTATGGAAACAAGGTTATACAGGATAGCTAAATAAACTAAAATAATATTATTGGTGATGATCTTTAAATTTATTATAATTTAATCCTATTTAGTCCTGGAAGCCTACTATTTTGTCAAAGGAAAGAGAAATGTATTCATTCAGCAAAGATTGATTGGATGCCCTAACAAGACACTGTGGGAATTGGAAAATGAACTTACCAGTCAAACGGCAAGTGAAATTTTGAACCAAATCTGCCATCATTTGGTGGCTGCTTATTTGCATTTTTACATGTGAATATACTGAAATATTTGCTGTCATGGAGTGTAGAGGCAGATGCACAACCCAGTCCCACCATTTATTTATGCTTGACCTTGGCACGTTACTCCAATTGTGTGTGTGCCTCTGTGTCTTCGGCTGTAAAATGAGGTACACGATAGGAGTAGCTACCTCATGGGATTGTTAGGAAGACTAATTGAATTGATAAATGTAAGGGCTTAGATGAGTGTCTGGCACGTAGGATTAAATGTATGAATGTCATTATTTTATCAGATGCTTTCCCTTCATCTTTCAAGATGATCATGCAGATCGTCTCATTGGATATGTTAATATGGTGAATTACCTTAATAGATTTCCTCCTGGTAAAGAATCAGCACTTCCAGAATAACTCAATTTGAGAATAATATATGATGGTTTTTATGCAAACTGCATTAAGTTTGCTTAAATTTTGCTGAAAATATTTACAAGTGAGTGGCATTGGCTTGGCCTTTTCTGTTCCTTTTATTATACTTAGCTAGTTTTATATTTGGGCGTGTGTTCATTCTATAAGATTGGCATTTCTCAAACGTTTGGTAAAATGGTCAAGGTCAGTATATTCTTTATAAGAGAATTTGAAGGTATTGACTTAATTTTTTAAATATAGAAGGATTTTTTGTTTCTTCTTGAGTTATTTATATTTTACAGAAAATTGTTCATTTTGTCTAAACTTTCAAATGTATTGGAATACAGTTGTTCATAATATTCTCTCATTCTTTAAAGTATCTGCTACTTTTGTAATTGCAAACCTCTTTCTATGCCTAATATTGTTTATGTGTCCCCTACATCCTTATAAGTCTTAATAATTTTCTGCATTTAATAACTTTTTTATGAAGCCAGGTTTTGGCTTCGTTGATTCATTCCATAATATTCCATAATGTTTATTTTCCTTTCTTATTGATTTGTACTCTTTGTGTTTTATCCTCTTATTTTCATTACATTGATCCTGATTGTATTTTAATATAATTTTAAATTGAATTGAATAAATATTCAGCTCTTATTTTATAACATGTTTGAAGATTATAAATTTCCTTAACTATGGAGGTAAGCAAAATCACACAACTTTTGAAGTGTAGTATTCTTGTTACCTTTTAGTTATAAGCATTTTATATTTACCATTTTGATTATTCTTGACCCTTTTTAAAATTTTCGAAGATAAATGGCAAGCAGCTTTTACCCTGACTCAGGCAGCTACAGTTACAATGAACTAAAGTATCACTGAGAGAATACAGTTCAGTGTGGCCTCCTTCAAACACTGCGGGACAGTCTCACTGCTCTGCTAGCAGAATGGTCACCTAGAGGTCTTTAGCTAAGATGTAGATAATGAAATCTATGGGGAGGGGATACCCGTCTTTCACTTTAGTCATAAGTCTCCTCTCCTAGCTGGCCAAGGTTGTTAACATGCAGAAAATTTGACTGATATGATCCATTTATTAATTGATTTGGTCAATTTATTTTATAGACATGCTATTTGGAGGAATCTGATAAGCACTGAAATGACCAGAAGTCAGGTATGATAAAAGCGATGATGGAGAGTGGGAGAGGAACAAGAAGGGAATGGAGTTTAAAGACAGTCAGCTTCTGAGCGCCCACATGGTGGCTGATCCCATGTGGTGGCTGAGCCCTGCTCGGGGCCAGTCCCATGGAACCTGGTGAAATCTGGCCATCCTGCAGGAACGGCATCTGAGGAGCTGGTCAGAAATGGTAGAAAGTAGGAATGAGGCAGCATTTTTGTTTGAGGTGGGTACCCCTGTGCCTGTGAGTAAGGGCAAGAGGGGTGGGTATTTTGTAGTAAGTTTGGGTAAACTCCACCGGGAAAATCTGGGACTGACTTGAAACACCTCCTGATACTTCCAGTCATCTCTTCAAGTGACCACGTATCTGTCTAAGGAACGCTGTCTCATTAGAATTCTGGGTAGAATCTTGTCATGAACAGTATTTTTTAAGGTATTAATTGGATTTTTCTCTTCCTTCCATGTCATCGCATTTCTATCATCTTGACCCCGGCTGTGGTCAGTGAGTGATGTGGGTCAGTGTTGCCAAGCTGCTTTTGTGTGAGACAGAATCACAGAAGACGCAGGGGCTGCCAGTGCAGGACTACAATGCTGAGCTGCTCAGACACTACGTACAGGTGAAATACAGGAGCTGGAGTTGTCCGAGAGCCAAGACACCCAGGTAACTTCACTGAACATTGCCCGTCAGCTTAAAGCTCAGACACTTCTTCTCTGTATTCCCCTCCCCCATCTTCACAGCAAAATTTCAGCATCTGAAGAAGACTGGTCCCCAGCCACTGTGGCCAACGAGATGCTTGGGTCTCTCCTCTGATTGGCTGACTATGTGGAAGGAATTAAGCAGCAAGCAGACTTCTCATGGTGACAGATGGGCCCTTGTTTTTCCATTTTTAGTCTGTTTTGCTTATAATTTATGTTGACAAAAAGAAAAAAAAGGAAGATTTCCTGGAAGCAGGGAGGTGTTTGTTGTGTTTCACGCGATGCCAGTTCAGTCCTGAACCCCCACACTGCCCGAGGGGCCCACAGCAGCAGCCTGGCAGCTCCAAGCAAATCACACCACGGGACTGACAAGGAAGAGATGGAAAGGGATGTTCCACTGGTTTCCAAAAGGCCCCGAATCATATTTACAAATAAGATTTTTAATACTGCCAGGAAAAGCTATTTTAAAAAAGAATAAAACAGAAAACCATAATTCTTTGACAAGCAAATAGAAATGCACTCTCAACACGTGACTGCTTCCGCAGTCGTTTTTGGAGAATGTGCCCACTGCTCATTTGTGAGGGAAACACACATGGGCCCATTAAATCGTGATCTGGGGTTTCCAGGCTCAACTGGGATTGCCAACGGGAAAATCATTTCCAGGTTCAGTGGTTTAATTTGTGGTTGACAAGATTAAGTTTATTCAAAGCATGAAAGAGAAGGAGAGAGAAGGAAGAAAGAGCAAAGCACATAGGTTAGGAAGGAGCCTTATGCAACGCTCGATAATTTTTAGTGATCATTTGCAATTATTCTATTTATTGTAAATAGAACTTGCTATCCATCGTTCATTCTACCTTTTTCACTATCTGGGTAATTTGTCATTGTTTTATTTTTTTAATTTATTTATTTTTCTTTAGAACTCTATGTATTTTTTCATAGCTTAAGAAATGTTTTATTGGAAACTTTTGCTATAGACCTTTCAATAGTTTAGGATATAAATATGAATGTCCTTATCCTTCACTTCTTTGCTTTTTTGACTATACAATCTTGAAGTTCTAATTACTTCTTTATTGCAATAATTATTAGTTGTAGAATTGATCTTAGAAAAAGCTTCTTTCATTATTCTTCCAGGTTTTCTTTTCCTTCCAGAGTAAATAAGTAGTAAGCAGAGTAAGTAACGCATTTTTCTTTTTTAGTAGAGTGAGCTTTCTCATCAGACAGGTAGAGTCCCCTTTCACTCCCAGGATCTCCATTCTGCCAAGCTGTGCCCTGTATTCCTACCTCATTTCCCCCCACATTCTCCTTCTGGGGGAGGGGTGGGAATTGTCCTCATGACCTGTATTGTCAACTTCCCTCCCATCTTCTATGCAAGCTTCTCCATGCAGGCCCATTTTTAATGTGCGCATGCAACAATAATTTTTTTTTGTTTTTTTCAAAATTTTTATTTTGAATTAATTATATAAACACATGCTATTTTAAGAAAAAATAGTGTGAGCTCCTGTATACCCCTAACTTAGTTTCCCCAAGGAGTAGACCACAGCACAGTATCACCACCAGGAAGTTGACATTTAAACAATCCATTGGCCTAATTCAGATTTCACCAGTTTTACCTGCACTCATTTGACTTTGAGGGTGTGTGTGTGTATGTGCGCGTGTATACACATTTGTTTCTGTGCAATTGTATTTCATGTGTAGGTTTGTGTGACCAATACCACTGGAAACATGCAAGACTTTCATGACAAGGACCCCAACCTGCCCTTTTGTAGCCCCAGACATATGCCTCCCACCCCATCCCTAAGTCCTGGAAACCACGAATCTCCTCTCTATAATACTCTTGTCATTTCAACTGTTACATAAGGGGCATCTAGTGTGTAGCCTTTTGACATTTTCAACAGCCCTTTAACTAGGCCACATGGCCCTCATGTTCTTGGGAACATCTTTTATTCTTGAACTAATTTTTACAATAACTGCTTCTTAGAGTCTTTAAATCTTCAGCTCTGATAAAATTACTCCCTACTCCATTACAAACTACTTGTAATAAGAGTCACATTTTGCACCCAAACCCAAAGGTCTTGTTTTCAGCAATTTCACTTTCTGACCAGTCATTTGGTTTATCCCTCAGCTTGCTAAGGAGAAACTCTTGCTCCCTTAAAATTCCTTTGAACACTTTTGACCTCTTTACTATGACAGAAAACAGACTGCTTTTTGGTTTAGAGTTAGCCAGAGCCACATGATGAGGCCAGAGAAGCAGGCAGGACCATACCAGGAGCTGAGAACATTAGATGACCTGGGGTCTGTAACAACCCCAAAACAGAGATGAGCACGGCCAGCATTTTGTGTTTTCTCAGAAGGGGGTACTGTAATCTTTCCTGACTAATTCTCATGGGTTGCATTTTGGCTACCTATGATGTACCAGGTACCATGCTAGATATGTTTATACAATTCAGTCACAACATCTCTATCATCAGGCACTAAGAATGTATCACAAAGATTAGGTAACTTTCCTTTAGTTGTGCAGTGGCTGCAGATGGACTAGAATTCATTAAGATCAAAGGTCCTTCTCAGAGTAGCCTCCCTTAGAAATGCCATCAATCCCTCTGTATCTCAGTTCATGGGTTCCTGTGTTCACATATAATATACTCTTCTCTTCCTCCTCCAGTGGGATCATTGCTTTTCAGAAGTCTTCCTCTAATTATGAATCCTTTAGTATCAATTTGTGTGAGATCTAGAAGGTGATATATACCATCTTGTGCTAAAATTTGTTTAATTTTATATTTCATACTTAAACTTTTACCAATTCATTCTTATCATTATTTTCCCCTTAGAATCTCTTCCATTATTTTTATTCGTTCTATGCCATACCTATATTTTATTTCCAACACAATATCCAACTTCCTAATCCACATCTCACATTCAGGTTAGAGCCCTTGTGATCAAACTCTTACTCTTTCCCTTAAATCTTTGTAAGATGCATATGGCCCACTTGCTATGAACCTGTCATTCAGATGTCATAAGCAGTGACCCAGAAAAAAACCACATACTCTTGCTTTTATTTTTAATCTAGGTACACATATTCTATATTCTTTTTTCTCTTTCAAAGTCAATAAAGATAAGTTCCAAGTTTGTTTAAGATCTCTTATTTATTTTCCCACGAATCAGCAGAAATTAGTAACAGCCATATGTTTGATGAATCTTGGGAGTCCCTTCATCATTGCTGGGAAGAGGGAACCTCTCATTATCCAATGTCAAGGCGATGTATGACTGCCTTCAGAACCCTTGCAGAAAATCACACCTTCTCCTGTCCCTTGATGTGTACAAAACAGAATATCTAAGCTTATGGACTGTATTGTAATCCATGTCCCTGGGTAAATAGCAGGAACCACTGAATTTATGAATACTTGTGACATTTTGTTCCCCGGAGATGAGCTATTTGAGATGTTGGGTCTTTGTGAGGAACAACTCTGCTCTGAGTGGCAAAACCTTGATATACTATTTTTGTTGAATTCTGAACTTCCATTTACTAACATTTTAGCAAAACTCTTGCATCCTCACTGCATTCTTAAAGATTTTGATGAGTTTTTCTGGAAAGTTTTCTCTGTCTGAATTAGGAACTCTTCCTCAGCTCTACTAAACAGAGAGAAGCGAGAGTGGGAGAATTCTCACGTTCGCTCATCCTCTAACTGGGAATCCAGCGAGACACAGCTGGTGTGAGGACTTTAAGCAAGGTCTGCCCAACCTTCCAGGCAATGGGAACATTTTCAATAGCCCTATGTGGAACCTGAAGTTAAATTGAGGTCTTTTTCCCTTTTACAAGAACTTCACCTCTAATGTATCTGTTCACCTTTGAGTGCTTGACATGGGAGCTCCTGGGAAACCCGAGTTGAAGGTGGCCTGATTGCTCAGCTTCCTCTCAGGATACAGGCAAAAATAAAAATAAACATCCCATGAGCTGTGTGTGCAATCAGCTTTCTGCATCAACCCCAAGCACACATGGCTGTACACATACTGGTAAGACTCCCTCTCTTCCCGGTGACCTCCCTGCCTTTTGTCTGGTGCTCTCCCTGATAGTTGCCCCCAGATCCCTCTGAAAGTCCTGAGAAATCTAATATTTAGTTCCTTGTTCAGCAACATTATATGATTATTGAGAACAAATAGTTTAACATCTAATTTCCTAATCACTAGAGCATTGATGTTTGTAATTTCAGGAGAAAAACTATTGAAGTTTTGGGAAAATACTCTTACAACTGTCTACTAGAAATATGAATGTTACTTTTGGAAATAATGAAAAGAGCCCCCCCCCCAAAAAAAAAAACAACCACACACACAAAAGAATTCCCAACAAGCCCTTGAGGTGTACAAAACAGAATATCTAAGCTTATGGACTGTATTGTAACTTTAAAAAGTTATACTTCTAGCTGATCTGAATTTTATTCTGTTCTCTGGATAATACCCAGGCAGAAACTCCCTGGAATAAAACATAAAATAATTAGATGGGCAGCCTACCCTGTTCCTTGCTTGTCTTGTAAGAGGAAAATAAGAGGCTTTTTTAGCTTCCTTTTTATTGGTTTGATTTTTAAACCCTTGGGTGTGTCAAGAAGTGGAATTTAAGTAAGAAAGAGAAAACTTGTGAGCACTGCTTTCCTTCAACTTGTCAATTACTTCAGGGGAATGTGGGATGGATAGAAATGTATCTGTTTGATTTTGTTCATTCTCTTTCTCCAGGATTTCCTGAGGTTCCAGGTTATTCAGTTATTCGAGTAAGCACAAATTGCTGTTCATACAGATGCCCTGCCATGATTTCTGATTTGCTGGCTGTCATTTCCACTAATACCTGACATGGCTGTCAGACTGTCACTCCTTGTTGTTGCAATGATTTGTTTCATACAAGAGACTTGATTCATGAAGAAGGGGCAGAAGCAAAACCCCTCAGTGGCCCAGCTTTTTACATAATGCATGGATTATGTAAAACCATTAGGAAAAAAAAACATACAACACTTTCATCCTCCAGAGTTAATTGCTAAGCACTTAACTTGGATATATTTTTGAAGCCAAATCAACACTCCTCTTGGAACTTGGAGTTTGGTGGAGTTTAGATCAGCTCTCAGGAATACTTCTACCCACAATTCTCAAGTTACTCCATCTGGCATAGCCCAAAGGACTGTCTACTGATGAAGGAAGAGGCTCCCTTTCCCAGAGCATGCTGCCTCCCGTGTCATTAGTAAGCACCCCAGTGGGCAGGCTGGCCAGCAGCTTGGAATCCCATGTGCTGCTCACCTCTCGGGAAGGCCTCCATCTCTGAAAGCCTGAGTAGTAGAGAGTCCATGGGGTTTAATTGCAGTACCATTCTTATTTCAGTTCTTGGCTTCTTAAATTTAGACAGGATAAAAAATAAATAGTCAAGCCCTAGCTGGTTTGGCTCAGTGGACTGAAGGGGCCTGGGTTCGATTCCAGTCAAGGGCACATGTCCAGGTTGCAGGCTTGAATCCCAGTAGGGGGTGTGCAGGAGGCAGCCGATCAATGATTCTCACTCATCATTAATGTTTCTATCTCTCTCTCCCTCTCCCTTCCACTCTGAAATCAATAAAAAATATTTTTAAAAATAAATAGTCAAATATATGTTGTCTGTGATATATCCACTTTAAATACAAGAATACAGGTAGGTTAAATGTAAAGGATATATGAGTTATTTCACATTGATACTAATGAAAACAAAGTGCGGCTGTCTTAATAGCAAAGTAAACTTCAAATGAAGGAAGATTTATAAGGCTAAAGAGGATCAATACATACTGATAAAGGATCAATTCACCAAAAACAAAACAGTCATAAATATGTATGCATCTAACAGCAGCACTTCAAAATACATAAAGGAAACCTCAGAGACCTGGAAGAAGAAATATAAAATTCAAAGTTATAATTAGGCTCCTGGTCACAGCTCCAAGACATATAAGAAGTGTGGAAGTCATCATCCCCAATGTGACAACCAAAATAAAAGCTGATAAAACTGAAAATTCATAAATCTCATTTATCACAGGTGAGGACACCAGTTGGTACAGCCACTCTGAAAAACATTTTGACAGTTTCCTATGATGGCAGACATGCAGTTACCTTCTTATAATCAAGAATACCACTCCTAGACTTTATCTTAGAAAAAAGAAGACTAATATTCACACAAATACCTATGCACAAAATAGAGTAGAATTATGCATCATCATTTGAACTGGAAACAACCCAAATGTCCTTCAATAGATGAATGGATAACCAAACCGTGGCACCTCCATACTATGAAATACTATTCGGTAGTAAAGAAGAGAAACTATTGACACACACAATATGGATGAATCTTAAATGCATTTGCTGAGTGAAAGAAATCATACCCAATGAACTACATATTATATGACATTCCAGAAAATATAACTTCTAGAAATAGACCAGTGTTTGCCAGGGTAGGGGTTGGGGGGAGGGGTTCACTACAAGAGGACACAAATAAATTTTTAGGAGTGAAGGGAATGTTCTATATACTTATTGTAGGAGTGCTTCTGTGGGCTATTTGCATTTTAAAAACTAATACGACTGCCTACTAAAACTAATGTATTTTGTGAATTATCACTAAATACACTTGATTTTATACACACCCGAGCTGTTCTGTTTGCTATAGTTTAGACAAAACTTTAGCTCATTTATAAATTTTAAAAATATTTTTATTGTTTGATTTTAGAGAGAGGGATTTGTTGTTTCACTTATTTATACATTCATCGGTTGATTCTTTGTATATGCCCTGACCAAGGATCAAACTTGCAACCTTGACATATCAGGTTTGATGCTCTAACCAACTGAGAAAACTGGTCAGGGCTGTGAAGTTTATTAATAAGATAATATCATTTCTGGCTTAAAGAGGTGAATGTAACCAAACCAGAGGAATTACCAGATGTTATTAATGCTTCATGGAAGTACATGTAACTGTCCCTCCCAGTCACCACTGCATCATCTTGCACCCCTTACAGATGTCGGCTCCTTTATTTGTCCTCCTTTATTTGCTTCCACTTACATGACAGTGGCAAAGAGAACACATGACTAAGAAAATCTCAGAGACCTGAAAGAAGAAATATAAAATTCAAAGTTGTAATTAGGCTCCTGGTCACAGCGCCAGGACATATAAGGAGTGTGGAAGTCTTGAACATCTGTTAGAAGAGTGAATGCAGTTTTATCCATATAAGGTTTAGAGAATCTTAAACTCCTTGCAACATATAGGTTTACAGAGATCCTTGAATATTAGCTTTCAGAAATGTTAATGTAAAACAACATCTACTTTTTATCAGCATCTACATTTGCCAGCCAGTCTGTGGTCCATCAGAGGGGAGAGAGAGGAAGAAATACACACCTGGCTTTACTGTCCTGCCCCATTTCCTGTGGGCTCCTTGTGTTGAGGGAACCTAGTGGCTGGTAGAGAACTGAGAAGCCTGTTGATGTCATCATTTAGTGCCAGCCTCACAGGGCACAAGCTGGAGGGAGTAGAGTGTGGATCTCAGTGAAGGGCCTATTATCCTTCATTGAAGAAAATATTTCAGTTTGATGTATCAAAATCTATCAGTCTTACCCTCATGGCTTATGTTTTGGGAGCTTAAGAAATCCTTGGACCTAATGCTTTCTCAAATTACTGGACATCAGCTTTCCTAGGGTTTGTAGTTTAATTCTACTTTCCTTCAGACACCTGTGTTGTCTTTCAGCCCAAACCAGAAAAGCAAGTCACTAGGCTTTGATAGGCATGCCTTGAAGGGATAAATAGATTCTATAGATTTCATTATTCTGATGAAGAATGATGCCACTCCTTGACAAAAAAAAATAGTAAAAGATGCTTGTGTTTTTCCAGTTAAAAAAAAAAAGGTAAAGCAATTTGAAATCCTACAAAAGGCCATAAAAGAAAGAATGGCCAGGTATTAATTAGCATGATGGTTAAGAACACCAACTTTGAGACCAGCCTGCTTACCTGTGAATTTCAGTGCTAAGGGTTAGCTGTGTGATCGTGAGTAGGTGACTGATCTTCTCTGTGTCTCTTGCTTTTTTCATCTGTAATACAGGTTTAATCACAGCCCTTCATGGGTTAACACATATACAATTCTTACAACAGCCCTGATGTGTATTAAGTGCCGTCGAGGTGCTTTCCATAAGATGAAATATGGCATGCTTTAAACAACTAATGACATGTAGGGGAAAAATCAATTTGACCTTGATGTTTTAAACATTCTCTTTCAAGGGGCTCAGATTTAGTGAAATAGCTTCACATTTTTTTTCCCCACCAGTGCAAACTATTTGGTTTTGAAATAAACAAAATTATATAATCCTAACTGTGAGATTTGTTATTGTCTTTTTCAGTTTTTTGAAAGAACCCATGGACACATTGGAAGAATGTAAATATTATAACTAAATAAAAATGTAACAGGATAGCCCACCAGTTTTGGAGATGAAGAGATTATGGCAGCTCAGAATTCTTGCCCCTACCTCCAAATACAATCTCATTGGGCATTGGGGATTCAACATAAGAATTTTGAGGGAACCCAAACATTCAGTCTGTGAATTCATCAAATTTAAATTGTAGTGTTAGCCACCAGTATAACTGAAGGTAATATGTTTTGAATAGGAATTGGAAATGAAAAAGATGTCTATTTTTCAATTTAATTGTTTAATGTATGGTTGGAATTATTTTCTGCTATGTACAGATATAACTGTAAATAAAAAGAAGTATAATTTAAGAGAAGAACCTCTAAATACCAGTTGCTTATACTGAGCAGGTAATGTCCTTATTTCAGGGTAATGTTTCTGTACTGGAAGACAAAGCAGAAACATCACTGAAACCATTGTCAAAAGACTTATGAAAGGAACCAAAAGAGAAAAAAATCTTCAGGCATTTTCACAGGGAAATAGAGTTTTCAATGTTATTTTCTTCTATTTTTAAAAATACCTTTTCCTCTTAAAGTTCTTAATCATTAGGTCTCTACAAATGAAAGAAAATAAGAATATTGCCATAATTGAGATATAAGAAAACTTAAAACACAGAGGTTGTTTTTTATGATTCCTAAGGGGGAAATCTGACAGTTATTTAGAACGAGAATCTGAGTAACGATGATGTGTGCATAGCTTTAAAAATAATTTGTGGGTGGCTGTTAGGAGCTTAAGCCACTAACTTCTTACTTCTTTGCAAGGTAAATAGCTTTTTTGACTTCCAAATTGCAAGGACAACTTAGGGTCAAGATCAGATGTCTGGCTGATATGAAATAAACAAGACTGTCAGCATGGCAGAAGAACAGCACACACCTGCCCGAATACTGACACAATCGCCTATTTCTGGAAGCATTCGGACTCCAGGGAGCACTGGAGGGTCCGGAGCCCACTTAGTCAACCAGTCAGCTCCGGGTTAGTTAATTCTGGGATTCATAATTCAACGCACATACAGCTGGTGCTTGAAGCCGGGCCATCTTTAAAGTGCGTCTCTACCAGGAAATTTCAGTCCCAGCTCTTCTTGGGAAGAGACAGACACTCCTTTAAAAACAGAAGGAAAAGGAGGCCAAGGTTAAACAGTGTTCTGGGTAGGGGATGGAAATAAACAAGGAGAGAGAACAGAGCTCAACCGAACTTTCTCAGAACCACATGCCCACAGGGACCCCGGGCGCCTATTTGGGTCACAATGCTGAAAATGGCCCTCTCTTATCGTTCCTGCTATTTCTCCCTCTCATTCAGCACAGTATACAAGTATAGAATAATAAAAAAAATTCCGTAATTACTGGTGAAGACTGTTCCATGGGAGCTATCATTTACCCCAATATTTTAGAGAGGCAGAATCCCTTAAAATTGCCTTCATTTTAAAATTTCACTTTCCACCGACTTGAAGAGTTACCTCTGCCAACCCTTTCTAGCAGCCTACCTTAAATATGTCAATTCCTCAGAATTTTCTAAGTGAATGTTAAGTTAATGAAGCCCTATTGCAACAGGTTCTCAACTTTAGTTTAATTTGATCTCCATGGCATTGTATGAATCTTAAGTTTTCATAAGCACATCTTCCCACACTTCCCTTGTCACAAGAAATATAGATTCATTTTAGAGTTGCCGGGGCAATTACAGCAGCCGGCAGATGCCACAGCAGCTCCTCAGTGATGGCCTGAAGTCCTGGGCTTCTCCGCAGGCAGCGCTGTTGTCTTCTGCTGATGAGGACCCAACTGCACTGTGGCCTCCAACATCATGGCACCACCAGGCTCAGTGAAGTGTGTCCCTAACCCATAGCTTGGTAACAGCATTCTGAACATTGCTTAAGCAGGTGAATACAGAAGGAATTTCCTAAAAATAAGAAGACATCTGTATCTATGAGTCTGTTTCCTGTTTGTTTGTTTACTGGGGGAAAGGGGTTTGGGGCTGGGTGACAAAGCTGAAGGGATTAAGAAAAAAAAGACACACAAAAAAACAAAAACTGTGTAGTGATTACCAGAGGGAAAGGGGGTGAGGTGAAGTAGAAGAGAGTAAACGGCAGAAAAAACGGTGACTGGAAGAGACCAGACTTGGTTGGTGAGCACACAGTACAATATACAGATGCTGTATTATAGAATTGTACACTGGAAACCTATACAATTTTATTAACTAATGTCACCCCAATAAATTAGATTAAATTTTTAAAAAAGAAAATAAAGGACATCCGTTACCTCCCATTTCTCAGAGGCTTACTTACACTGCCAGGTGCCTGTGGCTAGCTTTCGGTCCCCCCATATATCTCGGACAGGCAGAAATCCGCCCAGCGAGCTCCTTGGAGTGTGCACATCAGAACTTCAATAGCCACATTATGAGGTCATAAATATAATACCAATGTGGGTCATTTCTCCAAATACCCATCCTTCACAGTGCAAAACACTGCGGCAGCCACAAGCAAATCAAATTGAAGGGAGAGAAAATACACATACCTTCAAATAACAACCAACAACTAAAGTTATTTCTTAGTAGAAGAAAAGGACCAAATGGCTGGGACTCCCTCAGGTTTTATTATGAGCGCCCATTTCCGGTGTTTGTTACACGTTATTGCCTCAAAACAGGAATGCATCTGTCTCCAACAGTGCTTAGTGTATCTGGCCATTTCCCACTGCATTAGTGACCACAGCCCATCCGAAAGTGCCCATCCTATTTCAGCTTTATCACATCGCTATACTCAGAAGGGCTCAATGCAATTTAGGGGAAAAAAATAAAAGAAAACAGTGGTTTTTGCCATCTGAAACCTGCTTTGAAGACACATGAAACTCAGGTGCTGGGATGGTGCAGGTAGATAGAAAAAGAAAACACCTCCACTTGAAATAAAATCTCCCTGTTGAAATAGAAAATACACTAAATCTTAGAAACACCACAGAGTCCCCAACACCATAGGACGATTGAGATTTGGCTATTTCACCTGAAGTTTTACTTTAGAATTCTTGCCAAGATATTCTAATGAAGCTATTGTCCAAGTGGATTACTTCATGGGATTCCAGGAGGCCCTCCCTATTCAACACACAGACAATGACACCACGTGCTTTTCCAACCCTTCCTGACTCAACTATTCATTTCCTTAACGTGACTCACCTGCCTGGCTCCCATCTGTGCCTTACCTGTCCTTGAAATGTCATGCTGTATCTTACTCTTCAGCTAATGTGGTTTATGTAATTATTGATGAAATCAAGGATTACATAACATTAGAGCTCCCAAAGTCAGGAGATTGGCACGTTGATGTCCAGCCTTTTGGTAGGTCTGCATGACCATGGCCATGGGCATCTTATGTAGCTTTTCTGACCTCTGGTTTCCCATTCCTATAGTGGGAAACAGAATTGCTGTGTTTAGAACATCTTTGTTTTATAAATGAGGAAACAGAGGTACAACAAGATGGAATGCCTTTACTATATACCCTGGTTGATGTATTTGAAACTAGAGCCAGATCTCCATACTTTCAATTGAGAACTCTCCCCACCACTTTCACCTCTTTATGTCTGTATTATTACTTAACCACATAGATTATAATCTTCTCAAACCTAATGGTCATGTAATCTACTTCTGTATAAGTTATTCCTATTTCTAAAATAACAAGGTGATGACTTTGATGATGAAAATTACTTTGGATTATATTTTCAGGTTTTCATCGTATTTTCAAGATCTACCTAAACTAGCATATGCATGTAAGCCATTACAAAACACTTATTGGAAGACAGAATAATGTAAATTTTTTTCTTTTAGAAAAGAGAGGTAGCATTATTAGGCAAAATGTGAACATGTGTTAGCTACCATGGTTCATTATATTCCAATATTATTTTATTATTTTATAAAAAGATACATGCACTTCTGATTTATGGAATTATAGTTGCCTGGAAAGTCTGAAGTCCTTTCTCTTATGCATGCAGCTAGATCCAGAGGACATTATGGCAAAGTTATTTTATTAAAATATATTTTTATTCATTTCAGAAAGGAAGGGAGAGGGAGAGAGAGATAGAAACATCAATGATGAGAGAAAATCATTGATTGGCTGCCTCCTGCACAAGCCCCACTGGGGATCAAGCCCACAACCCGGGCATGTGCCCTTGACTGGAATCAAACCTGGGACCCTTCAGTCCGCAGGTTGACACTCTATCCACTGAGCCAAACAAGTTAGAGCACAAAGTTATTTTTTAATCCTTTGTTGAACTCAGTGGAAAATGAGCTACATCTCCAAGGAAAAACAAAACAAATGATAGGAAACCCTGATGAGTAGGAATTAAATAAATATAAAATCAAGGACTCTTCCTAAAGATAAATACCTGCATCAGCGGCTAGGAAACCATTCTCTGGGGCCACAGCAGATGGGGGTGGGGGAAGGAGGGAGTAACCTGGAGTTCTCCCATTAATGCCTCAATCAGGCCTTTTTGAGGGATCTACCGTGCCCCTAGATTGTAGCACTTATTGATTCCCAGAAGAAGCAAATATAAATTTCTAGCGAAAAGCATCTTGAATTTAGGCCTCAGGATTTCCATAAGTTGTGTGCAACACAGTGTAGATGCAGAATCTACAGGGAGTCAGCAGGAAGTATAATCCACAGAGCCCTAGAGCTCTCAGATCTGTTGGAGGAATCAACATGGAGTAGAAAAGTATGAAATTATTAAGGAAATACAAGAATTAATAAAATATGAAAGGAATCGGGGATAATATACCCTGCCCTAGAATTCTTGGGAAAAAAAATCCCAAGTCAGTGTTTTAGAAAAATTAAACCACTGAGACTAAAAACTTAGTAGTTGGCTTAAAGCTCAGAACAGACACAGATAATGTACAGTATTATCAAATTGAAAGTTGGACATGAGGAAGTTACACAGAATATAGCACCCAGTTCAAAGACAGTTGGAAATATTAAAGGGTCAAAGAGACATGAGCTAGAGAAAGTCAACACTGTGGCCTCAGAGAGAATAGAGGGAATGGATAAAAGGCATTATTAGAAAAGAAAATGCATGAATATTTTCCAGAAATGATGAATGAAAGGAATCCATGGGTAAAGACAGCACAGTGTAAACAAACAGTAAAAAAAAAAATTGAAAAGAAACCTATGCTCAATACTGGAATAAAACTGAAAATCCTCAAAGAAAAAAAAAATCCTAAAATAAGCCAGAGAGAAAAGAGAAATCATTTACATAGGCATAAACACACACACACACACACACACACACACACACACACACACACACACAAAATGAAAGCAGATTTCTCAATAGCAACAAAGTAAATAAAAAAAATAGAATATTATTTTTATGGTTTAATAGTTTAGATGCGTGGGTGGGTAGATGGATAGACTGGACTGGACTACATAGATGATAGGTAGATAGATAGATAGATAGATAGATAGATAGATAGATAGATAATAGATAACTAGATAGATAGATAAATGATATATAGAGCTGGCTAGTCAAGTCAGAAACCAGACAGAGGTCTGCAGCAGTTATAAATTTCATGTTTATATGTCTTTTTATCTTATTAGCTAACTAATTAATTATTGTCTTTAAGATAATTTTATTTTATTTTGGCCTTGGGATTATAGCAGTGAAGATGTCAGAGTTGACTGTCATCTACACTGTGTTGCACACAACTTATGGAAATCCTGAGGCCTAAATTCAAGCAGACTTTTCTCTTTCTCAAGGAAACCTCAGTTTTGCTTCTAAGTTCTTTCATCTGATTAGGTGACACCCACTCACATTAGGGAGGGTAATCACTTTTACTTAAAGCCAATTGGAAAATAACACCACAGCAATGCCTGCTTTAGCATTTCATTGAATAACTGTGCACTGCAATCTAGCCACGTTGTCACATAAAACCAACTCTCACACCCACCTCTGGACTGTCTGGCCATTTTTTGTAGAAAAAATCCCCATCAGTCTTCACTGCATTGCCTTAGGGATGAGGACTAGGGGCAAAAAAGGGGCCTTTGGACTTATTGACTGTGAGGCATTTAATCAGAAATCTGTCTCTGATCCAGAACGTCCCATGTGTAAGTTCAAGATAAAATTAACAAAGATGAATATTAAAATCCTGACAGTAATCTAATAATAACACCATAAATTCTAAGGGAAAGTTTTACTAGTTTAATTAAATGTTACAATTTTTGAGAAAACCTTCCAAAACATACATCAACAATTTATCGCTGTAACTCAGTTGAAAGTCTGAACATGTGTTGACTGTGGATAAAATTTGTCTGTACTCGCTGGATGGCTAATATAAAGTTATCCTGCACAGCATTTATTATTCTGTTATGGAAACAGTCAAATTGACCAAATGATACACTTGGGTTTCTTCATTTATGTCTTTTCTTTTATCAACCTATTTTCAGGTACTTTTTATTGAGCTCATATTTTTATTAAAATTTTCTATAATGAGCAGTACATAAAGATATTTGCTGCTGGTTCTTGGTTTTTTTGTGTGTTTTTTTTCACCAGCCAGGTTCTTCTCATAGGTTTTACATGCATTTTTCATCTTATTAGCTAACTAATTAATTGTTGCCTTTAATATGATTTTATTTTATTTTGTCCTGGGGATTATAGTAGTGAAGATGTCAGACAGGATCCTGCAGTTGTGGACTTTAAATTCCTATCCTGAGAGACAGATGATCAACCCAGCAATACATGCCATTGGAATCTCATACGGAAGCCCATTCCTCACAGTCTGCAGGGAGTGCCAAGTCCAAGGGACTTACTGAGATGCACTTGCCGTGGGCGATGGCGGTTTCCGATGTTCTTCCCACTCACATTAGTGTCCCCAGTTGTAAAGGGGACCTTCCTCTTGAGAGGTTTCTCCCCTGCTTTTTCTCCAGGGTCACCTTTTCCAAACCATAGGATTGTGGGAGCCATTTTAGGACTTAATCAATACATATTCTGCATTTTGCTCTTTGGAGGCAAGGCTAGAATTAAGATATCCAGCTTTGATGTGAATTTTCAATTTCTTATCTACCACTATCCTGTGTATGTGAATGTTGCAAAAGGCTGATTTTTACCTAGTTTTTAGTTTTACATATCAATTTGCATTTCTATATTTAATTTGTATATACGTGCTTTGTATCCTTTTTTCTTAGGTGTGGCATAACATTCTGTAAACAGTCTTCATTCTGCCCCCTTTCCCTGTAAATCGAGCAATTTACAATGGTTATCTTAATGTGTCCTCAGACAAAATTCCTTGATATCCTTTGAGGAGAGCCTTCTTTGTCTTCCTGCACTGTCCGTTGGCATTCAAATAGATGGTCCTATCTGTCAGCTTCACACAACCATATCTGCAGGCTCCAGATCGGTATCTGAAATCAATAGGGATGGAATTGTGGTAATTAAATTATAGCACTTACATATAATTACACTTATGTAAAAAATATGCACCCCTACTCAGGCCGCTCCTGAATATGATAGACATAAATCTCCGCAAATGAGCTACTGGGGGCGGGGAGGGGGGAGAGCGTTAATCTTTGAAATTATGCCGGGAAAAACCAGGATCCTGGAACTCTTGCACTTCAGAGAAATCATTTGATTCAAAGTCCAGCTTTAAACAGGTTCATTTCACTAATTTTTATCTTTGAAATTTAATTTTGAGGTGATTCTATCGGCCAAGCTTTGTGATGGGGAAACTGATCTCCGAGCTGCTCTGCCTGAGAATTGAGAAGAACGGGTCCTGGAAGCCGGGTGGGGGGTTAGATCCCTTTGTGTCATCGGGAGGACATGTCACGCTGGCACCTAGGAAGTATTTCATCAATAAACTGGTGTTTGCTGGAATGAACTGATTAGTTAATTGACATCAGGACAGAGTCTGCTCTCCCAAGCATTCAGTGACATGCCTAATGGCTGTGCTGGGTTAGACCAGATCGGCTTGCTGGTTGGACATTTATCACCCAAGACTTTCTTACAGCCAGTGTTTGTGACGGTGTGCAGGGAGCCAGGTGACAGCAAGTTCTGTGTTCAAGAGATGCTATGCACCTAAAACCAGTATCATTGTAAATGTCAACTGTAATTTAAAAAAATTTAATTAAAAAAAAAGAGTTGGGCCTCAAGGAGCTGCTCAGGGTGGCAGGACCCTGGGGACACTGTGGGTCAGGAGTGAACTGAGGGTAAAAGACTTCATAACTTTATAGAATATTAACCTTGAGCTATAAAGGAAAACCCTTCAAAGATCTGTCCTAGTTTCATGGAAGTTCATTTGTCTTAGTGTATGATAAATTCAGTTAAAAGCTAATGCAGATTTAGGTCACATAAACAGAATGATAGTGGTCACTACAAGGGTAGTAACCATTAGCCTAGTGGTACTCAGAGGGGCTACCAGATCCAGGGGTGTGCCCAACTTGGGTCCTGGAGGGTGTCCTCTGTGTGTTGAGTGACCCCATCTGTGAGGATGAAGTGTGGAGTTGATGGAAGGAACTGAAGGGACACTTAGAGACTGAGGACAGTGGTGGTGCATGCTCATCTTTCCGAAAATTGGTGCACTGTCTGAAGAAAGTTAAGATAGTTAATTTGTGTTGTTTCAAACAGATGAGCTGAGAGCAAAGAATGTTGTGGGGTGGTTTCCTGCTCACCATGAGGCCATCCTCTGTGAGTTAGTTTCTGATGGAATCTGCTGCCTTGATAATAGCCTCCCATCCCCAGCCCTCACCTCCTGTGCCCAGGACTGTAAGAGTAGCACAGAGAATAGGAAAGGAATCTACTTCCCCCAGACATGCGGAGGGCAGTTCCGCACTGAGTGTCCAATGCTTCTAGAGCCCAGTAATTTGTCTCTAAACTCTCTAACTCCAATCCCCCCTTCTTTTTCTCCTTCCAAGCATTTCAAAAATTTGGCTCATTTTCTCTTATTCTTGAATTAATCCCTCCTCCTTTTTCTGTTCATTAACGTATTAATCAGTATTTATTATCTCTTTCTCATCTGCATTTTTCACATACAATTCACATTCCATTTCAGTGAGCCTCCAAGAACGTTGTTTAATCAAATGTTAGCACAAACACTTGATCATTGCCCAGGAACAGAAGTCCTTGTAAATTGCAGGTTTTAGCAAGATGGTAAGTGATGAATTAGGAGTAAAATATTTTGCTGAATATGCTGGGTCTAGAGATTTTGCCTTTCATGGGTCTTCTTGTAACTTCTTTAAGCTGCTGACGCCAGTGATGAAATGAGAGCAAGCCTAGACTACAGTTTTGAAAAATACTCAAATTAACCTTTCAAGTACAATATAAACCAGTTTTGGTAATCCAGGCTGATTCCTATGGGGCACTGCTAACTACTTCATTCATGTGGTTGTACAATGAGTTAAATCACTTCACCATGCAAATCAGTCCCCTCAAATTAGTAACCATAGGCACTTAATTTGCTTAATTTTTCTTCTCTTAATAAAATTTTCCCATCCAAGTATAGTCTCAACTGTTCTCACCAATTTCCATTTATCTGTTAATTCATCGTTAAAAAATCGTTATTGAATATGGGCCCTGTGCCAGCTTACTGTGGTTAGTTATATGGCTCTGTGAAACACCACCCTTGCCTTTGAGGAGCTTGGTGACTCATGGCACAGCCTCAGAGACAAAAAATTTGGTCGGCAGCAAATAGACTTTGAGTTTGGCAAATCAAGGGCTCACTGAGCTGAATCAGCATTGGCCATTTTGGTTCCATTGGGAAGGCAATTCCAGATACAAGCTCAATTGTCATTGCCCACTAATAATTCTGCGCTTGGGATAAGAATGTCAAGAAGAATGATGGCCTATCAAAAGTCTATTTATTTGGGTTCCCAATAATCAATGATATGAATCCCCTAAAATAATAAATTTCCTACCACCTTCAGGGAAGCAAATACAGACAGTGCTATGGACATGGGATGGCTAGAGATCTGAATTGCAGAAATGTAGCCACTGATAAACCACCAACATCTGCCAACCAAACCAGTGCAAGATAGAAGATGCATACCTACTGACCCCTTTAAAATCCCATGTCTTAATTCACCCAGATTATGCTCCCCCCGCCCCCCGCCCCAGAAACATCGGGGAGCTCGTCACCTAGAAGAGCTCCAAAAGTGCCTTTGTCTAGAAACTGGAGGATCTCAGATTAAGTGCAAGTACCATCAAGGCTTGTTTTGAGGTTTCAAGTCTCATAGCTATAAAACGAGGGTAATACTAACCCTATCTAGATTGTGTCTATAACAAAGGAAACATGAATAGGCACAAAAGAGTGCTTTGAAATGATAAATTTTAAATTAGTAAACTAGGTACACAGAATGCTATACAAATCTAGAATGTTAGTACTATAGCTATGAGCATCATTAATATCATCAAAAGCAAGTTGAACATAAATTTATAAATGAGACACACTACAATGTATATTCAAGCATATAAATAACAAATACCAATGAAGACACTATGCTTAGTTTAGCAACATTTTTCTTACAGTTAAAAATGTGTTCCAGATAATAGCTTTGTCTACAAAAAATTGGCCCCTTTCAATTATTTAGATATTTAGCATTATGTACAGAAAACACGAATTTTTCACTTTCCATCTGCGAAAACACATTTTATTGTACATTGTTACTGTTGAAACAAGTGGGAAGTATTATTTGCTGCTTGTAGTCACTCAGGCTGTGCGGAGAGAAGATGCATAAAGCCACAGAATCATTATTTAGTTGGAATTTCTCATTGTCAGGAACTCTTGGTGTGGTAAAGAAAAGGAAGGAGATAGGAGATGCAGCTGGTAAGAAAAATTAATGTCTTCCACTTTGGCAAAGGTACACATCTCACATGTCCATCCTGAACACCTGAGAAAGATGTTCCCATGACCCAACACTGCCCTCCTCAGACACAAAGTGCCCGAGTTGTAACCGCATGATATTTGCAACCTCTGTTGGTCTCCCAGCTCCCAAGATGGTTGAGGCACCTGAATTAGGTTCTATGAAGAGCCACACCCTCTTATTTGTGTCTCCTTATCTCCACAGAGAGATAATATGGTGATATTATGCTCTAATAATATGCTCTAATATGGTGATAATTTAACCATGTGGGTATCCAGAGAACTACCCCCCCCCCAATTGCAAACAATCCCATGTAATATAAATCCTGGCTCATTGTAGATGTTGTTATTAATCATACTCATTGAAAATGACAATTTAGTTTTAATACTTTGTCAATGTAATTCTCTAGGGTACAGGAAGTGCGATCTATCTTGCACACATCAGCTTAGTTCCATTTCCTGATCCTGGAGTGTCTACCGCTTATTTCTGCTCTTAGCCAGGGGAAGTGGCCTAAAGTGAAGATGCGGCAAGTACTCCCCAATCATTGTTGCAACTTCAAAAGGTCTCTGAGGTCACTGCTTAGAAACAGTGCCAGAGAGTGATGGCTGCACATTAGAAGCGTTAGTGCTCTTCCGTTGCCATCTTATTTAGTTCTCACCTGGCTTGTGCTGCCCAGGACAAGGCTCCCTTCTCTGGGGAGGGTTGGGGGAGGAATATTTCTGAGAGCCAAATAGCCTCTTTGAGAGACTCATAAAGCTACAGCTGTAAAAAGGGTCTGCTATTTAAGGCACTTAACTGGTCGCCCACCACCTTGTTATTTGCTTAGGTGTGTGAAATGAAATTTATTGTGTCTAGAAAGTACCATTAATGCTTCTATATTAGCCTGAGTCACATGAAATTGCTTTTTTTGTAGGTAAAAATGTGATCCAATATTAACAGTTTTGTATGGTTCCACCTAATACTTGGGAAAAATCTTATTCCTACCCCCCAAACAACTTTTCCACAGAAATGGAAAATAATGCTTGCCAGTACAAAGGACATTAATGTTCTGATTTGCCCACATATTTGTAAAATGGTGCATTTCCTTTAAGAGTATCTAGCTAAAGCCTCTTTTATATGTTCAGAGTATCTAGACTAGTTCATGAATAATCTTTAGGAAATAAACAAAATAACTTATTTTCCCTCACAAATTAGAAGCATCAATAAAGTCTGGTCAGTAAATTATCCAATTTGCTTCATCCTAAGATGTTTCTATCAAATATAGGCTTCTTTGTGAACAACAGAAAAGAATTAATGTGAAGAGGAAAGTTGAACATACCTGCATCAACATATGCATTTATTGCAAGTAGTGTTTAGAACTGACTCACTGACATAGTGAGGGGTTGGGTGAGAACATCCATATCAAGGGAATCCATTTACCCAGTTTGTATTGGAGAATATTAGAAATTTGGGGACATAATCCAAACTACTGTTGTGATAGCTTAGAAGATAGAAAGGCATCTGGAATAAAATGTAATAAGTCTAAGAGCAGCATTCGTCGATATATAGAAACTTAGAAATATTTCACACTCTTCCACCTCAGACACTTTTTCCTGGAAACAGAACATAGATCTTGCTGCTAGAAAGCAGATTCATGTAAACAGAAAGGGGCTGCTGTTATTCAGGGCAAAGAGGCGTGTGCAGAAAGTACACATGCTTAGAGCAAAGACAGAAAAAAAAAAGAAGCTCCCTGAAAAAGAAGCTAGTTAAAAGAGATAAAGTCATCTTAAATACTTCTAACATGTGCACACAGTTAGTTCAAGGCTGACATAAAGTACCCTGGGAGATAACAGAATAAGCAGTGGAAGAGAGGATGGGCGCCGTTGGCAGGCTTCTCAATGCCGAGGGTCCCTGAGTGAGAGACAGGAAGGTTTACCTGTAAGTAAGGTCCAACCACGTGAAGGGGCCGCTGACTGAACCACTGCACGTGGTCTTCCAGATGACATGAATTGTATGTAAATAACTTCATTAGAACTAAATTCTTTAGTGTATTTAGTTAAGATTTGTGCTTTCCAGAGTAAACATAAGAACGATAACGTATGCTTTTTTACAAAAGAATAGTTTATTGATCATTTGAGGAAGAGAGGAAGAGAGATGAGAAAAACATCTATGTGAGGCCCTAACATGGATCAGTGCCTTCTGCACGTCTCCTACTGGGGACGAAGCCCACAACACAGACATGTGCCCCGACCTGAAATCAAACCAGCAACCTCTCAGTGCACGGGATGATGCCCAACCAACTGAGTCACACGGCACCGGTCAAGGTAGAACAATAACATATTTTTGACATGAGATATGGATGTATTTTAAATCTGAACAAGCCTCTATAGGGAAGAAAGTCAGAAAATTGTTCTCTTTTGCCAAAGGCCTGGAGATTGCCATTAAAGAGCTGGGAAACGGGTCGAGAATTTTACCCAACATTATTTCACTCCCTTGAACAGATCATCTGAAATCTGACCTGTTCAGTTATATCCATTTCTGATCTGTACCCACCCCTTTATTTTCTGTGTCTCTGGATCCAAGACAAGTGTTCTCATGACCAAGCACCGCTCTTCCCAGAGACCAGAGGTGTCCTCCTCACACTCACCATCCTGTGGCACCTCTATGGCTGTAACATTATCCTGGAATCCTCCCAGTTCTTAAATGGATGCTCCACACAATAAATCTAACCGTGATGTTGTATAGGAGACTCTCTGTGGACAGTTTGTGAAGTTTCGGAGACATGGGAACATGCCATTCTCATAAAATGTTCATTTGGAAATGTTTTTGAAGCTCTCATCACGTGTTATTTGCAGTCTGTTTCTAAAGCATTAAAGTATTTATTGAAAAGGTTTTCTGTGATTGGATGGCCCTCTCTTCTAGAATGATCTGTGCTGACAGGGGGAATGTCTGCAGCAGGTATTGTCACTAGTGCTTGATTATATATATAGTGCCATAAACTCTGTTTGTAATTTACGTTTATTGTGCTATAATTAGTAGTGCTAACAGTGCATAATATCAATAACATCATTGAATATGTAAATAATAAGTATTTGCAATATTAATGCTGCTGAGAGTAGTGCTTGATAGCATCACGTGTATTCAGCCAGCTGAGGACCACATTTCTCATCATTCCATTGGGAGATGTGGAACGGAGCCAGTTGTCGGTCTCCTGAGCACACAGCCCAATGCACAAGTTAAATGTTCCCTTGCTTAACAGATGAAAAGTGAAACCTTGAGGTTGTTTTCCTAAGAAATTGGAAAATGTTGCCCAGTGTGGCCTATTTCACAAAGTGCTGGAATTCTGGAAATTTGAAAGGTGGACTGAGGGTGGGGGACCTATTTACCTTTCCATTTCAAATGGTGTCTGGTAAAATTTCCCAATACAGCTGCTCCTGTGTTTCCATTAAATGCTCATGGAGATATAGGGAAAAAATGTGGAGATTCAAAAGTACCACAAAAAATAAGGACATCCAGACAATTATAAACTGAATCTTGGAAAAATTTCTACTGGCTTCTTGCCGGTGAAGCTGGGTCAAAGGACACAGTTGCTGGGAGGACTGTGGGAGCCTCCCTTGGACTCACTGACCAGCTGACCAGCTGAGCACAGGCACCCACACTCACACCAGCAGGACTGGGCCTCAGGGTGGGTCTGTATACGCCATTCCTTTGATGATAATTTTTTTAAAAATGTATCTACAGAAGATGAGAAATGAAGTATCCTCAATAAGAAGAGAACTATATTTCTAGTAAAAATTAAATTAAATTTTAGAAAACTCTTCAGCATCTTTTCAGCCATATAGTTACGAAACAAGAGTGGAATGTCAAAGCTGGGAGATAAATATAACAGGGTCTGGTTAAATGGAAGATAAGTGAGGATGGAAGGATTGCAAGAGACCAAAACACAAGACCAGGGGGAAAATTTATGCTGTGGACAGTAAATGTCAGGAGTAACACTAACCAGGAATTGAATTATTAGTGTGGGAAAAACTGAGGCTGCTCAAGACTGGAAAACAGAGAAGAAAAGAAAGATATGAGAGATGGGAAAGTCTCAGATGGCACAGGATACCCAGCTTAAAATAATAGTGTGTGTGTGTTTTTGGTAGGGGAGTGGGGAGACAAAAGAATAGAAATGCAGAGAGATACTTGTCGAAGACATAACTGAAGAAACATATCTGGACTGAACTTGGACCTGCTTGTGTAGAGTCTCACTAGGTCCCATTATAAGAGGTCCAGTCTCTTCTTAAATAGGATCCAAGAATGAACAGAAATGGGAAGGAAACATTCAAAATAAAAGATAAATACTAGAATGAGAAAAACATTTAAAATAATATCAAAGGAAAAAGAGATTGAGATTGAAAAAAAATTTTTAATTACTGATGTCCTCGGAGATTAAAAACAACATATTTATGAAACAAGAGCAGGGTACAATAAGAGAAGACCATTCTGAAGTCATAAAAGCCCTATTAAAAATTAAAAATGTGATAGCAGCAATTAAGAACTTAGTGAGTGTATTGAAAAATAACATGGAAAAAATCTTAAAAGAGCAAATAACACACACACATACACACACACAAGAGAAATTAAGAGAGAAGATAGGAAATTTAAAGGACAAGAACAGGAGTTCCAACATCCGAGTAGATCTTCACTTCCAGAATGAAGTTCCTGAAAAACTGAGGTTTAGAAACCATGGGATTTGGTGATGTGACCCAGCTGCTGAGCACACTGACCAGATGCACACCAATGACAGGACCTCAGCTTCTCCCTCTGCAGCAGGCAAGGCCAAGAGTGGGTCTGATGGAGGAGGCAGTGAGAGGAAAGCCATCATGCCTCCTGTGATCATGCCCAGAATAAGAGGCAGCATCACCCAGACCTCATGTTTGTTGTGTCTACACATCAGGGACATTGCTTTTCCCCTAGTATGAACCATGGTGAATATGGATTTGAATGAACTCCAAGCAGATGTGGACATTCACTCTAGAATATTAAATCCTAATATATAAAAAGCCAGGAGCCGTCACAACCAAAACAACCAGGCGAATAACCAAACAGCAGGCTGTGTGGGGCAACCAGGCTGGTGGGGGGGGAGGGCAGTTGGAGGCGACCGGCTGGCAGGGGGGCAGTGGGGGTGACCAGGCCAGCAGAGGGGGCAGTGAGGGGAGACCAGGCTGGCAAGGGAGGGCAATTAGGGGCAACTAGGCAGGCAGAGGGGGGCAGAGGGGGTGACTAGGCCAGCAGGGGGGGGCAGTTGGGGGTGACCAAGCTGGCAGGGGTGGCAGTTAGGGGCAATCAGGCCAGTAGGCAGAGGTGGTTAGGGGTGATCAGGCTGGCAGGGGGGCAGTTAGGGGCAATCAGGCAGGCAGGTGAGCAGTTAAGAGCCAGCAGTCCCAGATTGTGAGAGGGATGTCCGACTGCTGGTTTTGGCCTGATCCCCGGGATATGGCCTAAAGCAGTAGTCGGACAACCCCCGAGGGATCCCGGATTGGAGAGGGTGCAGACTGGGTTGAAGGGACACCCCCCCACCCACCTCATGTACCAATTTTGTGCACCGGGCCTCTAGTAAATAAATAAAATTGAGCTGAGAGTAGCTAGTTTCTGGGCCATTCTATTCAGTTGTCAGACATGACAGTGGTTTTCCCAATTCAGGGGGTCTGGGAGCTGGGCTTGCCTGTGTCACAATGGGACTGAGGTAGTTTGTGTCACAATGGGGTGGGCTTGTCTGGGTCACAATGGGGTGGGCTTGTCTGTGTCACTATGGGGTGGGCTAGCCTGTGTCACAATGGGGCTGGGATTCTAGTGTGGACTTGGAGAAGGTTGAAGGGGAGGATGTTTCCCAGCCACTGCAAGATGCAAATTGAAGCTTAGCTAGAATTTGGGGCCTCTATGATGGAAGAACATGAAAGATTTTAAGAAGCAAATTTTCAAGGTTACTACCTGGACTGATCTCTAAATAACATCTTTTTGTTATTGTTGTTTGTCTGTTTTGTTGATCCTCATCCAAGGATGTTTTTTCCATATACTTTTAGTGAGAGTGGAAGGGAGGGGGAGAGACAGAGAGAGAAACATCGATGTGAAAGACACACATCAACTAGTTGCCTTCCATACGTGCCCTGATGAGGGCTGGGGATTGAGCCTGCAACTAAGGTATGTGATCTTGACCGGAATCAAACCCAAGACCCTTCTGTCCATGGGCCAATACTCTAACCACTGAGCGAAACCGGCTAGGGCTAACTAGCATCTTTTTAAAATGTGGGAACTATATGAATAAGTTCAAACCTCTTTACCTCACATTTGTAAACGCACCACTTTATGAACCATTTGTCCATTTTTATCGGCTGATTTATGGCAGCCGTGATGTGATTCATCATGTCATCTGATAAATAAATGTGACACTTCATTAAACAAGGTAATCAAATTTAAGCAGTTCCACTTTCATGTTAACAACGGAGACCTTTACGTTCCCATTGCTCTGGAGATCCTCCCCCTGTAATGAATGCAGATTCTAGGAATGAAGCCTGGGGTATTCCTTAGGGGTGGGTGAGAGCACTTCTGCCAACGGCCAATAATGACATTAATAGCAAGCAGCCATTCGCTGTGATGGAGCACTTGACTATCTAGACTCTTTCAGGGGAGGAGGGCGTACACTTCTGTTCATTGGAACTGGAATGTTGGGGAGCTTGGTGTGTCTGCATTGGGCTCACAGATCACTTTCAAACGGTGTGTTCAGGAGGCAGTGTTATGCTATTTTTGTATTTGCCATCTGGAACGGCACTGCGGCTGGCAAACACAGGATACTGCGGGATATTTCCACCACACAGCAATTCATCAGGGAGTGTGAGCATCGAACATCAGGGGGATTACTGCAATTACCCCAACTTTGACCTTCTTGGATGGTTCAAACAACATTAGAGCTCTTCTCGTACATTTGCCTGGATGAAGGCAATTCCTCGGGAAGGATAGGCACTGAGGAGGCACCTGCCCCAAGCCAAGTGCAGCCAGAAGCCCCAAGGATCAGGAAGGATGGGCAATTTAGGTGCCTGTGGCAGGACTGAGGACTGGAAATCACCTGTCCCTAGTTTCAGTGAGGTCAGATGACATCCTGAGCCCCAAATCTCTGAGCACATGCTTTCTGGTGGATACAGTTGACTATCATACCTATTTATGATCAACTTATTTTTAATGGAAAACATTTCTAGTTGAGTCTCAGAAATATCCAAAATATAGGAGGTGAGCTATTCTGCAGGTTGTCTAACATAGAGTAGTAAAGTCTCTATTCCGACAACATTTTGTATTTTCCAACCAGGAAAGTATTAGCCTTGCTGTGAATTTGCATCGTCAATGATTGTGACTTAGAAAAGAGTTTCTGGGGAACAGAAAATATCTAAGCATAACCCTCCTTCTCCTCTCTGATTTCTCCCTGTTGAAATCTACACAGGGTCTCCTTTTTGCCAGCACAACAACTGAACACACACACGTGCACACACACACTCTCATATAACCTTACCTCTTGCATGCAGTGTTCACTGTGTCTTGAAGATTACTCTGTGAATCCTAATTAGCTGTACATTTAGTACATGTTGAGTGTGGCCCATAGGAATAAAAACTTAAGCCTCCAGGAAGAAAGTTTATAGAGCGCTTCATTTTGGTCAGAAATGATTCTGTCTTTCTGGATTTTCTCACCAGACAAACAGATAACTTCGGTCCCTGGGGCCTGGGTAAAAAAAGAGAAGAGATTTGAAGCCATTTTGGCTTTTTAAATAGGACTAAAAGCTACCTTTTAAGTAGATAGTAGGGGAGGGATTTGATGGAGTGAGAGTCTGAGTGTTTTGGATACCTATTGATAACAATACTAACAGAGGCACAATTTTATTTTCAGACTCTGGGGTCCAAGATCACATGAGGCAGGGAGTAGGGTCACCTTCACTGGGCAGCATGTCTCCTGGGGAGCACTCCGGTTACCTCCACTCAGGACCCAGAGTTCAGAAGAAGGACTGACTTTCTCCTGGACACTCGTCCATCCACGATGGATCTTCTGTTTGTAACAAGACTTGCCTGCTTTTCTGGATGTCATTGATGGCTCATAAGTAGCCACATGGGGGGATCTATACTGCCTAATTAAAATACTAGGACACTGCTCTCTAAATTAAGAAATCTACTCCTTAGTCTCATGCCTAATAGAATACAGTTGACTTTGGCTGGAAGAAGTTACTGGGATGGGAGCTGGAGTTTTTTCAGGAATCCACGTGCAGCGGTTTGCCAGTGTGCAGCATGTGTGTGCACTCGGACAGGGTCCTCCTGCATATCCAGCATGGTTCACAGCAGTGACATGCAGCCTGGTGACATGTGAGGGCCTTGCACATACATGGCCTCCACAGCCATGCCCCCTGGTGGGTGGGTGGCAGCCTGAGTGCACTTGTGTGTGTGCAGAGCACCAGGTGGGTTGGAGGCAGAGAGGGACCCAGTGTCTGACCCTGAGCTTGCCTGCCACATCTGTGCGCAGTGCCCTTGAGTGACAGGTGTACATGATGCCACATCGCTGCCAATATGTTATGAGACCATGGTAACAATCGCACATCTCTGGGGAGTGGGGCTGCTTCCTTCCTCACTATCAGGCATGAAAGAAATCATTTCAGGTGCCAGAAAAGGATGCCTGATAAAAGAGAACAGTTCAGCTTTTGTGGCTCTGCGGTTTGCCCCCAAGCAATGGCTTTGATAGTTTTCTTCAGTCTCTTTCTCTCGGCTTACAATTAATCCGTGATTATCTACAAACAATCTTTTGGCCTATAGCATGGTAGTAGAAAGAATTGGTTTATCTCTTTAAAAAACATTTTTGTTAAGAAATTTGCTTGAATACCATGTATAATAATATCTACATAGTGCTTTACCATTTATGGAGAACTTTCCCACCCAGAACCTAATTTTCTTTCACTTAATCCTCACAACAAACATGTGAGGTGAGAATTAAAGATTATCTCTGCTGCCCTGGCCGGTTTGGCTCAGTGGACAGAGCGTCGGCCTGCGGACTCAGGGGTCCCAGGTTTGATTCCTGTCAAGGGCATGTGCCTTGGTTGCGGGCACATACCAGTGGGGAGTGTGCAGGGGGCGGCTGATCAGTGTTTCTCTCTCATCAATGTTTCTAACTCTCTATCCCTCTCCCTTCTTCTCTGTAAAAAAATCAATAAAATATATTTTTTAAAAAAGATTATCTCTGCTCTGTGATAAATATTGTTTCTTTCAAAGTCACTGCTGAACACAGAATTTTCCCCTGAGAATTTCTTGACAACCTTTGGATGAAATTCTCCTGCCACCCAACCTCTCTGTTGAAATCTACAGAGAAATGATGGGACAGTGAGAGCCGACTCTGTGTCCTGCTTTTCAGCCAAGTGCTGTCCACCGCTACACACCTCATGGAGAATGTTTGGAAGCGGCACTCAGGAGCAGCCTGCTGTTTTCTTCCTCAAAAGTTACTCATTTCTGTTGGGAAATTCTTTGTATCTAAGAATCCATGAAAAATAGAAAGCAAATCTACACAAGTGAAACCTTAGCTTTGGGTCACAGCGCCCTATTCTATAGTTTGCAATGCAAAGCCTTGCCCAGAGCTAAATCTACTGTGCCTACTTTAGGTACAGAACCCTCCATTAGACCCTCATCATACCATGCCTTGTCTGTAACTAACTAAAATTTAAACCTTCAAATTGTGGTGGCAAAGAAAGAAACCCATGGTCCTCGCTGCCGCCCGGCACCCTGGATTCAGGAGATGTATCAGTTCTCATCCCGGTGAGTGGCCAGATTAGGAGCTCACGCTCTCCAGCTGCCACAGGGCACAACAGCAGGAAGCTCACAGCCCAACTTGCTTTATGGGCGGAGCCCATGATCCACCTCCTCCCCAGCTCCAGCACCCAATGTGATCTCAGGAGCTCCTGGGCCAGGAGACGAGAGAGGGGGCATCCTATTGCAATGCTGGGGTGCCCGCACACAGGTGGGCTAAATGCAAGGCCTTCGCTGGAAGAGGCAACTAGGAGAAATGAAATGGAGATACCGTTATTTAGGCGCCTGGAAAACTGTTTCCTCTGCATTTGAACAGTGGACAGGAGAGAAGAAAAGTACTTAAATTTGGGGAAATTAATATAAAGTCCCAAATCAACTGATTACTAATTTCATCTCTGAACTGTATAATTCTTAACTGTAAAATGGGCATGTAACCAGTTTAAAATTCTGTGATTCTTTCCTTGGACTGAATCAGTAGTGACTGGGGAAGAAGTTTCTGGAATGTGGGAAGAGTGCACTCCGGTTCTTTCCGCCTTTCTCCCTAAGTTCACTGGTAAACTAGCAGCTGTGCTCTCCCGGGCATCGGAAGCTAGGTGTACAAATATAAAAGCATCCAGGTGCTCCTTGCAAGGCATGTAATGATTCATTTCATTGTGTCTCCAGGGAATTAATTGTCCTTCAAGCTTAGTCAGCTGGCTCTTGAGAGGATGTTTCCATTATCATCACTGCTCCTTGGACAGGGCCCAGCCCATTCAGTGTGAGGCTGGTATTGTGGAGCAGTGGAGGCTGGGAGGGCGGGAGGATGGGAGAGGAAGGAAGCCTGGCTCAGGCCTTTGCTTCTCCAGGACAGAGTCCTGGGAGGGCAAGGCCAACCCAGTGCTCCTCCCCTGTGGGAAGACAGGCAAGCTCTTCTGTTGTACACAAGTTTTACTTCACATACCCAAGGTCAATTCCAATTAAATCTCCATGTTCAACACTTCCAGTAGTTCTGATGAGCAGGCAGAGCTGTGGTGTTGACACCCATGGAAGACAAGAGGAGTCCTTTGTTGGGAATGAGGTGGTACTCCCATCAGGGCATGACCCAGCAGTTCATTTCCCAAAGATTTGGCCTTGAGCTGTCCTCCCTGGAGTGCAGGGAGGGTCCCAGTGTCATTGGATCCTGTCCTTCATGGTTCTCCAGGTTTTTAAGGTGAGAACAGGTGTTCTATTTTTTCCATTTTTCTCCCCCTTATTTGCCCCACTTCATAGCCCTTCACCTTCCGGTTCACCCTCATCTCTCCATCTTTTCCTGGGATTCTCACCATTATCTTTCCTTCCAATTTTCAGCCAACTTTCATTTAACCTTATAACTATTAGAGGAAGAAAGGACTTAGTTAAAAATAACTCAATTCATCATGTTTAAAATTATGTTTTGCTTGGAAAACATTGTTGAAAGCAGTCAGTAGGGGATGGTGATGAAGAGCCATCTGCATGTGAACGATTGGCTCCAGCACCTCCTGTGTGACCCTGGACAGGAGACTTTGCTGTGCCTCAGTTTCTCCATTTGCAAGCTGGGGAACAGGAGTCCCACCTCATGGGGCTGGTGGGCAAGTCAGATCTATACACCGACATTGCCAGGTAGATATGCTCCCTGTTCCTTTGGAAGGATGACCTGCCTGCTTACATAGTGAGTAGGGAAATCAGAACAATGGTGATACCACCGAGTGGGTACCATCAGGGACCCACTTCAGGCAAGACCAAGACAGAGCCCAGCCCAGTAACCCAGAGCTAGAGTCTGACCTACAGATTGAGTATGCTGTGTTGAGTAGATTGAGCACATCAATGCAAATGAATTATTATACCCAAGGAAACACATTATATACAGGGGAAGCATTCCTAATTGCTAAGTGATATAGCCTTCATATGTTTAGATTTTGGCAACTTGACATCATTCTCCCTACAGGTTGATTAATATGACAAAAATCCAGTTACACACCCTGTTGCTTTTATTTAATTAAAGGAAAAAGAACTGTAAAGTGTAAGTGATCCTTTCTTCCTTCTTTTCTTCTCTTTTTTCCCTTGCTTACTCCTGCTGGAAACTTCCTCTCGCCAAGATCCACTTGGGAAATTTCCATTCAGGAATTTTTTATGAAGTAGCAGGAGACAAATTAGGTGATTGGAATATGTTAGCATTGTATCTGCTGCTTTGAAGATCACAATACGTGGCATACGTAATGTGTGCTACTCGCCTTGTGGGGGATGCAGAACTTCATTAGTGGAGATTTTGTAAAACATTTACAAACCGTGAATCAACAGGCTGTTCTAGGATGACAGGCCGCATGGAAGGCAACACTTGGCTGATAATAGGCGGGTGTTTAAATGCTAAATTAGTTCATGCAGTGAAACCAGACCCCACAATGCGGAAATGAGAATAGCGCTCTGAGTTATCAAAGGGGTAGCATTACCACGTATAGTCTGCATACTTAGACGCATTACTTCAGAGTGGTTCAGTTAGACACAAGTGGGATGCTCTGAACTGATTTTCACAGTTGGAAATACTGTGCATCCGTTCATGTTTGCAGGTTTAGCCCTCTGACCTTTGCTGTTGACTGACCTCCTTTCTTGCCTATGAGAACAAGAGGCATTAATTCAGCATCTTAGTTCATATTTGTTCCCTCCACCTGTAGTGCAACAAATGTAAGTGCACTACATTTGATGATCAGGAGCTCCTGGGCCAGGAGCTCCTGGGCCAGGAGATGAGAGAGGGGGCATCGTATTGCAATGCTGGGGTGCCCGCACACAGGTGGGCTGAATGCAAGGCCTTCGCTGGAAGAGGCAACTAGGAGAAATGAAATGGAGTTATCAAAGGGGTAGCATTACATCAGGCAGGCCTCCTCCTGCTTCACAGCCTTGCACTCTCACTCTTTCGGGGAGACTGGGCCTCACCTTGTTTAGAGAAGAAACCAGTCCATGAGAACATGTTTCTCTCAAGGCTGCATTAAAGGAGCAAGAGTCCCTCCCCTAACCTGGCAAGTCACCTTCATCTACCCAGTGTTCCCCCCCGTAGTCAGCAGCTCAGGGACTGGGCTTGTGGCTAAAGACACAGGCCCATGGAGTGGAGCCCTCTTTGCTCCTATCCAGCAGAGCAGGGGCGTGAGAACACAGGCGCCCCTTCCCAGGTTCCATGAGCTGAAGCACCTGGTGGGAGCCGGACCTGAGGTTTCTATGGCAACCATGGAAGTCACTGGGGTAGGAAAACTTCAGCATCTTCTTAAGTCCCTTTCAGAACTTCCACGTTGCTAAAAATGATAATATTGAGAGGGCCACTGGAGGAGGAGAGACACGGTGTGCTATACCACTGGGACCGTTGACGTTCCCACCCAGGTCAGAAAGGGGTCTGGGGAAACCGTGATGTGTGACCTCATGCAGTGCCATGGTGTGGACAGTGTTGGTAGACAGACGTCCCAATGCCCAGAATGTCCTAAAATGTTCCAATTTAACTTACTAAAGAAACTGCATTCAATCCCGCCCTGTTCGTGACAACTGGCTCAGGGTGCAGCTGTAGGTCACACCCAGCTGTGGAGGCAGCGGTGGTGGGGATCTCCCTTCTTCTCATCTGGGGGTTTTCAGTTCAGATTCTTCCCCCCTGGAGAGTGCATCTCTTTTCCCACCCTATTTGGCAGCAGGAAGGACAGTCTTCACAGAGACTGCCTCCTCCCAGGGCACAATGTCCCCATAGCACCCCCAGCTGCTGGGCACACTTAATTCACCAGTTTAAGGCACTAGAAGAACCATGACAAAAGCAGGAGAATTTTTCTTTAAACCCAGGGGAAAAGGTTGAAGATGTCCCCCATTCCTTTAGCGCCGGCCCCTTGGCTTGTCTGCCTCTTCCTTCCTCCCTCTTCCTCGGCCCATCTGTCCATTCTGGATGTCTCTGCCTGTGCATCATCCTGTCCTCCCCATCCTCCCCACCGCCCTCCACTCTTTGTATCAACACGCCTCCCGTCCAGTTTTATGTTGCTGTCTTCTAAGTAAGTAAGCAGCAATGCTTTTAAAGATGGGCTGATTTATGGAAAGAAATAAAAACAATCCGAAGGATAATAACAAACAGATTGGGGAGATGAAGGGGTTATTAAGGCGCGGAGCCCAGGCAGGGGTTGGGCTATTATACACAGGCTCTCTCTCTCTCTCCTTACAAGGCAAAAATGGGAAGACAATAATCCACAAAACAGAGCTTCAGTGTGTATGTTTGTTCATGTTTTAGAGAAAGAAAAAAAAAAGAATAAAACCAGGGCATTGTGTGGGGAGAAGTGCTCGGAGCGCATCGACAGGGTTTATTATTCTGAGCAGCACTCACTCAATGTGGCCCTCTGAACGGAGAGTGACGCGGGAATCTTCCCGGGGGCTTTTCTTCTGTGTGTGAGTGGTATCCATCTGTCAGCTGTCAGTGCCAGGGAGAGATATACAGGCCTGTCACTTCTCGTCAGCCAGCATTTGTGAAGCCCTTTGCAGCTGTTCACAGCACATACTGTCCTTATTGAAGGCCGCGAGGAGTCGGCACGACTGTGCAGGCCGGGGTGAGAGGAGGAAAGAGATGTCAGGGCTGCTCTGGGGTAACAGCGTCGACTAGTCAAAGACACAAGCACAAGCTGCATTTGTTTCCTTTAAAAAAAAAAGGAAATGCATTAAAAAAAAAACCTCTTGGAAGGTAATGTAAATAGACTTCGTCTCTAGAGGATCCTACGCAGGTTGGGGTTCAAGGGCCTGGGAAACCCATAACAGAAAGGAAATTTATACTCCAGTAAATGGATATGTTCAAGGTAGAAATCGGGATACATATTTTTTAAATCAGTAGAAAATAAGGAGGGTGTAAATTTTTTATGGACTTCCCTAAATAAATTATGTTATTGTAAAAATTAGGCATATGTATAAAGTTTGCATAATGGAATATATGCTGAATATGCGTCTGTAATGCAAAAGTGAACATCATGAAGTATAGACAGCCCATTCCATTATAATGCAGATGTTAAAAACTGGGTTAATTTTGATATGGAAACACTCTATTAATCATTACTCTGGTATTCCATTGGACATTTCAATATGTTTATTTATAGGGTGACTTCCGCTTAATTGAATTATTTTAAACTAACCATGGCTCTGGTTTTGTGGGCCTTCGTCTGCAGGAAGTTCTTTGTACAACACCTGCCTCAGCAGCCTTTCCGAGCCCTTACTTCCCTGACGGGTGCACAGCTAGGAGGGACCTGGAGAAGTTCAATGTGCCCTTGTGTTCGCTTCTTGTTTCAATGTATCGCAAAATCTGAATATGTTTCACTTTTCTGTGAGTTGGGCATGGTTCTAGTGAAAAAAAAAATAAGTCAGATCTATTTGGCTTCCATCTGTCATAGATTGTTATTTTAAAAGAAAAGGCTAAGAGGTTTCTTGGAAAAATGAAGAATTAGTAGATGGAAGAGTCACTAAAAGAGTGAACAGAAGAAATGAAGACAGAGTGGTGCTCAGAGTCTCTCTTGGTAAGATCCCAGTGATGATGGTCACCTGGATGGCATTATAGGACATGAAGTGAAGGCTTTGTCCAGTGAAAGAAGTGTCAGTGGGCGAAGTGGCTAAACCATCTTGGAATGAAGGCCTAGGATGGGAGGTTTACATCTGTATCATATAAAAACACACTCTTCACATATCCATTGCTGTAAGATGGGACTGAGGGGAGAGAAGAGGCATAGAGGAGCCATGCTTATTACGGTCTTGGATTTGATTCCAGGGAACCCTGTGCAGTAAACTCTAATTCACAGCCTCTGCATTCGAAGAGGCTGTCATCAGGCTGGCAAGACGGCATAAACATGAAATCCTTGAACAAATCAAGCACTTATAGAAGCGTTCACATACAATTTAAGAGGGGGAGCAATATAGAGTAATTTTTGTTTTAACAGATTGGACCTGAGATTATAAATATTCTATATGTTTAAGAAGGAGAACAGTCACTTCAGATTGAAGTCACAAATGCACTGGGCCCGGCAGGAGGAGAGGGACACATTGGGCAGAATGAAGAGAGGAGTGCATTTTACTAGTAGACATGTTTCCGTTCCCTGTGACTGCTGTAATAAATTACCATAACCTTAAGGGCTGAACACACACACACACACACACACACACACACACACACACACACACACACATTAATTACTTATAGTTCTGGAGCTCGGAAATTCCAAAATCAAGGTGTCCACAGGTTGTGCTCCTCCCAGATGTCTTAGTGGAGAACCTATCTCCTGGCCTTTTCCAACTTCCAGAGATACCTGCTGTCCCTGGCTTGTGGCCCCACCCTGCATCTTCAAGGCCAAGAGCACAGCATCTTCAGATCTCTCTGCTTTTATCTTCACTTCTCCTTCTCCTGTTACCACACCCCCTTCTCCGACTCTACCCTCCTGCCTCCTTCTCAGAAGGAGCCTTGTGATTAAATGGTATCCACTTGGATAATCCGGGATGATATCCCCATCTTAAGATTCTGTCATCCCATCTGCAAAGTCCTCTCTGCCATGTAAAGTAACATATCTATAGATTTCCAGTGTTAGGAAATGGCAGTGCTTGGGGTGGGGAACCTTATCCAGCCAATAATAGCCAGCAAGGATGTGGGAGCAAAGCTTAGAGACTGCAAATCCCTGTGGCACACTGGGGAACCCAGCAGCGGGGGAGGAGTGGGGGGGGAGAGGAGGGGAGGACCAGTTTTCCTGGTGCTCAGTGAGGGAGGAAGAGTGACTTTAGACAAGTACTGAAAACACTGGGACCATTGTTGAATTCCAGGCATGGAACCTGGAGAATATAGGCAGGTGAATGCCAGTTCAGTGTGAGGAAAATTCTCTAATAAAGAAAAGAATGTGTGAATGGAGTTGGGAAATAATGAGAATTCTGACATCAGACCGAGTGAAGTAAATATGGTGACCAGGAGAGACAGAGTTTAAGACACCACCAATTCCAAGATTCTTAGCTCCTTTTGTTATCACAAGACGGACATGTATAAGAGGTGGCTTCATTCAGAAGCATGTATTTTGCAGGCCTGAGAAAAGTCATCTTTTCTCTCTTCATGTTAACCTCAGTAGAATGATAAGATTATATCATAAACAGTAACATTGCATGGTATTTATATTGTCACTAAAGAATAAAAAGCCATTGTTTTTTTAGATTTGGAAGTTTCTCCAAGCTTTGAAATAGTGTAGGAACCCTGATTCTTTTACCATAAGTGAGCCTAAAACAATATACGCTACAGTTGAAGCGAGCCAGGACCCATCAACCATTTTGACCTTTTGGTATTTGGGTTGTTACTCCAATCAATTTTTCAAACCCAAATAGGTCAAGAAAGAACATTCAGAGAGATGAATAAGGGAGATGGAATGACTGGGCATGTACTGCACTAGGTATTGGTAATGGCTCCTGAACAGAACTATCAACAAAAGCAGCCATGGGTTCTGCAGCCTCCGCTACAGGTGTACATGAGGCATGGGTTCTGCAGGTGTAAATCCTTCAGAGAGACCCTCAGAGGATGTGCTGCTCTGCAGCCTGAGGCCACAAAGGAAAATTGACGGGATGACAACAGATTGCCTTGTAAAAGTTCTTTTCTGGGGGGCATAAAAGAAATGGGCTTCTGCAGAGGTGAAGAGGAGTGAGGAGGGGTGATGGTACCAGTGATCATGATTAAGAAGCCCAGAAGGCAAGGAAATCTTTACAAACTTAGTTACTCCCAAGGATAGAAAGCGAGAAACCTGAAGTAAATTGGATCTAGAGAAGCCTGTTTTCCACCAGATACTGAGGAGGGCATTCTTTGGATCAGAGAAACAAGGAATTACGGCTTCTCTCAGATCATATAATGTTTAAAAAACTCATCACCATTAACATTGTTTTTCCTTCCTTCTCACCCTCCCTCTTTCCTGTCCCTTCTCCTTTCCTTCCTTCTCCTTCCTACCTTCCTCCTCCCTCCCTTGCTCCTTCCTCCCTCCCCTCTCCCCGCCTTCCTTCTTTCTCCTTTTCTTCCTACCCTTTCATTCAGCTTTATGGAGACAGGCATACCCTTTAAATGACATTTCTCCTGTATCTCTTTGTGTTATTTATCCAACTTGCTAAGATTCAAGGTGGATATGATAAATGGTAAGAGATGGTGGGTCTAGAAATAGATGATAGTTATCAGGCAAATCCTACTGACAGGAGACCATGTTTTAGAATTTTTGAGTTTTGTGTCATATGTGTGCACACAACAATATCTAGATTGATGGGCAGCTGGAAACTGTTCAAATATATTGTGTGGAAATATATGAAGTCCTCGCTGCCTTTGACTTATAATAAACCCAAATTTGTAAATTAGCAGACCATTACTGGATATTCTTTGAACCTAAGACTTCTAAGCATGAGGGGTTAGTTAGCAAATTGCAAATCTTTAACAGGAACAGCCATAAACTATGATGAGATGCAAGCTTGTTTTGAAAAGAAAAAAGGCAACAAAATGTGTTTTGTGTATTGACATTTTTATTAGGAAAATATAACTAAAGGAACAAAATTGACAGGGATAAAATTTTCCAACCAGCGGTGGTACAATTATAGCTTGGAGAGCTTGTCAAGCATCAGGAGACCATTAAAAAGCAGTCCTAGTCATCACACACCAAGGAAAACAAATGCACAAAAAATACCTTGTCAGGGTAAATTCTTTTCTGCTCCAGATACCAAGCATCTAACAATTTTCTCCCCGGGAGAGGTAATGAAGTGAATGCATTAGAATAACAATAATAATAATTCCTGTGGTTATAAATTATTTCAGTTTTATACAAATTTCTGAATTTCTAGTTAGTCTGGTAGATCTACAAGTATTCCTAAGAGAGGAAGCAAAAAGGTCTAGGTTCAAATCCTTGGAAGCCTTTACTGCTCCTCTTCTCCATGCAAACGCTTCTTTGCACACCTCAAAGAAGAGCCAGTTGCCTTACCTAGGTTATCACCACTACATGTTCTTACCCTCTTCCCTCTCCTGCCTCACCTGATCCTCCAACATCAGGATTCATCCACTTCAGCCTTTTGGCCTGTTTCTAACACATATCGAACTCCCACCAAGAGCCTCTCCATGTCAAGGTCAGTCTTCCAGAACCAGGAGTAGTTTCTTCTTGCTTTTCACATCTCATTTTTATTTTGAGATTCATATAGCTTTCTACCTTCTGCCATTCAGATCTTAGCCTAAATGTCATCTCCTTGATATGACTTTCAATTTTGGCCAAGATGGAGTTACAGAGACTAGATGTATCTTACCACCTGGAACAATTAAAAATAAATTACACTACAGAGCACAAATACACATTTAAGACTGTATTAAAGAAGCTGAACATCAGGCAACAAAGAGAAAAGATTCTTGAGAGACAAGAAACAAACTGAGCATTCTGACAATTTCAACTTACTGACTAGACTAGAGAGTTTCCAAACCATGGTGCAGAGAAGAGAAACCCAAGCAGATACTCTGAGTTGAGGCAACAGGGTGAAATTCAGGGGCAAAGAAGACAGTAAGACTCTAAATAAATTTCCAGAGAAAGGAAATGCTTGGAGATAAAATGAGAGATCCCCTGCAGAGGGTCCCCTCAAGTACTTATCAAACAACTGATCAGCAGTGCATGCAAAGAAACCAATTGAGCTGGAGAGAGGAACCATCGAAAAGTTTTAGAAGGATAGATTAAGTTAATCTGACCAAAATTCAAAACTGTTGTTCTTCAAATAACACCATTAAGAAAACAAAGACAAGAAGAAGACTGGGAGAAAATATTTTTACATACCTGACAAAATAGTTGTATGCAGACTATACCAAACAAAACAAATCTAAACAACAAAACTCAATAATATGAAGGAAAACAACTCAGTCAAAAAAGTAGGCAAATGACTTCTATAGACATTTCACCAAAGAAGATCTATGAATAGCCAATAAATACAAGACCAACAATGCATTAGGGAATTGCAAATTAAAAATTCCATAAAATACTATTTCACACCCACTAGACTATTGTAAAAAAAAGAAAAAAAATGTTGGCAAGGTTGTGGAAAAACAAGAACCCTCATACATTACTTGTGAGATTGCAACCACTTTGAAAAATCACTTGGCAATTTCTTCAAAAGTTAAATATAAATTTGTGCTATGACTCAGCAATTCCACACTTAAGTATCTACTCAACAGATGTAAAAATAAATATCTACCAGGCTTGCACATGAGTTTTCTCAGCAGCCATCTCTGGGAAAATAAATTAGTAGTTGCCTGTGGTAGGGAACAAGGTTTAACAGCAAATGAGCATAAAGAATCTTATTAGTATAATAAAAGATATTCAAAAACTAATTTATTGTGATAATTTCACAATTTGGTGAATTTATTAAAAATTATTGAGTTATACATTTGAAATGGGTGATCTATGTAATAATCCAGTAAGTCTGGAATACCTCATAAATCATGGGGGATTAAATAGACTATTCAGAATAGTCCTGTCCCTGAAGCTGAGAATAATATGCTCTAAGCTATGCACTACTCTGATACCACCTAACAAATACTAAAAGAAAGGCCAAAATGGAAGAATCTATTTCCATGTAAGTTAACTTCACCCAGAAAAAAAGAGAAAATATACTTTTAGAGATAGAAAGATATACAACAACCAACAAGGTAAAATTTACAATGTCTGACTGTCATTCAATCAAAGACGAACAGGCACACAAAGAAAGAAGCAGAAAAATAAGAATTTTTAAAAAATCAATAAATTAAAAGTGATCCAGAACTATAAGACCCAGAAACATTAGAATTAGAAGACAAAGACATCAAACAGTTACAATAGCTTTATTGTACATGTTAAAAAGTTAAGCAGAGTCATGGATGATAAAAAAATATCCAAACTGAACATTAAGAGAAGAAAACTACAGTGGCTAAGATGAAGATATACTAGATGGCATTAATGGCAGATTAGACATTGTAGAAGGAAAAATAATTGAACTTGAAGATATATCAATAAAAATCATGAAGATAAAACACAAGAAAAAAGAATTTTTTAAAGAATGTAACTGTGAACTTTGAACAGTGGAACAATTTTAAAGGCTGAAAATTTTACAAATTTGATTTAAAAAACTATAAATCCACAGACACAAGAAATTCATAGAATGCTAAGCACAAAAACATGAAGAAAACTACATTAAGGCACATCATAATACAATTACTCAGAAGCAATTCTAAAAAGATAATTTTACAGCATCCAAAGAGAAAGGATATTCTAATTACAGAGGAATAAAGATAAGGACAACAAAAGAATTCTTGTTAGAATTGATGCAATGAGAAGACAGTGGAAGAGCATCTTTAAATTTCTGGGGGAAAAAAACACCAAAATATCAACCCAGATTTCTATAGCCAGTGAAAATATCTTCCAAAACACAAGGTAAAATAGTGACATTTTTAATCTTACAAAATTTGTTTAGATCAGTAGATCATGAATACAGCAGTAGAATGTCACCAGAGATCCAAGATCCAAGAAATGAGAAAGGAAGAAGATGTCAGACAGAAAGAAAAGATATCAGATGGAAATATAGATCCACACAAAGGAATGAAGAGCACTGGGAAGGCTTTTTCTTGTAATATACTTGAAATGGTATATCACTTGAAGGCTAATAATGATAAATAAGGGACAATAAAAGAGATAAATAGAATCACATAACATGATGAATTTAAAAGGCAAAAACAAAAGAACAAGAAAAATAAATGTCAAAAATAGGAAAAAGAAAACAACAGATAGAACAAAATGTTTTAAAATTTCAAGATGATACACTTGCACTTTATTTCAATAAAAACTAAATATAAGTGGTATAAATATTCCATTTAAAAGGCATAGATTGTCAGGTTGCTTAAAAGAACAAGATCCACTTATATGCTATTTACAAGAAATGCACTTTAAAAAGACACAAATAGGTTAAAAGTAAAAAGAAGAGGAGAAAATATATATCATTTTAAACAAAACTCAAGAGAAAAATGAAGAGACTTTATTATCAAAATTAAGTAGATATAAGAGGGAAGAATATTACTCAGCATAAAGGTTGATTTGTAATTATAAAGGACTCAATTTATCCACAGGACAACTATACTAAAAATTTATGTATCTAATAACACAACTACAAAATACACAAAGTACAAACTAATAGAATTACAAAGAGAAATATGCAATCCACAATGTAATCAGAAATTTCAATATCCCTCTCTCAATAACTGATAGAACAAGGGACCCAAAATCAGTAAGGATATAAAAGATTTGAACAACACTGTCAACCACCTTGATCCAATTACTATTTATAAAACATTCCACCCAACAATAACAGAATATACATGATTTTAAGATGCACACAGAATATTTACCAAGGTAGATCATATTCTGGTTCATAAAATTATAAAATAAATCTAATATCTGCAGGAATTCAAGTCATACAAAGTATATTCTTTGACCAAATGGAATTAAATTAGAAATAAAGAACAGAAATAGTTTTAGAATGTTCCCAAGTATTTGAAAAATAAGTAACCCATTCCCAAATAACACATGGATTAAAGAAGAAATAAAACTAGAATCTAGAAAGTAGTTCGCATGAAAGGAAAATGAAAATACAACAAGAAAGGAAACTACCTCTTCAAAGAGGTCTGTCCTGATCACTCAATCTAAAGTAGCTAGTAGCTACCCACTCATTCTCTATTACACAAGCTAATTTTAATTGTCTGCATAAAATCTTTTATCTGATATTTTGGTGTTTATTTAGTCTCTTTTATTGATCATTGTATGTCTTTCATCTTAGAATAGAGACTCCATGAGAATAGAACATTTTGTTTTGTTTATCACTATATCTTCAGTACAGTGTCTGGCACCTAGTAGAGCTTGGTAAATATTACTGAATGAATGAATGAATGAATGAATGAGTGAATATAAACTAGGAGGCATCAGGCAGAATAAAATAAGGTCTGGGTGGAAAAGGTAGGAAGAGGAAAGAAGATTTTTATTATGAATCAAATTGAAGCTGAGGTGGGCCTTTGCCCAGCCATCAGGGGGCTGGAGGGAGAGACCTCTAGAAATGTCACCTAGCAAACAGAGTTTCTGACCTGTCTGACCATTTCCACGGCTGCTTTTATGATGCTTTGGCAAAGAGAACTTAAATATTGTTTTCCTAAAGCAATCCACTTTGACAACAATTGGTTTTGAGAACCATGAAGCACAGGCTCTCTATAGAACACACCTCTGCCCCCCATTGCAAGAACGTCTCCTGGCATTCTTTTACATCTGGCACCTACCTTTTCTCTGCTTCTGTGGAGCAATGACTACATTGCACTGTAGCTTCAACAGTCAGTAACTTGGAAATTCTTACCTGCATGGCATACAGGTGCTGTGGTGATAAACACAACATGAATAAAACTAAAATATTACAAACTAAATTAAGTAATGAGTAAATCATTCACGGGTTTATACAAATCTCATAAATAAGCAGTAGTTGAACAGAGGGTTGGGATTAGTATATTTAAATTAAACACAAATAAACTGTGTGGAGGTGTGGTAGTCCAGGAAGACCTTCTGTCAGCTGAAAATGCCCTTGATGACCTTCTGAAAGACCCACTGAGAACCTCTTTTTAAACAAAGCCCATTATCACATTGAGAACAGTGGTTTGATGGAAAACAGGGACAAAGACACCTGTGCATATATAAATACATATAGATATACATACATGTACATACACATTTGCATTCACATGCATACAATGCACTTTCATTATTTATTGGAGCTATGTTCAATAAGTCACTGTAAGCACTGAATTAGGGAATACTGAACCCATTTCTTGTAGGAAATATATCTATGTATATAAAAGGCTAAGTGACCATCTGACCAGCCAGTAGCTATGGTGCACACTTACCACCAGGGGGCAGATGCTCAACTCAGGAGCTGCCTAGCTGCAGTCACTTGGCAGTGGCGGTTCTCGGGTGATGCACCCTGGAGCCAGATTCCTTGCGATTCTTCTCGCACTCCGGACCCCTTGGGGATGTTGGAGAGCAGGTTTTGGCCCAGGTTTTGGCCCAAGCCCCGCAGGCCAGGCTAAGGGACCCCACCTGCCGGATTCCACAGACATCCTTGGAGCTGCGGCACTGGCCCAGGTGTGGCAGGCTGAGAAGGGACAGTGGGAGGTTGGCTCCAGGGCATGTCCGGCCCTTCTCGCCCAGTCCCGCCCCCCTCTCCCCCCCAGCCACTACCTGGGAACACTTACACTAGTCCCTGGGAGGGACTAAATAATTTCCTTTCAATGTGCACAAATCCGTGCACTGGGACACTAGTACATATATATTTGTATGGCTAGTACATATATATTTGTATGGCTATCTATATAAGTATTCATGTTTTATATATTAACATAGATGATTGATAGATAGATAGATAGATAGATAGATAGATAGATAGATAGATAATATATATAATCTTCATTTCTGAGATTTTTTTTCTAACATTTCTGAGATTTTTTTTCTAACATTTTCCATTTCTAATAATTTCTAGCATCTCCTCCCAGAGTTCTTTCATTTCTTCTTCCTAGTCTTCCCCTCTAGGGCAAAGCAGTTTTAAACTTTTATAAAATATTGCAAAATATTTCTATAGAATTTGTATCTTATGTGAAAGATGGTCACTTTCTGGTTAGTGACAATTATCTAACATTAAATTTTGCTGTTTTTTTCTCACAGTTTTTTCTTACAATGGTTTTGTGTCACAATTTTTTCTACTTTTACTATTCTTCATGGAAAAAATAAGTTTTCCTTAGGCAGCTGTGTGTAAGAGATTCTATGTGTGGACTGCAAGGGGAAGGGCCAGGTTGGTTCCCGCAGGTACCATTAGAATGCACACCCTCACTTCCCTCTGCTGTGCTGCCCCGGTTCTGCCCTCCACTGACACATGTGCAGCATATCTGGGATTCTTCCTGTAGCCCACCTTCTCTGCTTCTCTGAGTCTAACAAGAATCTGCTATTGGCCTTGCTCCCCAGGCATCTGACACCTTTTGTTACAAACACGGCATATGGATGTTTTTAACATCAAGGTGAGCTCTTCACCTTCAGGAAATACCCTTTACTGACATTTCCTGAGTTCTGCCTCCCCTACACCCAAACCCCCCGCCCCCCCCCTCACACACACCTCCACCAATCTCTTCTCCTCTACCCCGTCTCAGCTGCTTTTTGTCACCAATCAGCCCTTTCAGATAAATCAGAACGGCATCTTATTTATCCCTTTTTTTCCCACTGAAAATGAAGCATGTGTTTCCTTTCTGTTCCTTTGCTGTCATCTGTAGGGAAATGCAGCCATGATGTGCACTTGTTACTTGTAATAATTATGTGGAAAGTGCTGTGTCTCCAGAATGCACTCCAGGCCTCAGGCTCTCCAGAACTGGCCCGTCAGAGGAGGCCTCGTGTTCCCTGAAGGACACCAGGCTTTGGTCTTGGAATCTTTCCTCTTACCAAGAATCTATTTGGGATGGGCCTCTGAGGGTTCTTTATAATGTATTCAGGAACCTTCCCAGGAAAGGTGATTCTGTATTCAGAGGGCTCTGTTCTCTTACTCTCCCTTTTGCTCCTCCTTTTCTTCTTCTCTCTTCTTTCTTTCTTCTGGGCCTGATCTTAAGTATCCATTGGCCTTGTATCCTTATGACATCATCCCATGGACTGATGTTCCTATGACATCATCACAGGAGTGTCTCAGAGTTGTGTTGGTTCTCTTGCTAGGCAAAGGAGAACCCTTTCTTCCTATTTGCAGCACCTCTCCCTGCATTTCTATGTCAAGACATAGGCTAATATCACTATCATAAACAATAACTTCATTTTAATACATAATTTACATATAATTAACTATTTTAATTAATAGATTATATGATAATGACATAGTTGTTAAATATAATTTTAGTAACTATATTATTTAAATGTATATTATTTAAATATATAATTGATATTATATAGTATATATTTATTACATGATCAATTCAATGTATTTAATATAATTAATTATAAATCTATATAATAAACATATAGGTATACTTTATTATACAAATATTAACTCCTATGAGCACAGACATATCTATAGTGCTGATGTTTCCCCCAAATGATGCTTACTTAGCTCATGCAACATTTATAATAAGCACATGTATGAATATATTTCAAACATGTTTTTGCTGAGGCTTTTTCACACATTAGAATCCTTTGCCCCTCCTGACTGATTATAGTAGTGAAATGCCACATGTGTTGTTTAACTGAGTTTTAAGTCAAATGGGGTAGTCACATTATTCAGAGGCAAGCCCGTTTCTATGTAGATGTGTGTTCTGAAGTTTAGAGACAGCCACTTTCAGATGGCTTTGGGTCTAGGCTGCCGTGACCTGTATGTGATGCTGTCGGTGACAGGCTTGAGGTCTTGCACAAGCCCCGCACCAGCTCTGCTCAGTGACCAGTTGACCCATCTCTGCCACAGACACATGGCACAAATCACACTGAGAGGTTGTGAAGCTTAGTTAATATTTAAAACACTTTGATGCTCAGATAAAAGGAGATTCAAGTTGTCACCAATTAGTAGGAAAAAACTAATTATTATGCAGACCTATGATCTTTTATAAGTAGAAACATTAAAGGAATCTAAAAGCAACCACTTTCTATGAAAG
>NW_005871130.1:3551578-3641036 GCF_000147115.1 Myotis lucifugus
ATAGGTATATATATATATATATATATATATATATATATATATATATATATGAATATGGATATGAATATCGGTACAGATATAGCTATAGATCACTAAATAGAATTTTTTTTAAAGTGGCTGTTAGGGAAATGAAAAAAGAATAGAAGAGAAAACTCAATGTCGATGTCATTTTACCCAGTGCTATCTATAGAAATTTATTCAGAAATAAAAATCGTCTTTTGTTTCAGAGTTTTAACTATTTGGAAATATGTTTAAATTATCATATTTCAAGAACATCCATAATTTAGGCAGTAAATACTGAGTTTCTTCCATGAGCTAGGCACTCAGATAATATGATAAACTATAGTACTGGTTCTTAAGCAGCTTACAGCCTAGTGACACCCATTACCATCAAAGCACTGCCTGGGGTTCTTGGGAAAGAGCAGGGTTTCTTGCGTCAGCTCCTGAGCTTTCCCCTTAGCAGGTGGTGTTCCTCCCAACCTCGTATCTGGGTTGAAGCCCACTGTTGTCTTTGCTACTGGTCACCTCCCGAAACCCTGGGTGGGCTCTATGCACAGTTATGTAGGTTGTACAAGGCAGTCATAGGACATACCTGCCACACAGTAGAACCCTTCAAGGGGGACATTATTCCACACCCTCTTAGTCCACCCCCACATGGGGAGGTTTCGCTTCCTCTGGCTGCCCACGCCTCACTTCCTCACAACACCATGGGATTTCATAGACTCTACTACAGGTTTGGGAGGTACCAAAGGGATTAATGTAGAAAACGCCACACTAAGCATGGCTCTTCCTGAAAGACAAAGGAAACTTTTTACCAAGAATTTCAAATCTTCAAAACCCTCCCAAGAATTTCCCCAAGAAAGAAACCTGAAGGACACCCATATTATTTACAAAAGCAAAGTATCTTCAAGTCGGGGCAGGTGTGATGGGCGTGGGAGGCGCCTTCATCTGAAAGCTCTGGTGCTTCACCACCTAAGGCTGATCTCTCCCTGCCAGTCTGCAGTGGGCAAGTTTCCTCCTCATTCTCCCAGGTCTTCTGAAGGAAACCATCACTGGTTCAAACACACACATGCAGTCACACATACACACACACATGCACACAGGTGTGCACATATACCACCTATGATTGCCTTTACCTTCCGGCACATGGAATTCCTAGGTACAGCAGTGTCATCAATGCCTGTTTTGCAGAGCAGACCCACAGGGACTGAGGAGGTGACATGTGAAGGGAGCAGTCAAATCTTGCAAATAAAGAGGGACAAGTCATGACAACCACAGGACTGTGACTTTTGGGGAAGGGGTGGAATTAAACTGTCTGCTTTCAAAGTAGACTGAATTAAATGGGTGGTTTTAATTTTTTCCCCAATTTGGTTTGCTAATATAATGATAGAGTCATTTTTGCTTGACATTTACTCCACAATCTCAGTAGTCATAGACTACATACACACAGTTTCAGAATTTGGGGACTATGGATTTTGGGTAATACAGATTCCTTTTCTTCAGTGAGGTGATAAGAATAAAGAGTGTATTCCGGCCAGTGTGGCTCAGTACTTGAGCATTGACCCAGGAACCAAGAGGTCATCATTTGATTCCTGGTCAGGACACATACCCAGGTTGCAGGCTCAATCCCCAGTTTGGGGCATGCAGGAGGCAACCAATAGATGATTCTCTCTCATCATCAATGTTCTATCTCTCTCTCCCTCTCCCATCCTCTCTCTGAAGTCAATAAAAAAAACATACTTTTAAAAAAAGAATAAAGGGTGTAAAAGTGGTGGAATGATTAAATGTGATGAAAAATGTGAAACTTTGCAAACCTGAGGGTCCTTCCTCCATTCAGAAGCAAGACCTGGTCTCTTAATACTTTTACCCAACAGTCACTAACCAGTCAGTATAAAATAGCAACCAAGGTTGATTATTTCATCACAGAGGGGTCTCTGTGTGTAGATGCAGCTGCATGGGAGTGATTGAACCTGTGTCACTCGTGAGACAGTCCAAGGGCAGAGTTTGGCCTGGTGGCAGGTGGGCAGGCCCCGAGGAGACTGGACAGGGCCTCCCCTTGAAGCACACATTCATGTGTCTGCTTTTTATCCAATCCATGTTCTAGGGTTGTCCCATCAAGAGCCTGCCCACCTCCATCTCCATTTCCCTGATTTGGCAGACCGGTATTCTACATAAGGGTGTCCATTTCAGACTGCCGTGTCTGTGAACACAGGGCTCTCTTAGTCAGGAGGGAACTTCTGCAGATCTCCTTTTTTTCTTTTTCTTTCCCTCTTTAGAGAATTTTATCCAAATACCTATTTTTGCTCCTGACCTTCTGAGACAAATCTATTGATTGAGCTTTTCAGTGTTAAGACAATAAGGGAGACTTGTTCCTCTAAGTTCTTTGGTGTGTTTTTTTTAAAAAAAAGAAATAAAATGAAAACCAGTTCTATCAGAGATGGCAGTACGGGTGAGATCCCAAACTCATAACCCTGAGCAAGTCCAGCTCAATGGGGGCTCCATAAGTCACCTGAGAGGAGACACATTGAGCAGTTAGAAGTATTTTAGGTGATTTAAAAATAGTGCCAAAGAATAAATCTAATAGAAACAAGAGGAGAACTTTGATTCTAGAATACCATGTGTTTCTTGAAGTTAGAATAAAATTATTTCCTGAAAAAACTCAAAAAAGTTGTTAATCATTCCCTTTTCAGGCACGATGTTTAGCAGGGTCTCAAGTGCCTGCCTAACAAATAGTTGCATTGGTTTGAGTGACCTAAACGAGGCATAAATCCTTACACATTTCCTACATGTCAAAGTGGTCTGTAAGATTTTAAAATGAACGTCCTTACTTGACAACTCCTTTGCAATTAGGCCACTGGACTGTGCACGTTATGTTGACTTGTTCCTACTACCTTCATTCTTTCCACCTCCCACCCCATTCTCTTTCTTTCATTCTCTCCTTTGTTGTTGTTATTGCTGTTGTTTTGTTAATCCTCACCAGAGGATATTTTTTTTCCACTGACTTTTAGAGTGGAAGGGATGGGGAAGAAGGGGGGAAGAGAAGGTAGGTGGAGAGAAACATCAATATGAGAGAGACACATCAATTGTTTGCTTCCCCCACACAACCCAAAAGGGGCCAAGGATTGAACCTGCAACCTAGGCATATGCCCTTGACCAGGAATCAAACCCTCGACTCTTCAGTCCCTGGGCTGTTGCTCTAACCTCTGAGCAACACTGTCCAGGGCTCACTTTCTTTTCTTAATTATATATTGTATATGTTTCCTACCACCTTCATAATTCTAACGTTCCACGTGAACAAATGTTACTGAACCCAGGATCCTGAGAATAATTCAAAAACTTGTTTAAATGGGAGTGGAAAAAAGGTTTTTCAGAAATGTGTTGAGTCCAAGTACATGTTTATCTTATCAGTCTTTTCTCCCTTGAGAAAGAAGAAAGGAAATAACTTGAACAAAAAATACATACATTTGTTACAAAGTGATATTAAAAGTTGATTTTTAGATAGATTAAAATTGAAGAAGTATGTGAATATATAATACATCAATTCATTACCTAGTCTTTTTCTTAGCATTTATTGTGTGCCTACTATGTGAAAGGTATTATTCTATTGCAGTGTTATATGAGGGATATAAGCTATATGTCACCACCAGCCTTTTGGATATTTTAAATCTAGTAGTGGGAATACATTTTGTATCCAAATTACTATATTACTATGTAGAAGATGATACCCCAAAAAGCTATGAATAAAGTTCTTGGTGTAAAATTTGTGAAAGAGTGGATTTTTCTCCCAGAAGGAAAATTTATCAAGAATTTCTCAAAATTTCTTAAGAATCACTAGGATTTAGTAAGCAGCCATTCTGAGACTATGGGAATTATGTCTGCAAAGCCAATACAGGTAAGGTTTGTGTGTATCGGGGAGCTATTCATGTCACCTCACTGAGAAATCCAGGTGATATTTCACGTATACAGAGTAATGAATAAGGTCCTGTCCATGGGGAGCTTATAGTCTGCTAGGGGACATCCTATATAATAAAAGCCTAATATGCTAAGTGTCCGGTCATCAGGTCATCTATTCAACCAATCTAAGCACAATATGCTAATGATCTGCTAAGGAAGCTCAACCTCTCACTATGACATTCACTGACCAACAGGGGCCAGATGCTCTGATGGGTAGGTTAGCTTGCTGCTGGGGTCCGGCCTATCAGGATTGAGTGAGACAGGCTAGACATGTCCTGGAGCCCTCCTACAGTCCCTCCCCAGCTGGCCAACCTCCCACGTCCCTCCCCCGGCCTGATCATGCACCGGTGAGGCCCTTCAGTCTGGCCTGCGTCCTCTCGCAATCCAGGACCCCTTGGGGGATGTCAAAGAGCAGGTTTTGGCCCAATCCTGCAGGCATAAAAGGCTAATATGCAAATTGACTGAACTTTTATGCCTGCAGGATTGGGCTGAAATCACTATGATGTGCACTGACCACCAGAGGAGAGACACTCAATGCAGGAACTGCCCCCTGGTGGTCAGTGTGCTCCCACAGCCAGAAGCTGGGGAGCAGACCTAAGCCATCAGTCGAACATCCCCTGAGGGCTCCCAGACTGCAAGAGGGTGCAGGCCGGGCTGCATGAATTTTGTGCACCAGGCCTCTAGTGATAAATAAAAAAAACATTTTAGTACAGGGCTAGAAGTGCGATATGAGACATACATACAAGGTATACATAAGAGGGGTTAGAGTAGGCGATGAAGACTGCTCTTGAGCCCTGGCCATTGCTCAGTAAGTTGGATCATGGTCCCATACACCAAAAGGTTACAGGCTCAATTCCAGGTCAGGACACATACCTAGGTTACAGGTTTGATCTCCCATCCGGGGCATACTGAAGGCAACCAATCAATGTTTTTCTCTCACATACATCTTTCTTTCTCTGGCCCTCTCTCCCTCCCTCCTTTCAATAATAAAAAACATATCCTGGGGTGAGGATTACAAAAAGACTGCACTTGAAAGATAATACAATTTTTACCAACACAGAAGGGTTAAGTGCCAAAGCAAAAGTTTATAGAAAGATGCAGAGATGTGAAATACACATCCTTGTTGAGCAAATTATAAGTTTCCATCGCCAGAACATGGAGGACAGGTAAAGCCAGGAGGGGTCAGAAACAAAGAGGCCAGGTCCTTAGGTTAGGGACAGACTAGGAAGAACCTTGAGTGCCAAGGGAAGGAATTTACATTTAATTACTAGGCAACAAAGGCTTCCGAGCAAGGGAATGAAATCAGCATAGCAAATCATATAAGGGAATGCTTTTTTCTTTCACCAAAACAAAACACAGAACCTCCTTTAGTAAAGGCTATGGGATCACAACGAATAGACAGAAATACTAACACAAATAGTCCAGTTTATAAAGTTTATAAGTTTGTAATTATGGTCAAGTACAAGGAGAGCCTTGGGGTCCTATGATTATAAGATGCACAAGGAGGTCAATGTTTGTAATTGTTCATCACCGGGCCCCAGTGCTTAATTAGTACTTGTTGAAAAAGTGATGGAATTATCTGAAAAGTGAATGAAACAACGAAAATGACCCCAACATAATTTCAATATTCACACATGATGGAACAGTGAGAAAGATCACTTCTGGCTCTGGATGGGCAGCCTGTGGACCCCCCAGAGAGCATGGCGGGGTCCTCCATGAACAATGAGGGAATCCATCCTTCATGGTGCTTTCTCCTCTGGAAGCCTGAATAACCAAATAATAAGAAAAAGAATGCAACCCAAAATCGGAGGAAAGGAATAGACACCATTCCTACGCTTCTCGCGGACTTTCAATAAACCTACTCGTCAAGCAGGTAAGAGTGGAAAGATGATGGGATGATATGATTGGCAAAACTTGGAGCACTGAATGTATTCATCCTGGCGACATGATGAAAATGACAAAGGGAGGGATGAAAACCAACAGTCCACAACAGAATAAATATTGAGAAGTTAATTAATAAGTTCAGCAGAAGTGGTATGTAAATACACATAATTATTAAGGAAAACAATGTCGGAAATCCTATTATCTGTTTAAAAAATCTGTGACCTCTTTGAAGCTCGAGACCACACATTTGATGTCTGGGTTCCCAGCTCTTAGCACAGGCCTTACTAGGCTAGCAGGCACTCAATAAATAAATAGTAAATGCAAATGAATTTACTCATATGCACCTGCTGGTAAGTGTCTCCATCACCTGCCTCCAGGGTGTGAAGGTGGTGTGGTCCACCTGACCATCAGCCTCCTGTCCTTTAGGTGGAACCTCAGGAGACCATCCTTCTTCCAGAACCCATCTGCCATTCCAGGGGTATGCAAGTAAGGTGGGGATTTTTAAATTTTACTGTTATGTGATTTTTTACTTTTATTGTTTTGGAGTTTGCTGGGGTTCCTGGAGAGATCCAGACAGAGTGACAGAGCAGGTGGCACAAGCCCTTCCCCAAACTCTGTAGTTCCCTGCATTGAGGGCCGCACCTCAGAGCTGCCCTAAAATGCTTCCTGCTGTTCCAGGGCGGCTGCGCTTCCAGCATGCAAATTGCTGGCTGGGTGACTTGCTAAAGCCACTCCTGGTTTGAGAAGGTTAACTGTTGCCCAGGGTGCCCTGGGACTAGGTCCTAAAATTGATGCCTATTGACTCAGTTAGATTTCACCTGGCCCTCCCTCCACCAGAAGAAGCAACAAGGAGGCCAAAACCCAGTGGGTCACCTGATGACCGATATTCATGCCGGTAAACCCTAATCTTTGGTATTGGTGGTGCTGCTCAGCTCTCCAAATGCTGCCCCGCCTCTTGCCCTTCCCCAGCTGGAAAAGCAGAGCCACCTTGGGCCATGCTTGTCCTGGTGGCAGAATCCATCACGTGTCACCGCCTACCCTGCGTGTCTGCACGAGCATCCTTTACGTTGGAAGCTTCCTCTTACCATTTCCTTGACGGAATCGTTTCATCTGTAATAATTTTCCATCGCAAGCTGCCAGAGCTTTACCTGCTGTTCAAACCAGCCACGGTCGGGAGAGACCATTTTTCTTTGTGCTTCAAACCAACGGGAGGATGAAAAGGCCCCATAAATACAGCCAATCAGGAGTATTTTATATCTATTGCTGCGAGGAGAAAGCCCACCTGTAACAAAATAGAAGAGGAATGCAAGAAAATGAGAAGGAAAAAAAGAAAAGGAAGAAAGATTTAGGGAAAAAAAGGAGCAGGGTTAATACTTCATGTTGAAATGCGGCTGTACTTTATAGAAAAATAGGGCTTTGGGCTGTCAGGGCTATTTGTCAAGGGTTAAATGTCACTCAAATGCTGCCCATTATGGACTGGAAAGTGTGTGTGTGTGTGTGTGTGTGTGTGTGTAAGGATGGAGATGCTACTCTCTTATGCATTTCAAATGGAGCCACGCTGGCCCAGAGATGACCTGCCACACGATTTTTAAATTATCTCCGGGCGCGCTCTGCTTGTTTTGGAAATGCTCTAAATAAAAATAATGGACTGTCTTTTAATAAGTCTCATTGTGAGGATTGCACATATCAAACCACGCCGTGCAGCTGGGAGGCAAACATCGGGCATGTGTGACCCGCTGCAAGAGAGACAAATGGGGACGCGGGCAGCTCCATCTAGGGACCGCTGACAAGGAAATGGCCTTCGCAAAACGACGCATCTGTCAGGGTGCGGGATATTGGCACCTGTCATGCAATCCCAGCCATGACTTTTAATAAAGCCGCTTTCCCTTAGGTAAAATCGGAGCCCGACTGTCATCGCAGCAGCAGCACGCCCTGCTCCCCTTCAGAGCGCGCTGTACGTGCGGCGGGTCCAATGAGTCTGCGAGCCGAGCCAAAGGATGGTGTTTCCCTACTGTCCCCCATCTCCAGGCTCCCTCCGCATCTGAAAAAAAATGTTGCACTGAGGCTGTTTTTTTCTTTTGCAAAACGCCTCCTTTGCCAAGGAATGCTGGTTTCTGTATTTATTTTTATATCACAGGCCCTTCCCCCGGCTCCCCCCTCCTCCCCTCTCTGACTGGGTTGTTGTTTGACTGGATTTAGCCTGGGGAGTATGTATATCATAAAAACCAGGGTGGGATTTGTTGGCTGTCAGTCAATAAATCAGTCAGAGTTTAATTACCAGGCAAGTGATGGGCTGCGGTGACAGGCACCAGCTCTGGGGGAGGCCGTTCCTTTTGGGGCAACTGCTATGGAAAAAACTAAAAATGCGGTTACTGTGTGTGTGTGTGTGTGTGTGTGTGTGTGTAGGATATGAAGAGGCAAAATCAAGGAGCAAAAAGTTGAGTGCATAAGCCAAAGAGAAATGAAAAGTTAAGGGACTTCATAGCAGCAGTCAACCCTAAAAAGTTTTTGTTTTAAGGCAGTGGAACGTTTAGGAGTCCTTTTCACAAAATGTTCTTTGGTAAAAGCTTTTCATGTTGTGTCTGAAACATCAGTAGTTGAGTGTTACGTGATCTCTGTACTAACATATTAATTTCATTTCTTTGTGCAACACATAGAAGCATTTTGTTTGTGAGCTATTGAACAAAAAAGGCCTGTAGACAGGAGACTTCACATCCCCCAAAAATTTCGGAAAAAATATTGTGTAACAAATGAAATAATGTGTTAAATGGTGTTTACAAAGTGGGAGTCCAGTACATTTGCTCCCTTATTTAACATTTCTCTTATTTAACATTCCCACTAGCAACCGATCATTGCTTCCCACCCCCCGCCCCCAACCAACACTTTTGGGCAAAATTCCAGGTTGAGTGACCCTGAAATACTGACCCAGAATTGTTTTTTTTTTATTTAATTTTTTTTCCAAAGACAATTTACACTCAACATGGATTTTATTTTTGACTCGTTATAAGAAATGCCGGCCTCTATCTGCTGTGTGTCATGACACTGGGTGTGGAGTCCAGCAAGATATTTTGACTGAAAAGATGTTTTATTTTATTTTAACTGTTCTCCACTGGTACGTCTGTTTGTTTATTTGCAATCCCCATTTTAAGGACTTGTGGCACGGTAACATAGGACCTGTAGGGCAGATTTTCTGGCTGGGAGTAGGGATGGAGAAGGTGGGTTTGACAGTACTGGTCGGTGGAGAGGGTACCATGTGGGTCCTTTCCCAGAATTTAAATTACATTGAATTTTACCAAGTTGTCCTGAATCTTATCCTTCTTTATGGAATACCTTAGAATTATAGCATTAGAAGGATGCAATAATCAAAACCAAACCCAAGAGTCTGATTTTAAAAAAAAATATATCATTAAGGTTTAAGACAAAAGATCAGGCAGGAAGAGCTGTGAAGCCATGAAAAAAAACTCTACACATAACCCAGAAATCAGCAGGCTTTTGGCTTTGCCAATTTTTCTTTGTGAAGAAAATGTTTGGCAGTTTGCCTAAAATCTTAGCTGCAAACAGCAGCCACTCCAATTTAAGTTGCTATTTAAAAAAAAGGAAAATAATAAACCTATACCACCTGTCCAGAAAATGGCTGGTGACCTGAGTTCTGAAAATTTAAAAACTAGAGCCAATAAACCTGCCCCCTCTTCCATTTGCTCTAGGTCAAATCCTTTTTGGCCTCAGTTTACCCAGCTCTTGGCGCAAATGCCAGTGCTCTTGCGTCCAATGAATTCCTCTACGATTTCAGCCCAGGTAGTTACTGGTCAATTTCAATAAACTTAAGAATGAGCAGGCTTTGTTTAAATGTCTGTTAAAACAAATTTTATGCGTGGCTCAGTGCTTTATCAGAGAGCCCACCATGTCCCCATAGCCCATAAAACACGTCGCCAGGCTCCCCCTGTATGTCGAGTTAAGAGAACCAGAGACTTTCCTAAGGGCATTCCTTTTTCTAATGGCTCACCCCATATTAACAGACTTAATGGGATATTTTAAGCAGAAGAACTATAATTGGAAGAAATAATAGTGGTATTGTCTTAGAGGAGAAAGGAAGATGCAAGATCATAAGGTGGAAAAAATAAACTAAATGCTATTTTTAATTAGCCAAAAGGAGAATGGATCTATATGGTTTGACACTTTGCAGTGTTGGAAAGTGGCCTGTATTTTTGCCCCAACAGGATTCTTGCCTGCCATAAAATTGTGTCTATCGGGAAGGTATAGAGAAGTACTCATCACCTATTAAGGCAAATCTCTAAATATGTCATCAAAAACAAAAAGACAGCTGCATCACTGATTTCATACCACAGTTTCTTGTGAGGATGGAATAACACCATATTACCTATGTAGTGCTCCCCATCCTTCCCCCTTAATATCCCCAAGTGCTGCCTGAGCAGTTCATTTCCTCAACAGAAAGAGGAAAGACTTCGCTTGCACACGGTGTGTCTGGTTTTTAGAGACCAACTCATGTGGACAGGATGAAAGACCCGTGTGAGATGGATGTGGAAGTCAGTGTTGGCAACGCGTCCCAATGGCAGTTGGCAGCTTCCTGTGTGGCCAGCCCTTCCTACCTCATGGTGAGCACACGCACATCCATTCCCCCACACCCGACTCCCTCGTTCACGGTGCAGTCCATGCATGGACCTGAAGACCTCCTAGGCTCCAAGGAAAAGGTTCCAAACAAGGAAGGCAAGGCCCTGCTTGACAAGAACTGACATCTCTTGGGGACAGACAGCACACAAACACAGACACCACAAGAAAAACATCAGATGGTGGTAAGTGCTACTTGGAAAGTGAAAATGATGCGGTGTGATCAAAAGCTCCTCTGGCTTTCTGGTTCAGGAACGACCTTTCTGAAGAGGTGACATTCAAGTAAAGGAGCCGGATGAGTGGAGGTCGCAGCAAGCACATTCCGGCAGAGGGCTCAGCTTGGAATTTTGGGAAATGAAACTAAGTCTGGGGTTTGTGATTGTAACAGATGAGGGCAACTCTGTAGGGATGAGTGAGGATGAGCAGGCGGCAGGAAGGTAAAGGAGAGCCTTGTACATAGGACAGCAATTGACAGGTCTCTTGGGTTCAGTGGGAAGCCATTGGAGGGTTTTAGAATGGAGGCTGACAGGATTCGGTTTAAGTTGAGTTTTAAAAGGATCACTCTAGCATCTGTTTAAGTGGCCAAAAGTAGACACAGGGAAACCAAAGAGGAGGTATTGCAATAGTCCAGCAATGACACGTCATGTCCCACAGGTCTTTCCTGTGTAAGGCCCCTCCCGTTCCAGTGCCATCAGGGACCACACTGGGCATGTGCAACACACAGACACAGAGTAAGGCAGCTAAGTCCCTGGGATGCATCAGGTCCCAGAGAATCCAGGCCCAAACGTGATAAAGTCAAGGTTTTGAGCAGTTGATTTTTACTTCCAGGTTTCACTGTGTCTTCCTTCTGTTACACCATCAAGCAAAGCACACTGTTTGTTCAAATCCCTTCTGCTGCAATTTCATCAGGACCAGCACTAGATAGACTCAGAACCCACCCTCCCCGTTACCCACAGACATGCACAGACGACAGCCTGGGTGCCTCCAATGTGAAGGCAGGAAGCCCACCCCGGTCTCCTGAACCCTCTATAGAATATCAGGTCCCCAGAAGACCCTGCTTTTCCTGGTGTCAGAAGCATCATGACTTGGGGAACACAAAGTGGACAGGTTTGCAGCGGTGGTGTTCCAAGCAGCAATCCACAGACAGCAAGGTCAGAGCCAGGCAGACAGCATGGGCCCCCTGTTTGTGAACACACTAGGCATGGATTTAGGAAGTTAACCTCAAAGCTCCAGGAGCTCCTGTCTCTTTAAATCTGTCTCCTCCCAAGTGACATGTGTGGCCCTGATGAATGGCAGAGTGGAGTCATCCATAAGAGGGCAGAGGAAAATCACGTTCATTTGCATACAGTAATTATTCTGTGAATCAGGCCACCTTTATTGCTGGCAGAAAATCTACTGTCAGCATCACTCCATAGATCACGTTTGAAAATCTAACAGCTGAGGAAAGTAATTGTTTGGAATCCATGTGGTGGGCACTCCTGTCGCCAGCATGTCAATTATCACATTTCTAGGTCAACAACAAAGTTTCTGGGTGCCAGTCAATCAGCCTGTGTTTTCCTCTCTCCCTTCTCTGCAATGCCCGGATCTGTCTCTGAGGGAGTCTCCCAAGACCCGGCATAGCTCTTGTTCCAAATAGATTAGTGTGATCTTGGGAATGAACCCAAGGGGCTCAAAAACCTCACGCTTGACTCTTCAGAGTTGGCATCAAATGTAAATAGTGGAAGAATATTGTCCCCCCTTCTCTAGAACGCTGACCCCACCCACACCAACCTGCTGACACTTGTCACAGCCACTGCATCTACCACCTGCAGCTGAACCACCTTAGCCCATGTCCAAAAGTGAGTCCCAGACAGACACACCCATGCGCATCTCTCCTGATGTCATGGAAAGGAGGAACGAAGGCATTCACTTCTTGTGGCTCTCTGATTTTTGAAAAATGGGGAGAATCGAGGTAGGATGGAAGAATATCTGAATGAACAGCCCCACAGAGGAATAAATTCATTACTTACAGGATGGAAGACATTTATATTTCCAGAGGAACAGTATAAAGGAATGTTTTCGTTTAGAAGAATGTGTACCAGGCAGAGCGGAAAGAGCAAGACTTGGGGCTTAATTCAAAGAGTTAGCGAGAATAATGGAAAGCAGAAAGGCTCAGCTGGGTGACGTCAAGAGGAAGACAAACAGACAATATGATTGAGACAGGTGCTTTCTGATTTTGATTTTCCCCTTGTTGCCTGTAACATAATGTCCCTCTGACCTGCCAGGTTCTCAGGCGCACAGTGTAAGCAGGGCAAAGGCTGCACAGGGCTGGAGAAACAGCTCTGGGAACCAACGAGTTTCCTTGACATTCTGGTTTACCCTTTCTACACCCAGGTCCAAATGCCTGTTGTAAAAGCAGGATAAATATATATGCATATCAAACATTCAAATAGGACACTTGTAGACAATGTGACATTTGAAATACCATGAGCTGAAGGGCTATATAAAGTTATTTTACTGACACCAGGAATTCACTCAGAAAGTTAGGAGGAAAAGTGTCAGTTATGGTGAGGCTGCTATGCTCATCTTCTTGGAAGAAGGGCTGCAACTAGAAGTCTTTAAATGGCATTCCATCCTCAGAGTTTCTACAGGCTGGGATTTGCTTTGGATAAGTGACTTGGACAAAATATTTATAAAATAATATTTAATTCCCTGTGACTTGATTTTTCCTCTTTCATTTATCCTTCCTAATTAACAAAATGCTTTTCACAGCATACATAACCCCTGAGGACCTTATGCTCAGTGAAATAAGTCAGATGCAGAAGGAGCAGCGCTGCATGATTCCACAGATGTGAGGTTCCTAGAGGGGTCAGGTCCATGGAGATGGGAAGTGGAAGGGAGGGTGCCAGGAGCTGGGCAGGGGGACGGGAGGGGGCTTGTTGAATGTGGGGGGCAGAGTTTCAGTTCAGGAAGATGAAGAAGTTCTGGAGATGGATGGTGGGGATGGTTGTACAATACTGTGACTAAATGTCACTAACCGTACAATGGCAAAATTTGTGTTATGTCTAGTTTACCACAATAAAACAATATCTACCTTACAACGTGCTTCTATTTTTGGTTGATGTGGGAAATGCAAAGGGAGGAGGTTATTAGAATTATAAAAACGGCTAAAGCACCAAGGATTTTGATCCAAGGTAGCATCTTCAATGGATTGGTTTCCTTCTATTTTCTCAAAAGGTTGTTTATGGGGTTGGGGGAGAGGGCACCTGAGCCTTAGATATACATGTGTCTGCCAGGTGAGTAAAGGACCTGAGGTGTTGGAGAAGACAGATGTGTCACCCTTCAGAAAGCAAACCACGTGTTTTGGTGAACACTGTAAATCTTCTAATCTAGCTGATGTTTTAATATAGGGTCTTTTAATTGTATGGGAATAATACAGTATGTCACTACTTCAGCAATAATCTCTGTCCTGACATGGAACTTAACAAAGATGAAATAGTTAATAAAATGTACATGTACTTGTTTATATAAGAACTGGTGTAGTTCTCCAACTGGAATATTTATTTGTATGCTCTTGCCAATTTGGAGGTAACTAACTTGACATAGAACAGCCTGGTAATTTACCAAACTCACAAAATTAGCTAATGTTGGAAGGAGGTGTTACAACACAGACTGCCACTCCTAACTCAATACTTTTAGTTCATGATATTTCTGCTGAATTTGTCACCTAATTCCTCAGTTCTGTTCACAGCACAGGACAAAAGCCCATATTAAGAGAATATGGATGAGTTGATGCCTCTGCTCACACAATGAGATTACCTTGAAAGGATTACAAAAATAAAGAAGTTTTACTTCAGCTTCCAAAATAACAAATTTATAGAAATAACAAGAGAGTCAAAAACACATAGTTACTCAGAAGTTGCTAACCTTTCCATTTGTCCTGTGCCTGGTTAACAGCCCTGATCAAGGTTTGTATCAAAGGATGTATCAAAACTGGTTCATACAAAAATGGGAAACCCTCTGCCCTGGCCGGTTTGGCTCACTAGATAGAGCATCGGCCTGGGGACTGAGGGGTCCCAGGTTTGATTCCGGTCAAGGGCATGTACCTTGGTTCTGGGCACATCCCCAGTGGGGGGTGTGCAGGAAGCAGCTGGTCGATGCTTCTCTCTCATCGATGTTTCTAACTCTCTATCCCTCTCCCTTCCTCTCTGTAAAAAAATCAATAAAGTATATATTTTTAAAAAAAGGGAAACCCTCAATAAAATCTCACAGTACAAACATTAGAAATTGTAAACTTTCCCCTGACTTAAACTTTCTGAGAATATTTATCTCTTTTTCTGTTGTTTGAAGGTACATATTCCCATTGATCATGAAAGAATGTGTAAGCTTCAAAGGGTAACTCAGTCCTTGGCTCTGCTAACGCCCCACTCTGTTAGGTAGGTGAGTGCACTTAGATACTATGCACTCCTCTCAGGCAGGAGGCAGTGCATGGGCCACGGCACACTTACGTGTCCCCAGTGGATGACAAGCACTATGCTAGATTCCAGGATTGTATCCATAGACAAGGCAACAAAGACCCTCCCTTCAAGGCCGTTACATTCGCATGATGCCTGATTACAATGAATGCCTGACCAAATAGGACGAGTGCAGAGAGTGGTGAGTGCACTATTGTGACTATACCCGGGGACTATGAGACAGCAATGAGAGGGCAAGGGTGGGACTATGCCAGGTTGGACAGTGGAGGTGGCCTTCTGAGGAAGGACCACCTGGATGGAGCTGAGTCTTCTGAGTAGAAGGACTGGAGAACACATAGGTCCTGACTAATACAGAGGCAGGCTGGGCAGGGCAGAGGGACAGACAAGTGGACAGTGTAGTGAGCAAGCCAGGTCACTGAGCATCTGAGAGTGCAGTGTGGACTTTGGGATTTATTCTGGTCGCATGCAGGGAGCACCAGGGGAGTGAGGCATCTGGACACTCAGGGAAGAAAGGCTCCGGGTTTAACTGAGCATCACTGCTAGGAAGTCCAGTGAGATGAAACTGAGACCCGCCATTGCCAGCAAGGTGAGCTTGAGAAAGCCATTGTGATGGAGTGCAGAGGATAAAACCCAATGGTGTAGGTGGAGGGGAGAGGGCAGTTTTGTTGACAGTGAGAATAGGCATGAGGGAATTTTGCTCTGAGGTAGGGCACAGACATGGTACAGACGGACCATGGTCAACATGAAGGCTTTACTCCTTTAAGATGAGAATATTAATGGGATTGATCCTGCAATGTGGGAGAAAAGACGATAAAGAGGAATAAATTTTAGGAAAGGAGGTCTGGGATGGCAGGAAGAGATGGGGTCCAGAGCACAATAGGGGTGTTGGCCAAGACAGAAGAGCAGTCTTCCTTCCCTTTAACAGGGGAAGGCAGAGCGCACGGGTAGAGCAAACCAGTGTGGATGCGGTGGAGTGAAAGCAGGCATTTCTCCTCGGATGAGCCCTGTTTTCTCTCAGATGGGAGGTTGGATCACATGCTGAGTGTAGGGGGACTGGGAGTGAGAGACTGAGCTGGTGTGGATCATGAAATCGTCACCACAGAGAACAGAGAGCAGCTTTTCTGAGGCAGCGTCCTGGAATTGTCTGGCGGTCTGAGTGCTCGTTTCAGATCCGCTGTCATTTAACGTGCGTTCAGTTTGCACGGTTGAGGGATTTTTGTCTTTAACATTTAGGTACAGAGTGTCAAGTTATGTAGGTTTCAGAGGAAGATAGGAAACAAAATTGAGTTTGATGCCAGGGTGCGCCAAATATAAGGTGTGTGATGACAGAAGAGAGAGTATGAAGGGGAATTACGGATGGTAAAAACCAATATGGTCAGTGGGTGGACAGGGAGTCTCCACGGAGGTGCAGGTAGCTGGGCTGCCTAAAGGAGTTGCTGAGCCAGCCTATGAGGACCAAGGTGGCTTCTGGAAGTGGTTGAGGACACCTATAGTTCCCTGCGGGGGCTCTGAACTCTCTAGTGCTTGGTAAGAGGAACTGAGAGGCTGAGGGTTGACAGGCAGAGTCTGGGGAGTAAACACGCTGTGCAGGTCTCAAGCTTATTTCCTGTGATAATATGGTGAGAGGATTTATTTCCAACAGGCCTGGAATTAACCTGAAGCAAGGTGTGACTGGATTGGAGGAGGTCCATTTGCCATTACTGAGAAAGCAAAATAAATCAAGGACTTCAGAATTTACTTTTCAATCAGGACTCCCTAAGAAGATGTAATCTTCTGAAGTCACAGGTACAAAGAGAAAAGGGGCCCCATCAATTGGACATCAAATTGTATGAGCATCAGGACTATGGTAACACAGCTTCATCGCCGGCCACATGGTTCTCACCTGGAAGCTCTGGGATCAGAATGTTTTGACGCAATTGGAAGATCCTGGGTCAAGGGCAGGGACCACAACTTATGAGGTTCTATCTTCCTTCCTAACAGATCCAGACAGATTGACTTGCACATAGTGGGCATTTAATAAATATATGTTAGATTCAGTAAATAAAAGCTAAAAGTAAGTGATTAATGCAAAGGGAAAAAAACTAAAAAAGGAAAGCCATACCATCAAGAAAATTAATACCAAAGGCTCTAGTGAATTTTAAATTAGACACAAAGTAGTTTTGAAATTTTAGTTTAAAATTTATATCATACTAATGGCCATATTAGTTCAGACGATATTGGGGCAGGGGTGTAGAATGTAAGTTTTCTCTATTGAACTTTATATGCAAGTCCCAGTCAGAAATTGCTAGCATTTAATTTTTTTTTCAAATTTCCACTATATCACATGAATTTTAATGCAAAGAGGAATCAACTTAAAAGATCCCCTTATATTGTGATAAATTCCCTGCATAGGAAATACAATATTTTACTGCAGAGGGCTCTGTCTCAGGTGTATTCTAGCTCTGCAGCAACTTGACCTTTCTCACCTCCCTCAGTGAGCTCCATCCATCTCTGGATGCCGGTGTGCTGTGTGGTAGTGAAGCTTCAGGCGCTGTCTGGAAAGCTGCCCAAGTTGGCCAACTTCACTGATATAGTAGACCTAGGGATAGATGGTAGGCAAGTGTGCTTTTCAGAGTATTGTGTTCCCAAAGAGAAGCATAGAATTTAGTATTTTCAAGTGGCAGAACCACTCTGAGAGACAGAGAGAAATGTAGTGAATTCACGGGAGCTTCGGATCAGGTTCTGTAGCCTGTTTTCACCTGCTTCCTGAGGGCCCCCATGCCCACGGCCCCTGGGAGCAGTGGAGATGCATGCTGACACTTGGTGGGTATGTATCTCTCCCCAGTCAGACTCAAACATAGCCAGGTAAGTGCTGGAAAAGGTATACAGAGTTTCAGCTCTTTTTCCCCTTTTCCTTCTAGCAAGTGGTGGTACTTCAGGGTTCTGCTGTTCATTAAGGATCAAGCTGCCAATATTAGCTTGCTCAGATTAGTTCTTCATATAACTGTACTGATACTGGTGTTTGCATTCCTCTTCAGCTGAAAATTTGTCAGAGAAAAAGGCATTAAACCTGTCACGGAAGATAAAGATCAGATGTTTGATTTCAAACAGAAGAAGCAAACACGGCTCCATGGACTCCATTAACTCTTGAGATGTCTACTCAGAGTGGTGTGGGACTCCAGACCAGACTGCAGAGGGGGAGAAGTCCAAATCTCACCCCCATTTTCTGGGCTACAGAGGACATTGGACATGGAACAAAAATACGGAGGAGAGAAACGAATTTGGAAAATTCTCCCCATGTTCTTTCTTTCTTTCCTTTTATTACAAATGTGACTTCACCATGCAAGTAAATACCACACATGTATCTGTAAAACAAATACATTTCAACCATTTACTTTCAACTAAAGGTTTGGGAAGATAGCTCTGGAAAAATCTGTGGACATTAGAACATTAAGCCATTTCATGATACCTACACATCATTGTTATAAAACCAGTCCCATGTTGATAAATAAAATGCATACTTTCAAAAACTCCCCTCTCCTTCCACATTTTTCATGCTCCATTAAAATAAAACTAATATATTTCTCTATTTCATTGACTAATGTATAAATAGTTGTCTCTGATCTTAACCTAAACCTTGAATTTATACGGCTGCTATTTCCAAACGGTCTGATTGATAAAAAGATTAATATGCATAGTATTTCTGTGACAAGCTAGATGACAAGTATTATTATCCCCATTTTATGGATTCAGACATTGGGGCAGGGAGAGGTTAAGAGATAGGCTGAGTGTCATGAAGGAAATTAGACTCTCAAATTTAGTGCACTTTTTATTATGCTATTTCCAAAGGTAAGTGTGAGATGGTAGATCAGAAGTCAAGAATCAGGGATGTAATCTAAACTCTGGTACTGAGTCATTGTATAGCCTTAGGCAAGTCACTTCACCTCCCTGCAGCTCTGTCTCAGCATTAGGCAAAACTGACAGTCCCTACCAGCCCTCTGCTCCCTGCTGTGAGGATTAATGAAAGGAGACCTGTGCTGTGCAGCTTGTTGGTAGAAAGGCTCTCTCTAAATACAAAATATTGCGAGTGCCTTCTTAAGGGTTCTGCAGGTTTTTAGCAGCCTCAAGAGACAGTGAAATGTATTGCTGTGCATTTGAATAGGCTGTCCCGGGTGCCCTGGGGACCCAGAGAGGCTCAGCACAACCATGGCTGAGTGTTCTCACTGGACTGGGACACCATAGCCACCTCACTTGCACAGCCCAGGAGGGGGTGTCTGGCTGGGAACCACCAGGCAGTTTTGCTGCCCTTTCAGATTGGCCCTGGAAATTGGAGGAATCACCTAGGAGGCGGGTTTGATCATGGAAATTTCATCAGACGATAACCTTGGGTGGGAGGATGGGCTTACCCTCACATGACCCTTTGTGGTGAATGTCACAGAATGGAAGGGAAGCCCAGTCCAGCAACCCCTGCAGGCATGGACGTGGAGGTGTCAGACACAGGATTCCATACTTTAGGATGGAAAGTGCGACCCTGCAAGAACAAGGGATGTACACAGTACACACTGCCCTGAAGGCCCTTCAACTGTGTCCTTGAGGAATGCTAGAAGGGCCTCATCTTCCCTGTGCCATCCTCTGTTCTGACTACATGCAGCCCGTGTGATGACCACAGTCAAACTCTGTCTCCAATCTAGAACTCTCCCTCATACTCCAAAGTCCTCTGAGCAGCTGCTCAGCACCTCCGCTGGGATGTTGAATGAGCTTCCCAAATTCAGTGTGTCAGACACGACCCCTGACCTTCCCCAGAAAATCTGCTCCCCAGCAATCCTCCACATGGTGACAACAGCTCCATGTACCCTTGGTTCAAGCAAGGACAGTGGTGTTGCCCTACATTTCTCTTCTCATCAGTTCGCCTGACCCCCAGAGCCCTAAGGGCACCCACTCACAGTGTTCGCCCAGAGTTACTCTCTGTGTGCCTCCTCCACAGCGATCACGCTGATCTCAGCCACCTCCACCAGGGCCTGTCACTGTAGGAATCCACCAACTGCTTTCCTGTTTCTCTTTTGTCCCCTGTAATATTTCTCAGCACAATTCTTTTTTATTTAAATATATATATATATATATATATATATATATATATATATATATATATATATTCAATATTATGCTGATTAGTTTCATGTGTACTAAACAGTGCTTAGATAATTGTATACTTTACAGAGTGTTTCCCAATGTTTCCAGTACCCACCTGGCACCATACATAGTTATTACAATATTACTGACAATATTTCTTATGTTGTACTTTATATTCTTTTAAAACATAAAGGAGACCATTTAATGTTTTTTGCTCAAAACCCTGCAAGAGCCCCCACTCACTCTGGGTAGAAGCCAATGCATGCCTTGCTCCCCATGGCCTCCCTGACCTCACCTCCTAGGACCTGTCCCCAGGATGGCCTCCTGTGCCTCCTTAACTACACTGGGCACACTCCTGCCCCTGGCCCTCTCTCCGCACTGGCCACCACCCTGCAGGAATGCCTACCCACCAACACCGACGTACCTTTGAGATGTTATGGGTCCCCTCCAGACCACTGCAATCAAGGGAAGATCACTACAAAGCCAGACACATGAATTTTTCAGTTTCCCAGTGCATCTGAAAGCTATTTTTATATTATACTGTAGCCTATTAAGTGTGCAATAGCATTATGTCTAATAAAAAACACAATGTTCATACCATAATTAAAAAATAATTTATTACTAAAAAATGCTAACCATCACCTGAGCCTTCAGCAAATTATAACCTTTTTGCTGGTGGAGGTCTTACCTTCAATTTGTAAAAACAAAAAACAGTATCTGTGAAGAGAAATAAAGCAAAGTATAATAAAGGGAGGTCTGCCTGTATCCACCTCGTGTTTCCCTGAAGTCCTCCAGTCCCTGTTCACTCCAGGGCCTTTCCCGGAGGCTATGGAGCACCTCCCTGCTTCCAGCTGAGGCCTCCCCACTGCCCTCAGCAAGCCCCATGGACCACTCAGCGGCTTCTTTTTCTATTGCATTTACTACCTTAGTTTTCTAGGGCTGACATAACAAAGCACCACAAACTGAGTGGCTTAGACAACATAAATATTTGTGTCACACTTCCGAAGGCCAAGATCAAGGTTCTGAGGGCTGTGTGGGGAAGGGTCTTCTTCAGGTCTCTCTCCTGGCAGAATTCTGGTGGTTACTGGCAATCCTTGGCTTTCCTGGGCTTGTCAATGGTGTCCTCCCTATGCCTTCACATAGTCGTCCCTCTGTGTCCAAATTTCCCCTTCACAAGGACACCAGTCATGTTGAGATAAGGCCTGCCCAAATGACCTCACTGTAACTTGATAATCTCTGCAGAGACTCTATTTCCAAACAAGTTCACAGTCTGAGGTACTGGGGGTTAGGACCCCAACTTGTCTTTCGTGAGGAGACACAATTCAACCCAGGACATATGCAATATGTTCATTTAATGTGTCTCATTTCATCGTCTGTTTTCCTTTGTGAGAAGGTAATATTTTGGGTGTGTTTTCGGTTGTTATTCTCCTGATAGAAACTCAGCTAAGCATTTAGAATAGCAATTGAAACATTTAGATGTCTAGGAATACTTATAATTAAATGAATGAATGGACTTCATCACCATTTTGAAAACAAGTTCTGTGCTTTGCACAATGTCCTGCAGATGACTAAGCAAAGAGTCTGGACCCAGATTGAAGGGTCCCCAGCTCAACACATGGGCTCAGAATATGTTGCTGATTAGATGGAATGGAATGGTGGTAATAGAGATGATGAGATTACCATCGGATGGGTAGGCCTGGGACCCTGGCTCACTCTGACGCTACACTTCTCTGGGCTCTGGTTTCAGACAGGTCATTTGGAGCCTGGATGCCAGTGAGCTCATCCTGTGCAGCTCTGTGTGTTAATGATACAGCACAATAGTTGCCTGGTTACCCTCCTCATTTCATCAGCCATGGTGGCCTGTTACCAATTTCCAGAAAATGAAACGAGACCCCTGAGGACTGTAATTTGGGGAGAGCAGTAATTCAGGAATGTTTGAAGGGATCTGGAAAACCTGCCCAGCCCATTTGTCCTCAGGCACAAATGGCAGGAGGCCCCAGGGGTGTGAAGGCCAGAACCAAGCACTGGCCATCTTATCAGTCTCACTACCAGGGACCTCATGTTTGTTTACTCCTTAGATAAACTCTGGAATCCTTGGGAATGTGCCAATAAATCTATTTCCCCAAATACTTCATTCTTGTCTATAGGACGCCTTCAAAAGACACAAGGGCCTGTTGCAGACAGAAACAGCCCTTCACTCTCAACAAACCCAACCTTTCCCTCCCCCTCAAAATATCTCTTGAGAACAAGCCCCCTAAGCAATGGTCCTAGGTTTTAGCTCACATGGAAGGCAGTGCTGGTGCTGCTCTGAGTAAGTCCTGCCTATTCCAGCTCAGTGCATTTCTGAAAATATTTCAACATCTGACCACAATAGCATGACCATTCCACCTGAAAGCCACACTTATTTTTACTGTTCACCGATATGAAAATGACCCAATAGGAAATTTTGATCATTTTGCTTTGATAGACACAGAGGTTCAGCAAATCATATGGATGGATGTGTTTTTCCTGATCACAGTTCAACACATGTCACACCAAGTTCCTTCACACAGTTTTTTACAGTTCTGGGCAGTTGGGTGTAATTCCAACAGCCTTCCCTTTATTATCTATCTAATGGATTATCCTGCTTCCTATCTCCATGGCACCAGATGGCATTATCTCCTTAGACTGGCTGTTGCCTTTTTAGTAGAGTTACATAGGAACACGAAAGGTCAGGGGGACACCATATGGTCTGGGCTGCCCTGCCCCTTTATGCCCGGAAAGGCCAGATCATGGGAGCCGCCTCGGCCATGCTCCTTTAGACGGGTTAGTCCACTTCTAGTGAAACGCTGTAGTCAATAAGGCCTTGAATGTCCACAGTCAGCCATTAGTGTATGTTCCAAATATCTTATTTTATGAAAACTAAATTATAAAATAACCATTCGCCTGTTTTTTTTTTATTTTAGAAAATGTGGCAATATACCTGTTTTCATACATTCTGCTATTTTTCTAATAACTCTAATGTATGTTTCAAATGCTCTGGTTTACAGTGTGACTCCACCATGCTATCGATTTTTAATTATCCATGGGAATTTGGGTTTGACTTGTGAAATCTATTCTCCTCTGTCAATGATACCTGGTCCTGTGTTTTGCCAGTTGGGGTTTTAACCCTTATTTCATCTTTAAATTGTTGCCTCAACTGTCTCCCATCGACACAAAGAGGCCTTTGCTTCTCTAATGAGCAGCAGTTCTAATAAGATGAAAACGATTGAACTGTTGGCTTTTGGGGGAAGAGCTTCTGAATGAGAAGCTTCCCAGTTTGGAACTGATAGTCAGCAGTCCCCGAAGAATTGCTGAGGAATGTTCTTTCAGGAGTTAGAGAATCAATAATTCTGATCCTGAGCCTTTTCAACTTCAAGTGCCTTATGCACGTTAGCGGTGAATTCCCCAAACACCTCCTGTGACCTGGGAATTCCCCTCTCTCCTTTCTTCCTTCTCTCTCTCTCTCTCTCTCTCTCTCTCTCTCTCTCTCTCTCTCTTTCTATTTCTATTTCTATTTCTCTCTCTCTCTCTCTCTCTCTTTCTATTTCTATTTCTCTCTCCCCGCCATTCTCTCTTTCTATTTTTCTTTCTTTTTCTTGGCTCAATAAATTTGGATGAAAGAATTGATTCCTCTTAAAAATATATATATATATACCTATATTTAGGTCAAATTCTCCTTTTAGGGCTGTATGTTGATTTATAAGCAACTTTTTGAAGTTGTGGAAAGTGTCTGATCCTTTTAGTTTTGATGAAGTTTTTCCTCCGTGTCTGATCCTTTTAGTTTTGATGAAGTTTTTCCTCCCTCCATCTTACCTTGGGCCTAAAAATTCAGATCACTGTTGAATTTTCACCAGATACAATTAATAAATAACTATGCCATAAAGAACAAGGAGATAGGTCAGTTACTAACCTCACTTCTTAATACATTTCCCTACATACCTCACTCTCAAGCAGCTTAGACATTCTTTTTATAATTTCAGATATTTCCTTCATTCTCAAGGTCAGCTGGTGGCTCCATTTTTCTTTTTACAAAAGTAACCTGGCTCAATTCCTGGCATTTCACAGGCTCCAGGATCACGAGGCAAGTTTCAGACCTGAACTTAGACAATTTTAAGCTCTGTACCTTCTTGCAACATTGAGCTGTCACCTATAGGCTATAATTGGGCTGCTCAAGAGTCACTTGTAATCAAGGCTTTTAAAGACTTTTTTTCAAGATGCTACAAATAGACTCAAAGACTATAGGCTTATGAAGAAATACTCAAAGAATATAGGACTTCCAAAAAAATTCTCATAGAAAGAAGAAGATGTAAGCTCTAAACACATCGCCACATTATCCTATCCAGGATTGTATCCATAATAGAATCTGCCTCCTGGGGTTGTCACATGTTTTAATTGATGGCACAAGTAGAATATTCATCTCACTGTCTGCACAGCAATAAGGGTTTGATAAATATTAGTATTATTGCATGAGCTCTAACAGTGATTGTGAGGTGGTTGTTACTCCCATTTCACAGATAGATAAACCAAGGCACAGTTGGATGAACAGATTGATTTGACTCAGACTGTGAGCTTGTGAAAAGGGTAAGACAAAATCCCAGATATTCTAAGTTTTAGCTGATTTATGCACAGTCCAGCCCTACAATAAAATACAACATCTATTATAGACAGAAATGAGTCTCCTGGTTACCATTTCCCCAAACAACTAGAAATAGAAGTCACTCAACCCTGAAGCCCACATAAATGAAGGTAGATAAAAGCTCTTTCTTTCCACATATGGTCAAGTAGGTTGGGTCTAGGTGAGGAGAGGACTCAGAAGGCACAGGCTAGGGCCAGGCTAATTAAATGAAGGGTGTCGGGATCCCTGAAAAAGATGGGTGAGGACTAATGCTCCGTGGTTCAGATTATTGAAATGAAGCTCTGATGTTCTGAACACTTACCTTGATGAAGGCCCACTCCTGAACCCCTGCCATCATCTCCAGCTCTAATAGCGTGTCGGTAATGGTGACCAGTAAATTAACCCTGGAGAACACTTATTGATCTCTACCTCAGATTGCTGACTTCAAAAAAATGTCATTGTTTCATCACACACACTGTTCTGCCTCATTAGCTGCTGTCACTGTGTTCCTGGGTACCCAGGGACTCATTACTCGTGACATGGTAACTCGGCCTGAACTCACCGGGTTGTTAGGAAGCCGAGACAACAAGTGGCTCTCTGGTCTGGTCCTGCCATTGTCCTGTCCCGTTTGTGGGTGGAAGGGGTCCCGACAGTGATCACCAGAACAGTGGACAAGAGCCTAAAACATGTAAAGGTGACCCCAGCCTCTACCCTCGTCTTCATAGCCGAGACAAGTACATGAGCTCACGTTTCCTCACAGGCGACTTTCCAGACCTAATAAAGCTCCCTTCCTTATCATAATCGGCAGCTCCCAGGCTCCTGTTGATGATCTCTCACCCTGGAAATGTTTTATAGTGGAAGCTGCTGAGCCCCATTAGATGATTCCTAATTAGATCAGAACTAGCCAGAGATCTGAGATGCAAATGAGAAGGCCATGAGGAGTGGAAATCAGAGCAGGTCCTTAAGGAGCTGGCTGGAAAATGGCATAAATTTGTAAAAACAAGAATGTGAAGGCAAAGAGGGAAATTCAACTTCCATGGACATAGAAGGCGACGGGGAAATAGTTTAAAAATGTATTATCTACAGGGTGTATCCTTTATTTGTACCTGGGCAGGCAAGTCATAGAGGGAAAGAGACTTGTTACTTCCTTTGTTCTGAAAATAGCAGGTGGAACAGAATGAGTTCACTTTTTGCGGCAGATTACAAATCGAGCAGGAGTAGGTAAAATGTGAAGAGAATGAGACATTTAAATTGTGGAAAACTTGATAAAACAGTATTTGAGGGAAGATCCCAACCTGGGATGTGGGTTTATGGCGGTCCCTTGGATATTCATAGAGAAGTCGTCTGTTGTGGCTCAGATGTTTCCTGTGCTTCTCTTTCAGATAAAACCTCTGCCATAGTCTTCCAGTGATTAGTAGCAATAAATGCTTTTTTCTGGGAGGTTTGACTCAATTCTACAAAGAGCCAAGAATATTTCTCAACCAATATTTGTAAACAATGTGTTATTAAGTTTGGTAACACTGTGAGGTAATTTTTGGGGGGGAGCGGGAGAGTTCTTTGATTTTTATTTTTATTTTTTTGTAATTCAAGACACCTAAACTTTCTTCATGGCTTGTAAAATGGCTCTAAAAGAATTTTGCCATTAATAGAAGCTTATCACTGATTGATTAATTAATTAATTATAATTAATCAAGGTTTTTCTGCAACAGGAAAATATTTGAAGAATAGTCTTCCCTCTATTGGCCACTTTAGTATACATTTTTCAGAAGAACAGTGTCTAATTTCATTTGCAACAATTTGACTTCTACAGAAAAAAAATAGAGAAGGTTTTGAGAAATTTAAACTTATGCAAGTTTTTGAGAACACGAATCATTAGAACAGATTAAAGGAAGTGGGCTGAGTGTCCGTGAGAACAATGTGGGCTGTGTCGGTGGGTAACCCCACGGGAGGCAGGTTTGGGTGGGAAACGGGAGGTGCAGGAAGGAATTGAGCTATAATTCCCATTTCCACCCCATTTCCAGCGCAGAGTAATAGCATTACGTATGGACAGAGGTGGAAGATAGCACCTCCTTGGAGAGCAATTCTCGGCTCCATAAGCCATGGCAGTGTGCTGCTTGGCCTTGGGTATGAGGAGGTGAGCCCAGAGTAGAGTTTGATGGCGGCAACTGAGAGCATGTGCTCTGCCTGAAAACTTAGAATGTTCTGGAAAGTGATGGAGACCAGAGGAGAGAGGTGGGCAGAGGCAGATGATAAGAGTAAAGGTTTTAAATATATAAAATGGCTGGCACAATTTTAGGGATTGGAAAGTGTAATGAGATATTGAGAAATTTTTATAAATTTCCATGACACTCAGGTGCATTCTTCATCTATTGTTACATAACAAATTATCCCAAATACAGCAACTTAAAACAGCGAATGTGCATCATATCTCACCATTTCTGCAGGTGAGAGTCCACCAGTGGCTAGGCTGGGTGGTTGTAGCATGGGTTCCACTCTGAGGTTGCAGGTAAGCCATCAGATGGGGTTGGAGGAGCCACTCCCAGATGGTGTGGTCAGTTGGCTGTTGACCGGAGGCCTCAGCTCTTCACCACATGTCCCTTTCTTGCAGAAGCATGAGTGTCCTCTAGATGTGACAGCTGGCATTGCACAGAGTGGGTGACCTGAGAGATCCACCAAGGCAGGAGCAACCTACCTTTTATGACCTAGACTGCGAATCACATTGTTACTTCTGCTGTATTCTGTTGGTCAGAGACTAATCCACTATTTATTGGGAGGGGAGAGACTAGCCAGGGGTGAACACAGGACCACAGAGGTTGCTGCACCCACACTGACCTCTGCCATGTCAGTCTTCATCTCCACACCTCGTCTGCTACTGATGCCATGTTCCTGAGTTTAGGGGAGGAAAATTTTTTTAAAAAGGACTGCGTTCCACACTCAGGTTAAAGTAGAAGAAAAGAAAAAATAATTTATAAAATCGACTAATTAAGCATAACTTGGAACCTAAAGCCAGGACACACCATCAAAATTAAACAACGCCTGGAATGTTCTGAAGAATCTCTTGTTGTTCTTGAAATGTTAGATATTCGTTTTCTAGAAATGATCACAAACACATCAGCCTAACACAGTACCCACTCATATCCTCACAGTTCTGTAGGTCAGAAATTGCCCACAGGTCTCTCTGGGGTAAAATCCAGGGGTTGGTGGGGCTACCATTCTTACTGAGGCTCCAGGCATATTCTGCTTCTAACCCATCCAGGATATTGGGGAAAGCCAGCTCCTTAGAGTTGTGGGGCTGAGACCCTGATATGTGCTCCTGGACCCTTCCAAGCTCCTTGTCATGCTTCCGGTGGGCCCATGAGGTCCATCTCAGGTCCAGGCATGTGAGACCCACTTCTCAGAAGCAGCCGTGGTATAGTTAGTCGTTCCCCTACTCAAATCCTCTGTGCTCTTCTTCTAGCTAAGTTCTCACTTTCTGTGATTAGACTGGGCCCACCTGAATGATCCAGAATAAATTCTCTATTTTAAGGCCCTTAATATCAGTGACATCGATGAAGTCTCTTTTTCCATGAATAAAACCTATTCACAGGTAGCAGAGATTAGGCTGTGGACATCTCTGGGAGGCCATACTGTCTCCCACAACACTCAAAGCTTTTTCATCATTGAAGTCACCTTCATAAGAGCTGGTCAGGTGATGGTAGGAAAGGAAGGGGATGCAAATCAATGCTAAGAAGTTGGAAGCAAAGGAGAAGCAGGCTGGCACACTCATACCAATCAAATGCCAGGAAAGGCTCCTTGCGCAGCTCTCAAACACGCTGGCCCGGCTGCAAATGGCTGCAGGCAGAGCCCATGCACCTGGTGCACCGGGGACATCATGTGGGCACCTCCCTATGGAGAATGGGGCCTGGGAAATATGAGCAATGAGGGGAGGTTTTGATTTGGTTATTTAACTCTTTCAACTCAAATTATGAACATGACCCCCTGCTTGAACTCCATTAGGATACACAAACACATTCACACCTGGTGTGAAATTCATTGGTCACATTTTAGTGCACAGCAAGTTTATGGCTAAGTGATAAACTCTAGCAACAGAGAGCTATGCTGTAAATTCCCAAGGCCTTAACTACACTGCAAGTGCTATTATGACAGAAAGGGTTGACATAAGAATATATCTTTCTTTCAATAGTATGGGGTTTACCTTACATTTGTTTGCCTTGAAGTTTGCAGTATTCCTTTGTATTGGCTACTTTTGTGTGTGGCTTCAGGAGTTTTCCTCATGTTAGACTACAGTTTTACATTGGCTGAGTCATTCTCTTGAAGAGAAGAGTATGGTCTGAAGGTCAATGTCACAGAACACCTGGAAAGTTCAGGTCAACCACCCTTTCTTTTTCCTGTAGCATTGGGGTCTCTAATTTTCCTACTCCTTCCTAGGCTCTGAGCAGCCATCTTTAATTTTGTTATTTCAATATGAATGACTGTAAACGCTTTAAATGCCCTGCTCCCCCTTTAAATAGTGTTTTCTAGATTCTTTATAACTTTCTGTATTGAGAAGCTAGTCAATATCTGTTGTCAGGTTGTTGACCTGAAAGGTGACCTATTATTACTCTAACATTGATATGCTTCAAACTCTAAAGTACAATATTCTGAAAGAGAATGCATGCCTTTCCAAGTCTATGCATATATGCCTAGCTGGTTCCATTATTTTTATTAAATTTATGGGACAATTTCAATCAAACTTTATTATTTTCATGGCATTGACACATGGCCAGTTAACCCATCAAACAACCAAAAGGACGGTGGCACACCTGTTAAACACAGTGGTGAATGTTGGCTCTGTTCTCTGATGCTCAAATACTGCCTAACCAACCTATTTCACTTTCTAAGAGGAAAATCTCCTGGAAAGGAATGTAAATGTTTGTATAGTACAGTAAGAACTTTTTTTGTATGCAGATTAAGTATAACATTTCTGCATCTGGAAGGACTAACAGTCTGCATACTCTTCCTTAGTTTGGGCTGGCATACATGTGTATATTTAAGAATATGTCAAATATTCTTTGTAGGTGTGTACTAACACCTGCTATTTGTGATAGCCTCAGAACATCCTTCACCCACTCCTGCACACACATCTGGGAAGAATGGAATGATGCATTTGGAGTGCTGGTGTCTAGAGACAACTTTCTCAAACTCCACAGAAGAGCAACAAACTGGTCACTCTAAGCAAGAAGGAAATTGAGGTCAACACCTTGTTGTGTGTAGTGGTCTCACAAAACAACCAGCAGGCATACTTGGTCCTTGGCAACAAATCTGACATGACCAGTTACCAACTTCCTGGGTAATGTGGCAACTAAATAAGAATAGGACACAAGAAATAACTGGAATGACCATCAAAAAAAGCTTAACTCCCGGCAACAAGATGTGGGTGTCCAGTGACACCCTCCCACAGCCATCGCCAGCTAAGTGACAATATTGAAAGAGATCCAGCAACTAGAGGAAGTTGAAAGAACTGGTAAGCAGCCTGAAGGAAAGGCTATAACTAATATGAAGCCATTATAATGGACCTATTTAGGAGACCACAGAGCTTGGGCAACCTCACTGCCAGGAGCAAATCTGGTGACTCTCCATCCTGCACCATTCAGATGCCAGAGAAAGAGAGCTCAAAGGAAACAACATGCAGTTACTAAGGAAATGTACAAATGTAATGCCCTTACAGATAAAAAAAATAGGTTCATCTAACCCCCCAATAGGTCTACCTATCTTCATCACCAACCTGGATGCCTGATTAATCTATTCTTAGTGGTTTCCATGAATATGCTAATTTAGCAACATTGAAGTTTATCAAGTCTTCCCATTAATATGAAAGTTCTGTCTTAAAACAAGAAAGCTAGATGCCAGTTGGGATAGAGTCTTGCTCCAAGTGCCCCTAGCAGGCAGAGTGGCTCCCCAAAGATGCCACATTCTATCCCCCCAGAACCTGTGTTTACATTACCATGCATGATACAGGGACTTTACAGGCATGATTTAGGTCATAGATCTCAAAATAGAAAAATTATCTTGGATTAACTAGGAGTGCCCAAGCTAAGCCCATGAGCCCTTAAAAGCAGAAACATTCTCTGGCCAAAAGCAGAGGAGAAGGAGTAGGTAGGGAAGTAATTAAGGCAAGATGGGACTTGCCATGTTCTGCTGGTGTGAAGGAGGGGCCATATGATAGATGAGGTGGCCTCAGTCAACAAGGACATGGGGATCTCTGTTCTGTGGTCCTAGGCAGCCAAACTCAGCACCAACCCATGTGAGCTTGAAGTTGGTTCTCCTCCCCTGGGTCTCAGACCAGAGCCCGGCTGGGCAGCACCCGTGACCCCCAGCAGCAGAGCCAGTTGAGCCCCTGGACTTCTGACCTCCAGAATTGGGAGATGATAAGTAGATGTTGTTGTAAGCAGCTAGGTTTGTCATAAATTTTTGTAGCAGCAATAAAAAAGAATAGAAGTACTTTTGACAGTATTTTGAAATTCTGTTATTAAATAAACCTTCCGTATGTGCAGCAGGAATTGAGTCCACTATTGGGGAAGGCCAGCTTATCTGACAGGGCAGGTGATACAGAGCCCAGTTCTCTGGGACACTCTGAGCCTGGTGTGCTGATGCCCACTGTGGTGCCTACAATGTCCTCACAGTCACAGGGACACACAGGAGAAACCACGACAATTTAAAAATAAAGGATTCAGACAAATTAAACTGCCTGAATTTTGCTAAATTACACAAGCACATGATTCTGAAGCATATTTCCTACAAAATTGTGTGTCTAATGTTCATCTGAATTGTGTCCTGTAGAAATACAACCACATGTAGTCAGAATAAGGCACATCTAATCCCATAATTTCTTTTCTATCAAGAGGGCTGATAAAGTTATTTTGCGTAGTTTAAGTTGAAACCCACCCATTCAGGTCCAACAGTTGTTTGCAAAGCTGATCACATTGTAAGACCTGGGATGAGACCTCTTCCTTCCTGACTTCCTGTTGCTGCCACAGACACATTCACAAAGTATTGCATTAAATTAAATATATAACATTTTTCTGTCCAATCATCTAAAACAAACCAGTTCTTAAATATTTTAAGTATGAGCAACACATTTTTAAGGGTTCCCCTTTTTTAATCCTTTGGATAATTATAGATCAACCAGGAGGTGATAAGAATTTCTAAATATGCCCTAGCCGGTTTGGCTCAGTGAATAGAGCGTCAGCCTGTGACTGAAGGGTCCCGGGTTCTATTTTGGTCAAGGACACATGCCCTGGTTGCGGGCTTGATCCCCAATAGGGGGCATAGAGGAGGCAGCCGATCAATGATTCTCTCTCCTCATTAATGTTTCTATCTCTCGCTCCCTCACCCTTCCTTTCTGAAATCAATAAAAATATATTTAAAAAAATAATTTCTGAATAATGAGAAATGTATTCTAGTCAGAAATCCAGAGCAATTTGGAGGGTTTGCAAAGCCATGCAGAAAGGAAGGCACTACTGGGCTTCCATGGTGTCGTAACTGGCATCTTTTCAGTATCAGAGGAGTGTCCGTTCCTGATTGTATTCAGATCTGGAGATCAGTACAGAAGCAAGTGAAGACAGAAATGATTACCATCAAAATGGTTGAAGGTGCCACAATTCACAATTATGAACTCAAGAGCAATGTCAGATGGGGCTTTCTGCCACTAGCACATTGCTGAGAGCCACATGTGAGACTGTGACATATGACAGCATCAGGAATCATGGACACAGGTGCAGGTGGGGTGAGGACCCAGGAGGACCAGGAAGACTCTCTGGAACCTGGAGCTGAGGGTGTTGAGTTTCCACCACCTGTATTCCAACAGAGTCTGTGTGGGTTTTTCAGGTCAATGGTATGGCCCACTGCATCTTGTTTTTTTATATTCTTATTATCTGTAAAATTCCCACTAGAGCAGTGTCTTTGGTCACTGTGTGGTTAGTTGGTGTTTTTCTATTCTGTGGTTCTGAAAGAAGAATGTCTAATGCATAAATAGGACTCTGGCCACTTACTCAAGCCTTGGACACAGTTGCACTTCAATGGCTGTAAGGGGTGGGGGGGGGACGTCCTCTGTGGGCTGACCTCGGGCAACCAGAGACCATGCTGACTATTGCCAATATACTGATGGTCATCATCAGTGGGCATGGCCATTGGCAGTTAAGAATGCGTATCACTGAGCCGTGCCAGGGGTCCAGCAGGACAATACATGTCCTGTGATTTGGGTTGAGACCTTTCCTCCAAATACCTGTACAAAGAGCTAAACTCCACTGATCTCAAACAAGCACCTTTAGAAAGCTGGGGCTACGCACTGTACATCGAGAAAGATTAAAAGCAGCCTCATCATCCAACGTCAGAGCTGTTTCTTTCTCCTCATTGTGAGCTTCATCCCCTCCCCTCCTCCTGCTTCTCATCCTCTTCCTTCTGTTTCTCGTGAAAATACCTCCCACTGCACCGTGAGTGGTGTTGACCCCACAGCCCTCCTCAAGGGCAATTCCCACAGCAACCAGGCGGTGATGCACCTGAAGGATTCCTCGCTCATTCCAAATCATTTAGAACTAAATTTACTTTTTAATTAAATATTTTACATGGGGAAATGTAAAAATTAAAATATATAATGAGCCCTATGTACACATATTGGAGTTTTAAAACGCATCCAGTCATTGCGAATATGGTTTCAATTACATCCCCGTAAACTTCACTCTGTCTTCTGCTAGTCTGCTGCAAATTCCAGGTAACATCCGTAAATATTTCACCATGTGCTGTATCCAGAATAAAACACACACACACACACACACACACACACTCTCTCTCTCTACCTAGGCATCACTTAATGAAACAGAAGTAAGAAGAGTTTTCATTCCACAACCTCTTGTATATGTCAGTGTCAGCCTTTTTGGCCATGCTGTTTAAAGGACCCATATCTGCTTATTGTTCCAGTATTAGGAAGTGTGTCCATCCCCTAACCCTTGCACCTGACTTCCCTGTTACTTGCTTTGATCCAAGAATGCAGCATTGCTGTGCCAATTTCAGGTCTAGACCTAAGAGGCCTGGAAGCTTCCATGTCACTGTCACCATACATAACATTCAGGCTAGACTACCACCTAATGGTGTAGTCACAGTGCCCCTGAGCCCAGCCAGCCCTATTCCCCAATCCTGCATGATTCTCCCTGCTAACCAGGAGAGCCAGGTTTCATGAGGAGCTGGAGGCCACCAGGTCGATTCTGGTAAGTCCACAGTGAGAATAATGCTGTTGTGGAAAATTGCTAGGTGTAGGGGTTTGGGGATACGATTTTTTAAAATGATAGAAATATCAATGTTGTAAGCAATTTTATTCATTCAACACTCCACAAAGCTATGAGGCAACAGTACTTAAGATTTTAAAATCCTGCATATACATCAGTAGTAGGATTGGCAAAAGAGTAGCAAACAGCATAACAGAAGGAACAGACTTGGAATAGACAAGTCCATCTGTCACAGCATACTATATTCTGTGACAGACAGACATTATCTATCTGTAAAAGGTAAAAACAAAAACTTATCTCAGGGTTGTCATGAGGATCAAAAATAATAATCTAAGAAAATACTATGTAAACCTTAGTACAAATTAACTTAAAAATCTTTTTTTGAAATATATTTTATTGATTTTTTACAGAGAGGAAGGGAGAGAGACAGAGAGTTAGAAACATCTATGAGAGAGAAACATCGATCAGCTGCCTCCTGCACATCTCCTATTGGGGATATGCCCGCAACCAAGGTACATGCCCTTGACCGGAATCGAACCTGGGACCCTTCAGTCCGCAGGCCGATGCTCCATTCACTGAGCCAAACCGGTTTCGGCTAACTTAAAAATCTTAAATAACTTTTCTCTGATGACCAATGTTGACCCTAGAAGAGATGGAAATCCTGACTAGACAAGTGGAAGTCACTAAAAATATTATAAAAAGCTACTTCCAACAAGTAGACTGAAACCACATCATTTTACTAGTACTTTCTCTTTCTTTTTTATCTTGCTAATAACTGATAATTTTTGTGATATTTTAAAGCTCCGGACCATGGAAATGTTACTTGCTGTTTTCTATTAATTAATTTTATTATGTTTATCTCTGTCTTTATTTTTTTATCTTCCCAATATTCCTTTTTCATCTGATTCTGTTGTTTTATCTTCAAGGTATGTCTCTTGCTTTGTTGAATTTATGTTCCCATGAAAGTATCCACAGAAACACGAGAATTTTCCACACTTTTTGAAAATTCCTTCTCTCCTTAAAGTATACTTTTTTCCTGGACCAGGTTCTTTTTTTAAATATATTTTTATTGATTTCAGAGAGGAAGGGAAAGGGAGAGAGAGATAGAAACATCAATGATGAGAGAGACTAATTGATTGGCTGCCTCCTGCACGCCCCCTACTGGGGATCGATTCCGCAACACGGGCATGTGCCCTTGACTGGAATCAAACCTGGAACTCTTCAGTCCACAGGCCAACGCTCCATCCATTGAGCCAAACCAGCTAGGGTTGGACCAGGCTCTTGTTTGAAGAATTTATGATGGGTGTGCGTCTCATACATCTGGAAGAAAATCTAAAAGCAATTTTGGAGATGAGTGCTTTTAGAGGAAATTGACTCTATGTAATGTAAAAATATATTGAAAATGTACAATAATGAAAATGTTCTGGCATGAAAATAAGCAATTAATTACTTGGAATTTTCTTTAAAAGGCATGTTGGGGACACATCCATGCATCTAGCTATTTGTCACATATCTATCATCTATCAATCTCCTAACTATCATCTATTTATCTATCTTTCTATCACCTATCTAGCCATCATCTATTTATGCATGATCTATCTATCTCTATATCTACTTATTATCTTTTCTTTTTCTTCCGTCACCTAATCACCTACTTCTCCCCTACTTCTCTCTTGGACTCATTGCTTCCCAAACTCTTCTTCCAGAGATACTTTCTGGGTCACTTTGGAAAGTCACTGGGCTTTCTTGCTGGATCTGACACTGCAGTGCAGTCAGTCCTGGGGATGCTCCCAGGAGCACAGAGCTTCCAGCGGCCACCAGACAGAGCCTTCCTGAAGGCGACTAGAGCTGCGAGACTGGCATGAAAAGATTTCAATGTTGTTTAAAGTCTGAATCCAGCAAGCCTGCAGTGAACCCTTAGCAAGCCAGTTTGAGATATATTGGTCCTGACTGCTATAGGTTTATTTTCTGAGCTTTCTTCTGCTTTTAAGTAGCTTTATTGAGGTCTAATTCACAGGCCACACAATACATTTAAAGTATAGAATTGAATGGCTGCTAGTATATTCACATAGTTTTTCATCCATCACCACAATTGAGAATTGGTTCATGATCCTGTATCCCCGAGCCATGATATCCCCAGCCCCTGGTTCCTCCAGCTCCAGAAATCCACCCCTCTACAGATTTGCCTTTCTTGGACTTTTCATATGAATGGAATCACATGCAATCCATGGTGTCTGGCTTTGTTCATGCAACACTTTTTCAAGTTTTGTCATGCTCTAGCATGTTTCAGAACTTCATTCCTTTTCACAGCCAAATAACATTCTTCTAAATGGACATACCACATGTTATATAGCCTTTCATCAGTTGGTAGGTATTTGAAGAATGGGAAAAAAGAAACGACCTACAGATGAAACCTTTTGATAGTGTTTTACTCTGTTTTCTTTTGCTTTTAAGCAATCCCTTCAACCCTAAAACTAACAAGGTCAACAGTGAGCATCCAATGTTAAGATGCAAGGTTCTTGGCTGGGCATCCTCTGTGGTGGACAAGAACAGAGGAGCTGAGATGATCGAGATGCTCTTGGTGTCATCCATGGAAGTAGACAGCCAGTTATCCAACAAGCCTCCACCTTCCGACATGTTGGAGCCCAAGGTTAGTGATTCTGTAATGCTAGTGTTAGTTGTGAGGACCATGCAGATGCTCCCCCTTCTCAAACACTGACTCCTACTAACTTGTATGTAGAGAACTGTGTGTCCATGTGGACGACCCGGCGTGTCCAAACCTAAATGAAAGCAGATCCTTAATCAGACAATCTTTAATATTTTAAAGTCACGTGTCAGTTCTTTCATTTTCCCCCAGTTCTCCCACTCTACCCTCCCCCCCCATTGGAAACCACTGAGTCATAGGGGACAACAGTAACACAAACCAAATTCTGTTGGTATAACTAGAACTTCATACCCCCATCTTCTTCACACCTCCACTACAATGGGAACAAACTCAGGTTTGACTGCTGGACGCTGTCGGACACATTTATGGGGGATTGATAAGCAGCTATAATGAGCTCCACTCCACAGGCAGTGTGTGGAGAAAAACAACCTACTGTGAACATGATAACTTTTCTCCTGGAATGCTCTAGAAGTTTACCATTTATTGTGGGAAAACACCTATCGTGAGCTTTCTCTCAGTTTTAAACATGAGTTTCTTGAAAGCACCTAGGAGTATTAACTATTTATTAATATATACTTGGCTTTGTTCTTCGTTTTGTGTGGTGTGTTTTTTTTTTTTTTTGGAGGGGGGCGCATCTCAAGAGTGCAGAATGTGTCTGCTTTTGGAGCAAGGATCTGCCATTTGTCTGGGACAGATCATCCACAGGGTATGGCACATACATTTTATGGCACTTTATATAGACCAGTCTGAGTGAAATAAACACATGAGCTGCAAAGCTCAAAGTGACATAGTCCAGATCTGACATTCCTACCGTGGCTCTGAGCTTCAGGCACTGACTAACATTCCACATGTACCAAGTCTCCCAGAGGAGGAAATGCATGGATGTTTATGTTATTCAATATGTAAAATATTTATGCCCAACTTCCACCCAAACTGACGATCATTTAAGTCAGGAGGAGGTACACAGAGGAGGAGAGAGTGGTCCCTGCCACTCTGCACACAAAAGAAGAACCCAATAGGACAGATGACTGGTTTGTGGACAGAATAAGATGCCACCTTGTCCATGTTTTAAAGAGTCACAGCTATGGGAAGGCTTTTTTAATGTGCCTGCCTCTTTTAGAATTGTTAAATCACCAAGGAGGGTCAAGACGTATGCCTTTCTGACTATGGCCCTTATCTGCAGCATGGAAAAGTCTTTTCTTTTGACAAACCATTTTTTCACGAATCACCTCTTCAACAGCATTTACTTATCATTATTAATAAATTGTTGCCGTAATAAATTATATTTTAAACATTTTATTAAATGCAGTTCTCATGTACTTAAAATAAATTGCGAAGCCGGCTTTTTTTCCTGGTATTTAATATATATGCTATGACACAATGTGCTTTTAATATATTTAATGTTATATACTTTAAAATGTAAGTGTGTTGTACTTTTATGGAACTTACTTTATATTCCTTTCGGTATGGAAAATGTATTACTTTTTAATATGGGTTCATTGTGCAGTGCCATTAAGAAATAGAGCAGGGTTCTTAAAAGTGGTAACTTTGAGACTTTAAGTACATTAAGTGTGGGGGAGGGGAGAGGCTGCCTGATGGTAACATCAAGCATCTAATTGAAACTGACAAAAGCCGGGAGAAGTCTCTGCTGACATAGTAATGGCGCTGGCATCTGCATTGACATCATAGCAACTCTAATGCGGGCGCCCAGACACCTCCACTGACAAAAAAGACTTCCCCTGACACCCGCTGCGCTGGCACTTTCTTTGGACATCCTATCACTGTCATTCAAGATAAAGATGAAAATATTATGAAAAACATCTTCAGTCCATGCTTGTTAGCTACTTCCCACGGTTGAAATGTGGTGGTCATTTTCTAGAAGCTTCTTATTTTTAAGCCTCTCTGGGAAGAGTGCTCTACCACATTCTCACTCATGTCAAATTCTCCTGTAAAAGAGAAACTTAAAAATGGATTTTTTCAGAAAAAAAAAGTTTTTGCATGGATCTTGAAGGCAAGAATGGATTTGGGTTCTTTTGAAGCTGCAAGTCAATCTTTTGGGTCCATGGGGGCAACACGGAGAATCAGACATTGTGGAAAGTGTGTCCCCCAAGGAGGCACAAGAGGGCATGGCTATAAAGGGAGCCAATGACCCCCTGATTACAGTTACTCACCAAATTAAGTTAGAGAAAGACATTTCCAGGTTGGGCCTAAGTCCAGTGATCAGTGTCCTTAGACGAAACACAGAAAGGGAAGACAGAGAATAAGGGCGTGTGAAGGCAGAGACAGAGATCAGAGTGATGCAGCCACAAGCCAGGAGCACCTGGCGCCCCCAGAAGTTTCAGGAGACAAGGAAGAGTCACCCCTGGAGTCTGCCAGCACCTTGACTTCAGACTTTGTGCAGCCAGAACTGTAGGAGGATCCTTTTCTGTTGTTTTCAGCCACCAAGTTTGTGGTGGTTGAAAACAACGGCCGAGTGTGTGGCAGTTCAGCAGCCCCAGGACACTGATCCACAGGGCAGCCTGTGTCTCATGCAGGACTCTGCACTCGGGTCCCTGTGGTTGGTCTAATAACTCCATTTTCATCATCTTGACCTTCCCTACAGTGTTTTAACAAGGACCCTGTATTTCTATTTAGATTTGGGTCCTGCAAAGGATGCATCTGCTCCTGCTCAGGTCAGTGCAAATGAGGGCTTAAGCCCAGCGGGACTGCCTTGGACCCCAAACTAACATTGTTTGTGATGATAGTTGCACAAGCTCTCTGCATGGGGGTGGGGGCATTGTGGGCGTGCACAGCTGTGGCCTTTTTTTTGTGTGTGTGTGTATGGGGGGGGGTTGTGTTTGTCTTTTTTTTTCCAGAAAGGACCCATGCATGTGGGCAGTGGGGAGAGTGGATGGATCACCAGGTACCCATCAGCTCCGTCCACAGGTACAGCTCAGAATTCAAGGGTTCCGCAGGAGAATAGCTATCTTTTTCAAATGGAAAAACTTACCAAGAACAAAGACATGTTTCATAATCCATCTTAAAGCCTTAAAGACAGTAATTTTACATATTGAAAAACTGTATATATTTTTTCGGTTCCCCCACACCCACAGCTTACAAACACATGGTCTATGTACCAAATATATGCAAATGGAGGCTGAGTTACTCCATTTGTTTGCTTTATTCTCTCAGTAAATAAACACCTATTAATTAAGTGCAAAATGTATGTTTAATGTATTCAATTAGGCACCATGACAATGAACTAAGAAAGTAAAAGACCATCTCTACCACCTACAACCTATGGAGGTAGAAAGACAGGTGAAGTAAAAACATTCACTCAAGTGTTTGAGTACACTTGACCCTTGGACAATGTGGGTTTGAATTTCTTGGATTCACATATACACATTTTTTTCCAACTGACCAGCACAGTTCAATTGACCACACAGCAGCATGAATGTTTTTTAAGTTTTAGAAAAATATGGGTTTGGCCAAATGGAGGAAGGAGTGGGGAGCAAAGGTAGGAGTTGGGGGGAGAAACTTGGATGTGGCATGTGAGGGTCAAGGATTGAAGACTCTGACAGCAGGGGAGATGGTAGCAGGACACCAGGATACATTGCAGCAGTGGCAAAAGCAAGACTTACAGGGACTCAGAGTCATGTGGGTCCTGTAAAGGATGCATCTGCTCAGTGGCCTTGGGGGAGTTACTTATGCTCCCTCTGCCTCTGTCACCTCATTGATAAAAATGGAGAAAGTAACAATATTTACACCTGAAGGTTACTGTGCACATTAAACGGGATGAGGCCTGCCAAGTGTCTTAGCAAATTGCAAGGAATGAATGCTGCCTACGTTTGTTTTAACAGAAATCTAACTCAAAACCTTTGTGCTGCATCCTTTGTTTCTCCCCTCCCCCAAAGCTTGAGCATTTGAGACTATCTTCTCTCACACCCCAACTAAATAAATGAAGAGCCAAAGTGAAAGAGAAAATATTGGGGAGGAGATCTAGCTATATCCAAACATTCTCCCATAGTCCTGTCATCTTTGAGATATTGCAGGATCCTGGAATGACTTCTGTATTAACTAAAATGTGTATTGTATTTTAATTTGCTTACATCCATTATTTACTGATGATCTATATAGTAATCCTTTCTTAAACGTCACATTTAGTGATCTGTGACAGTCATTGGATCCGTGGAGGTGGACCCCATGATTGCACAGACCCAAATCTCCCTATTTCTTCCCCCAGCTGTGGAGAGTTCTACCCTGTGATCTATATCCACGCACCCATGAGCAGGGCTGCCTCTGGATGCAGGAGTGTCTGAGGGCCCTGAGCACTCAGACACTCTCAGGAAAGGCGGAGGAAGGCAAGACATTACACAGTGGTCCCCCAACAACAGAGGCTCAGGGAGATCCCAGCAGTGAGAAGACACCAAAAGCATGCAAGAATTGGTCAATGGGGAGAAAGATGACATTTGAAGGAAAAAATGGGAGAAGCTCTGCTAGGTTGAATAATGTCCTCCAAAATGTATGGCTACTTGAAACCTGTGCATATGACTTTATTTGCAAATAGAGACTTTGCTACTGTAATCAAGTTAAAATGGGGGGGTACGTAATTCAATATAACTAGTGTCCTTTTAAGAAAGGAAGTACAGATAGAGGGGCAGGTGGAAACACCATAGAGGAGGGGGGACATCAAACTCACACTTTGAACCATGTCCAAAAGCTGGCAATGACTGGTTCTAAAGTTATGAATTTTCACAGTCAGCATTAATCATATCCATTTCCAAACATTTCTAATTTGTGGAATGTGTTTTTACTTCATTGATGAGGTATATTAGGACACTAATGTGCTGTATTTTTCACCCACACTATATTTTTTGAAGAAAATAGTATTTAGCAGATGAAGAAGTAGATATGAAAAGATAAAATGCTCAAATGAATCACCCAGTTCATGAAAAATAAATCATCCCTCTTAACTTCTTTGCTATGTTCACGCTGTATCCCATGGCTCACTTTCTCTACGGAAATCTTGATCGGCATGTAAGGAATGAAAAAAAAAAGTTATTCTGATTCTTCTGTCTCCCTGATGATTCATGTTTCTTTGTAAACTGAAATACTGAGAGTCAACTAGATGGTATCAGAAAGAACAAAGTGGTTAAAGAAACAGAGAGATAGAAAGATGTTGGAAAGGCAGGTCTGCGGGACTGTTTGTAATGGATTCTATACGACAACACTTCCTTTCTTTGGAAATGTTCCTTTACTAACACAAAGGAAATAAGAAAAAGAGTTTTCAGTGGCCTCCCTGACAAGATGTAATGTCCCATCACTTCTATTAAGATCTCAGTGGTAATACGGATGCATTGGCATTTAATAAAAACAGATTCGAGGTCAGATGGTTTTTTAAAAATAGTTCTTTCCTTGCTTGGAAAGGAATGTAAGTTAGAGAGAGCAATCCATCAATCTTTTAGAGTGGTTTTAAACTTCTCCTGGCCTGGAAAATTTCCCCCAGACTTACCAGAAATGAGACAATGACTTATCGGATGGCACTGAGCTCCAGTCACAAGTTTTATTTGGAAATGCTTTTCAAAGTGCTACTTGCCCAGTCTCAGTCCTGTAAAACAGGACTTGTCTAACTGCACCTCTCCTTCTAAAGACTACATCAATTCCCATGTCTTGAACATGTGCAGTTTTAGTACAGTTGACACAGGTCTTTTCCTCCCCTAGCTTTGGTGTGAGAGACACCCTGGACTCTGGGGTTCCTTCAAGTTTCCAGCGTATCTTAGGCTCTAGGATATGGGAAGTGCAAGGACATGGGTTTGCCAAATAGTGGCCAGGTTGCCATTCAGGTTATCTGCTGCATGGACAGATAGGAAAAGCATGAAGCAATGATATCTCAAGTTCAGATACTTTATTCTACCTTTATTTCACTTCTTAACTCCTACAATGTGCAGAATGCCAAAGAAAAAAACTGAGTTAATAATTGGCCTTTTGGTCAAAATGGTGGAGTAGGTAAATGCATCTTCTCCCACGATCACATGAAAATTACAACTAAACTATGGAACCACCTGAAATCTAGCTGAACAGAAGTCTAATAACAAAGGATAAAAAGGAGCCATGTTGAGACTGGTAGAAGGGGCGGGGCCTCAAACGCGCTGGTCTCCCACCCACATATGACAGATAAGAATCCGGAGGGATATCTCAAATGCAGAGGTCACAAGGGAGGGGTGAGGAGTCCCACACCCGCTCCCCAGGCCCGGGAAGAGAAGTCCCTAAACATCTGGGGACTCCATCCCAGAGAAACAGAGAGGACTCAGGTGTCCTCTCAGAGGGCCTGAGCACAGACTCACAAGCACTTGCCCAGAAGCTCAAGCAACAGGATAGCAGTTCAAAAAGTGCCAGGGACACACTGAGTTTTCTGCTTCAGGGCCAGGGCTGTAGGGCCGGTCTCTCCAAGACTGAAGTGCTGCAGGTACAGGTGGAAGTGCTGCAGGAACAGGCAGAAATGCCAGCAGAACCAGGAGGAAGTGCCTGCAGATGCCATTGCTCCTTTGCTGAGACCCCCACACAGCCAAGGCACAGGGCCAGCATCAAATCGGGGTCTCCAACCTGGCTAACATCGCTGCCCTACCCTGCAGATTCCCTAAGAACCCACTCCACTGAAACCAAGAGCTGGTGGGACCTCTTTTAGCCACTCTTTCTCGCAAGTGGCCAACTTCTGCCCACACTGAGGACTTCGCTCCTAAAAATCTCTCAACAGTCCACAAACCCCAAACAAGCAGCATCTGGCCTCAGTGTGCCAAGCACCTATTGCTAAGCAGCCCCAGGCCTGGCATTGGTGGAAGCTGGCCTCAGTTTGCAGCATAGTTTCTTCCAGGTGCCTCCAAGTCCAGCACAGAGAGCTACCAACTGCAGCTCACTGTAGCTCCTACTAGGTGCCCCCCTGTGGGGCACAAGCAGCTGCTAATCTGGGTGTGCATTAGAGCCCCTCCCAAGAGGCCCTAGAACCAACACCTACACAGTGTCTGGCTTCAGACCCCACCAGAGCATCACCCAATTAACTCCATAAGTGACACACCCAAGGGGTGGACTTGACAAGCACCAGAGCCTCACTAAAAGCAAATCCTACTCTGTGGGGTAAGCCCCTAAACAGTAGTCTGTGTGCCAGTCCCACCCACTAACATGCCAACAGCAATTAAGACTCAACTACACACAACCTACACAAGGACACTCCTGGAAAACCCTCAGGTGACCAGGGAGACTGCACGACCTGACCCCAGAAGACGCCTACTACATGAGGCCACCCTGCCAAAACCGGGAGATTTATCTGCTCTACCTAACACACAGAAACAAGCCCAGGGAGGCAGACAAAATGAGGAGACAGAGAAACATATCCCAAATGAAAGAATAGGACAAAACTCCAGTAAAATAACTAAATGAAATGGAGGCAAGCAATCTACCAGATTTATAATTCAAAACACTGGTTATAAGGATGTTCAGTGAACATAGGGGAAGAATAGATCAGTTGTTCTCAACCTTCCTAATGCAGCGACCCTTTAATACAGTTCCTCATGTTGTGGTGACCCCCAACCATAAAGTTATTTTTGTTGCTACTTCATAATTGTAATTTTGCTACTGTTATGAATCATAATGTAAATATCTGATATGCAGGATGTATTTTCATTGTTACAAATTGAACATAATTAAAGCATAGTGATTAATCACAAAAACAATATGTAATTATATATGTGTTTTCCAATGGTCTTAGGCAACCCCTGTGAAAGGGTCGTTCGACCCCCAAAGGGGTTGCGACCCACAGGTTGGCGACCCACAGGTTGAGAACAGCTGGAATAGATGAACTTAGTGAGAACTTATACAAAGAGATAGAAACCACAAAAAGGAATAATAATGACAGTAGCTAAAATAGGTTTATTTTTTAAGAGTGAGGCATTGTGTATGCAATATCCTACTTTTATTTCCTTTGGGTATATGTCCAGAAGTGGAACCTCTGGGTCAAAGGGTAGTTCTTTTTCTGATTTTTTGAGGAACCTCTATACTATTTTCCATAGTGGCTGCACTGATTTACATTCCAATGGTGTATGAGGTTTCCTTTTCTCCACACCCTCTCCAACACTTGTCTTTTGACCCTAAACTTACATGTTGTTGCATGTTGACTATATCTCAATAAAATAGTGAGGCATTGTGTTAAGCAGTCTCCTGGATGCTATACTATTCAGCTTTTCCTAACATGATGGAGCAGCAAAGGAGGAAGATGCTCCAATGAAAAATATATAACCACAAATCTTCCAACCATCAACCTCAAATGTTCATTATCTTTTTTTTAAAATATATTTTATTGATTTTTTACAGAGAGAAAGGGATAGGGATAGTTAGAAACATTGATGAGAGAGAAACATCGATCAGCTGCCTCCTGCATACCCCCCACTGGGGATGTGCCCGCAACCAAGGTACATGCCCTTGACCGGAATCGAACCTGGGACCCTTTAGTCCGCAGGCTGACGCTCTATCCATTGAGCCAAAACGGTTAGGGCAAATGTTCATTATCTTAAACCCTTCACCGACCTGTGGCCTTCCTGTATCTTCCTTATTGTAGGAGGAATCCTGTATAATAAAAGCCTAATATGCTAATTGGCCGGTTTTCCGGCCATCCATTCAACCAATCAAAGCATAATATGCTAATGATATGCTAAGGGCGCTCAACCACTCGCTATGACGTGCATTGACCACCAGGGGGCAGACAGTTGACCACTCAACCAGTCACTATGATGTACACTGACCACCAGGGGGCAGATGCGACTGGTAGGTTAGCTTGCTGCTGGGGTCTGGCCGATCGAGACTGAAAGAGATGGGCCAGACATGCCCTAGAGCTCTCCCATTGTCCCTCCCTGGCTGGCCAACCTCCTGCATCCCTCCCTGGCCCCAATCGTGCACCAGTGGGGTCCCTCGGCCCAGCCTGGGCCCTCTCGCAATCCGAGACCCGTTGGGGGATGTCAGAGAGCCGGTTTTGGCCTGATCCCACAGTCCAGGCCAAGGGACCCCACTGGTGCACAAATTCATGCACCGGGCCTCTAGTATAATAATAACTTTCTAGTGGTGAGGGGAACAGAGAGGAAGTTCCTTGAGTCCCAGATTTATGACCCTCAAAGAGGTTCTTGGCCACTCAAAGATGGGTTAGCCTTGAATTTGAGTTTGGTTTTTTTTTGCCTCTACCTTTGTAGATATTACATTTCAGTGATCATCTGCCTGAGGCACAGATGATCCCTGAAATGTCTACCAGCTGTGAAACAAAGAGGAAGGCCATGAAAATATAAGATGTGGGAAGCATGGGCCACCCCGATTAGAGTAATCCTCTCTTCACAGATTGAACTCTGTCTGGCGTCACAGAAAGCAGGTGACCCTGTCTCTCCTCCCCACTCTCTCTAAGCTTTGCATTTCTATTTTAATGCTTCTCCTCATTAAAATGTATCAGGGTGTGAAAACAGTGTTTGTCTCTCTCTCTCTGTGTCTTAATGAAAATTTCAAAGAACATTACCCCTCACCCCCAGAATAACTTCATCGGTTTGCAAATACAGTGAAGTGTGTTTCCATTATTTACTCATCTTTGGAGCCTACCTGCCTATCAAATTCAATCTGAGTATGTTAGACAAAAACTGTGCCTAACTCATATCTTTGAACAGGGCTTAGCACGTAGATCCTATCTAGAATATGAAACCAACAATAGCAACTATACACGGTGATCATGAGGTTGCACCGCCATGGCTCATGCTGGGACTAAGTCCTCAAAGGAGGGTCTTTTCCCTCCTGCACAGTGCGTGGCGGGCCCTCGGGCTATGGGACTAGTGGTGCACAGTGGCCAGTATGAGGGCTGCATGCTGCCCACTGTGGCCTGACTCCTTGGCTCACTGAGTGTACAGGAGGCCAGGCTGTCCTGATCTCTTGCTTGCTCAGCTGTTCCTGTAGACACAAACTCAGGATCTGCTTTGGAAAAGGGAGGGAAGCTGATTTCTCCTCCACCCCACCCTTATCTGATGAAGAGACAGGAGTGCCAGCTACTTTTAGACAGTCCCCACAATCATCTTTATGGTAACATTTTTCAGAGCCTATGAATTAGCTAATATGCATTGTTCATACAAACACGACCCAGGTATGTATGCTGTGTTTAAGATAGATGGGTAATGTCTGATGACAGTTGTCTGACTTAATATGTTCCATACAGAAAAATCAGCATGTTTTGCCTTTTTAAAAACAAGTTTAAAAAATAATTCATCTACTTCTCATTAATAAGTTCAAACACATCTTATTGCAGTGAAGTTACCTTCTTATGCGATCTCATTGAAGGAATTGGGAAATATTGCCAATTTACTGCAATAAGGTAATTACTGTAATAAGATAAATGTTAACTTTTTAATGAAAACCACTGTATTTGAGTAATTACCCTTTTGAGGACTACTCCATATATGATCTCTTTGCAATTATTAAGATTAATTCACTTTTTTAGTAGGAACAGACCAAAATTCCAAGCCAAATGGTCATATTTATAAGCATAGTTTCAAATGTCCTCGAACTTAAAAAGGGGAGAGAGAAATGGATTTAAGTCTTGGTTTGAAATCTTTTGTATTAAGTCACAGGCTGTCGAGTTCCTAGGTTTAGTTAAATGCAAATAAAAGCCCCAAAAGCCTGGCAAAAAAAAAATAGATGTGATTAAAATAGGAGTGTCTCTCTGTTGACCATCAACAGCAGCACAGTGGAAAGGGACGATTTAATTAGAACATTCTTTGTTCACAAATCCGTAGCTTTCTATAAATAAGTTGCTGCATAAATATGCTAAATGCAGAAATGGATGTGTGACAGCTCCACCTTCAGTGTCCTGTGGATTCCAAACGCCTCCTGATGCTGGGTAAGGAGCATTATTGCAAAATCAGCTTAATGTAGAAGTGTCACGGCTCGCTCACGAAACAGCAAAACCCAACCAGAGCCAAACCTGGAGAGCACACCTTTACTTCAAGACGTTTCATATTCCATTTGTTTCTAGTGCTAGGTCTGCTATGCCTGGCGTCTTTGTCTCAGAAAAAGCATTGGGTTCTCCCTTCAGCCTTCATTCCTAGCCCCTGGATGTCACTTCCAGTTCTGACCAGCAGAGGAGCCTAGGAAAGGAATGCAGTGCTGTCTTGTTTTATCAGCTTCCTGGATTTAAGCTGGCTTTTTGGAAAGCATCATGGTGGTAAGTGGGAGTTCATTGCCAAGGGGACTGGTGTGGGTTTGAGGGACTCCAGCTAACAGTCAGTCTAAAGAGAACATTCCTTTAAAACTCGAATTCTTTGCCCAACTTGTTGGCACTGGGTTTGTTCATTGTTTAGAGCAGTGGTTCCCAACCTTCCTAATGCCGCGACCCTTTAATACAGTTCCTCATGTTGTGGTGACCCCCAACCATAAAATTATTTTCGTTGCTACTTCATAACTGTAATTTTGGTACTGTTATGAATCGTAATGTAAATATCTGATATGCAGGATGTATTTTCATTGTTACAAATTGAACATAATTAAAGCATAGTGATTAATCACAAAAACAATATGTAATTATATATGTGTTTTCCGATGGTCTTAGGCGACCCCTGTGAAAGGGTCATTCGACCCCCAAAGGGGTCGCGACCCACAGGTTAAGAACCGCTGGTTTAGAGAGACTCAGGAAAACATAGGAGAAAGATTATTCATTAAATCTATTTATACGTCTATCTATTCATCCATCTCTCTCTCTCCTTCTCTCTCTTTATCTCTCTGTCAATTATTCTCATATTGAAAACGGGCAGAAAAAGGAGCTCATCTTTATCTGTGGAGTCTGTTCTGGTTTTCACCACTTTCTTCAAATGGAATTAAACAATCCGATCAGCTACTGCATTTTGCTCATTTCATGACCCTGTCTACAGAGGAATGAATTTAGAGAAACTATGGCTAAGGGACACCCTCCTGATATTGCCTCACAAGACCATTCAGAGACCTCAGTGGAAAAATACCAGGACAGCAGTTGGGATGGTGGATGCCAGAGCCAGAATGCCCCCTAAAGTACTGCTGGAGATCTGAGCCAAGAACTGGACCTCATGGTTAGATGAGGAAAACAGACCCCACCTCACAGTTTACTGTAAGCAGTGCCTGGCACACTGTAAGCTCCATATAAGTATTAGCTACTGTTGTTATTGAGTGAAATGAAAATATAGGAGGGTTCGCATATGCAGTAGTCAGATTTCTGAAGATACCCCAAAGGTTCTCGTCCTCTGGTTATCCAATCACACACTGATCTAGGCACCGCAGAGAGGGAGGCCAGGGAGATGACCTACATGGGCTTGGTCCCATCCAGCCAGCCATTTATGAGCTGAGAGTTTTCTCCACTTGGTGGCAGGCAGAAAAGTTAGAGCGATTTAGAGCATGAAAAGCACTCGACATGCCACTGCTGGCTCGAAAGACAGAGGCAGCCACATGGGAAGAAATGAGGGTGGTCTCTGGAAGCAGAGGACAGGCCTGGCCCACTGCCAGCCAGAAAATGGGCCTCAGTCCTACAACCAAGAGAAACTGGACTCCGCCAACAACCTGGGAGAGTTTGGAAGAGACATCTCCCCTGAGCCTCCAGACAGGAGCCCCGCTGATGCCTTAAGTCTGGGCCTGTGACACCAGAGGAGAGAAGTCAGAGGAGCCCACCTGGATTTGTGACCTGAAGAACTGGGAGCTAATGGATGGGTGTTGTTTTAAGCTAGGTTTGAGGTAATTTGTTATGTGGTCACAGAAACTAACACAACATATCACTTGGCACTCCCATGGGGTAAGAAAATGCAAACTATATTTCCTTTATGCTATTTTGCACTAACTCTTACAGTGCTGGTGTCATGAAGGAGGGTTAAGTCGCAGAGAAGAAAACTCACAGTGAGAAGGGATGTGAAGGCAATCTATTAGAGCCCAATCTCGCATCTCCCAGCACCGGGGTTGCTTATCCATCCACCCTCTGTACATTCTGCAATGGCTCCCAAGAGGGGAGAGATTAGAGGTGTCCTATGTAACCCAAAGGAAAATCCTGTGGATCCATGTGGCATAGAAGCAGGCCGACCTGCCATTCAGAACTATTAAGGACAACATGGGTCAATTCAGAAAATTGTGGAACAAAGTGCTGAATCTCTATTGTAACAGAGACTATTACATGTGTCTACTGAATCCAGGCCACTTTCTCCTCCCTGGAAGTTCAGAAGGGACCTTTCCAATGCCCTGTGGTTAGGTGGCCCTATGGCAAGTCCGAAGCCATCTGAGCAGAAATGGTGGCTGTTACTTCCAGGTGGTGAATCCTGGTGGTTGTCCACCCCTCTGCCCCTGTGCAGGTGACCAAGGAGGCCTGGTTGAGTAGGACAGCAGACTGGATCCCTGTGTCACTGCATGGAGGATAGCTGTCCTAGAACGTTGCCTGTACCCCAAAGGCTGTTTGAGAAAGAAATCATTTTTTCCAGTGTTTTGTGCCTGTCTCCTTGCTATTAGCAGCCTACCCAACTACTCGATAAAACCATGGTAAGGGTGGGTTTACTAGTAACTATCAGATGGACTAAAGTATGTGAATTTTAAGATAATTTCATCTAAGATCCTTAATTTTCTGACTTACCAAGTTGTGTCCCTAGTCAATAGCAATACCAGGACCATTGACTGTTACAAAATAAATGTTGCTAATACGAATCATGGACCTATTAAGTGCCGAGCACCATGCTGGACACTACACACGCTGCCTCATTTTATCCTCACAACAACCCCATCAGGTGGGCATTATTGTTATTCCTATTATAGGGAGGAGAAAGCTGAAGCTGAGATCAGACTGCTAGCCAATGGCAGATCTAGGGAAGAGAGTGTGGACTCTTGATATAACACTTTGTGCTGCAAGTTGAGAAATGGAGCAAATTGCATAGTTTTCTGAGTGCATTTGTAAAAGAGAAGATGGCATTTATTTTTTTTATTTCTGATGCTCCCTCTGCTATAGCCACTGAATTGTTTGTACTAGTTCTGTTCCCTGCCTTCAGAGAGCTGTCACGTGTCTCCAGGGTCTTAATTAGTATCTCAGCATCTACAATGGTAAAAAAAAAAATAGGAATAAAAGTGAGGTAGGTTGTAAAAGGACACAAATTATTTGAACCTCCTCCTATAAAAGGTGGAGTCTATTGAGTCTATTTATCCATCCCTTGAATGTGAGTTGGCCCTTCGACTGGCTTTGACCAGTAGTACATAGTAGAAATGACACGATGGGGAGGGCAGAAATTCTGAGTCACAGCCTCCAAGAGATCCTGCAATTTCTGCTGTTGAGAAGCCCCTACCTTGCTGTGTAGCAGCTGTGACCACAGACCACCTGAGGGAGAGAAATTCAGCCAGGCCATCGAGTTGAGGCCATGACACAGGAGTGTGGCCATCCAGCCCCCACCGAGCCACTCACTGACCAGAGCCAGCCCAGGAAGCATGGCAAGAAATGTCGTCGTTGCTTTAAGGTATTATTTGGTGTGACTTCTTATTCAGCAATACTAATACAACAAAGACAAAGACTTTTACTAAACCAAATGAAACCTAGAAAATTCAGTTTAGGGAATTCTCCTAGATGAACTATAGGAAATAGCCCTGGTGACCTCAAAGAGATTTTTTTAAAATCCCATTTGCTAAATCTAATTATCCCATCATTGATTTTAGAAATAATAAAAGGTAATTTTTCCATCAATTGGTCAAAACTCGATTTCATTTATCACTGGGAAATAAAAAGGAGTCTATTCTCTTACTTGACTCTATTTTGTTCATTTTCTGAATAGTCAAATAGCATTACATGCAAAGGACCTATGGGGAAATAATTCTGTGCTTAATGTTAGAGCCTGTTAGACCTCACATGCTTAGGCAGGTCACACTGGGTCAATTATTGGTCATTTCTGAGAACTCTCTTCTTATGTGCTGCTGGAAGTGTCACCGGAGATTTACTGTTGTCATATTGAGCCAATAACCTGGTGTGGAGGAGCTCTGTCTTTTGGAAAGGATATAAAAGTAAAGAACGGAGCATTCAGGGACGTGCAAGAGCTCATGGCACTTTGAGTTGATTCTAGCATCCTGGATGAATTCCAATCACAGTGATGGCATTCACTTCTGCTTTTGTTACGAGCATTAAGGCATCTACGTTTTGTTCCACTTCATTCCCTTTTAACTAATCTCTTCTGTCCAGTCAACTGATTCTTGCACTGCTGAGTGACCAGACGCCACGTAGACCAGGGGTCTGCAAACTTTGTTCTGGAGAGACACAGGGAGTAAACACTTTAGGCATTGCTGTTGCTGAACCAGGAAAAATGGGAGACGTTATCTTGGTATTTATAAAAATGAAAGAGAAAACAAATACCCACAAATCTTTTCATGAAATGCAAGATATAGTAACAAAAATTGAGTATAATGTTTTAGATCTGCAGCTAAGGAAACACACGGTATTCTTTTGCTGCACAATATTTCACATAGTTGGGCTCAAAGTCAGTGCTCCCTGGGATCAATGTGTTTATCTGCGAAACCATGCTCATCTTATGGGACATCCAGTCTGGAGACTGGATTGGATCCCCAGCATATTGTTACCCTGAGCTTGGCTTAAGCAATGGCTCAGTCTATGCCCTGGAGGGAAATTGGCTTCCTCCCATGCCCAGTGGGATCAATGGGTGGCGAATGCCACAATATGGTGTCGAGCAGGTCTATGAGGCAGAGTTGGGTACAAGGAGGGTAGATGTGTCAATGGTCCCCATTGGCTGCCGAGGGCAATGACAGCCTCAGTGCCTTTGCTCTTTAGACCCAATCTATACATGGGTTTTCCTGGTTGGGTGGAGAATCCTCTCAGGAAAGTTCTGCAGGTCTATGGCACTGTGGGGGCAAGAGGATTTTTCTTATAGGACAGCTTTCTCCCCACCATGCTGAGTGCATCAGACTCACGTGGTATTTCTTCGTCCTCCTGTGAGGCCTGGTTCAGGACTGCCCAGAACACTCCTCAGTTAGGCACCATTGTTCTGGTCTTGTTTTTCAATAGCCTTGTGAGATTTACCCTGAGCCAGTTTTTTGAAGATCAGTTTTCATTGATAATATGAATATTAGGGATTGATATTTTAGTCTACCTGAAACTAATTTAAATTAATTTATAGTTAAACATGCCTCGATTCTTTATATTGCAATTCATGTAAGCCACTGCTCAAGGGTAACTTAATTGTGTTGAACCTGGTGCTCTGAATGCTGGATCATGACAAAGTTTACATTGTGCCAACCTGTGGGAAGTTAGAATGGTTTGTCCCTGGAAGTTAGAAATTCATTCTCAAGGGAGAACCCAGGCATACATAGTCCAGCAACCTAGACAATAGTTGGTGTGCATTCTGTGGGGGATAAGTATTGGGACTTCCCCACCTTCAGTCTTTTTATCCCTGTGATTCAATAAATTTGAGTTCAAAATCATAAATTTGAGTATCACAGATTGCATCACCCTTCTGAACCAGCTAGCTAAAAATATGTGTATACTAGAGGCCCCGTGCATGAAATTCGTGCATGGGTAGGGTCCCTAGGCCTGGTTGGTGATCAGGGCCAATCAGGGCCTTCTGGCTGCTGGCTGGGGCCTTCCTTCATTCCACGCCACTCCCTGGTGGTCAGCACACGTCATAGAGAGTAATCAGTATCCTGGTCAAACTCCAGTAGGGACAATTTGCATATTAGACTTTTATATATAGATAGATATAGGGGATGAGAGATTATGTACAAATTCACGCTACTACCAGAAAACACCATGCAGCACATTCATAATACAGTGTGAGGATTGATGTTAAATCTCTCCAATGCATTTAACTCTTCTCAATCACCTAAATATTACATGCATACATGTGTGTCAGTAGCATGTGCATTTGCTCAGACCATGCAGTTACCAGCTATAAAATATTTTCATCAGCACAATCAATTTTTAAATGCTACCACAGTGTCCTCTAACAACTAGATAAACTCTAAGACCTGACTTATAAGAAGATAGAAATTTGCCAATGTTTTTAATAGAGCTCCTAGCCTGGGATAGAATTTAGAGCCTCTCTTAGGAACTCTCTATTTGTATAAAATATTCCTTTAGCACAGGCACCTACCATCACAGGGTAGATAACACTGGAAGCCCTCCAGGTGCACAATGTCTGGCTTGAAAGCCAGATGCATTGAAAAATGGGTTCTGTCGGTCCCAATGTCTTCAAGCACAAAGAACTCCTGAGGGAGCTGCCCTGAACCGAGCCTGTGCCTGCAGGCGGATGGTTGCAGGTGCATGCCTCCGGGGCCTTGCCTGGAGGAAGTCGTTGGAAGTCAGTGCAAATGAGAACTGCTTCCTGGGAGCAGAAAGGAAGCTTCAGGAACCAGGGAGGCAGATGTGGATTTGAGGACAGCACGTATGCCTGGTCATAGCATCATCACGCCACGACATTTCAGTGCCCTGACTGAGAACGGCACGACCATGTTTCACCTGTGTGCTGCAATGAGAAGAAGAAAAGAAACAACTGCCTCCACATTTGTGTTGTGTGTTTTTTAAAAAGATTTAAAATTTTTAGAATTTAGGTTTGAGGAAAAGTCAGCTTAGTAATATGCCTCAGATCCATGCTTTGATTTTTTAAATTGAAGTATAATTTACAGAGTAAAATTTACTCTTTTAAGTGTATAAACCTATGTCTTAAAAAATGTGCAGTCATATAACCACTATCCCAACCATGATATTTTAGACATTTCTATACCTGCCTTTATGGCCACCCCTCTCCCCACCGTGGCCCAATAACCATGCCTCTGCTCTGTCCTATCCAGATACCACATCAATAACATCATATGGCACGCTGTCCTTAGAGTCTGGCTTCTTTCACTTAGCACATAATTCACTTCAGACTCATTTATGGTGTTGTATGTGTTCCTTCTTTTTAAGGAAAATGATGCCTTTATTTATGTATTTTTATTGTGATGAGAACAGATAACATGAGCTCTACTCTGTAAAGGTTTTTAATGCATAGTGCAGCATTCGTAACTGCAGGCACATTGCTGTCCAGCAGAGCTCCACTCCCAACAGTCAGCTTGGATAAGGGAAACTTTATACCAATGAACAGCACTTCCTGCTTCCCCTCCTCCAGTCCCTGGCAACCACCATTCTACTTCCTGGCTTGATGATTCTGACAAATTTAAATATCTCATGTAAGTGGAATCATACAGTATGGCTCTTCTGTGACTGCTGATGTCATTTAGAATAATGTCCTCCAGGTTTATCCATGTCGTTGCATATGACAAGATTTCCTTCTGTTTCAAGGCTGAAGAATATTCCATTATATATAAATATACTGATTTGTCTATTGATGGACACAGGTTGATGTCACATCTTAGCTATTACAAGTAATACTGTGATGAACATGAAAGATACATCTTCAGGATCCTGATTTCAATTATTTTGGATAAACACTCTAAATGGGGTTTCTGGATCTTATGATAGTTCTATTTTTAATTTTTGAGGCACCTTCAAATAATTTTCCATAGTTCCTGCACCATTTTACATTCTCACCAACATTTTAAAAAAATTAATAGCCATCCTAACAGGTATAAAATTATATGTCATTGTGGTTTTCATTTAGTGATTTGGAGCATCTTTTCATGTAACCACTGGCTTTTTTTTTTAAATCCTCACTGGAGGATATATTTTTTCCATTGATTTTTTTTTTAGAGAGAGTGGAGGGGAGTGAGGAGGAGGAAAGAGAGAGTGAGAGAGAGAAACATCTATATGAGAGAGACACATAGATTGGTTGCCTCCTGCACACGTCCCGACCCAACGAGGCCAGGGATCAAACCTGCAACTGAGATATGCACCCTTGACCTATAATTGAACCTGCGACCCTTCGGTGGTGGGCCAACACTCTAACCACTGAGAAAAACCAGCTAGGGCTGTACATCTTCTTTAGAGAATTATCTATTCAAGTCTTTTACCCATTTTAATAGAATTAGTTGGGTTTTTTGCTGTTGAGTTGCAGAAGTTCTTTATGTATTTTGGATATTAACCTCTTATCAATATATGATTTGCAAATATTTCCTCCATTTTATTCATGTTGTTGTGGTGCTGTCGTTCCCTCCCTTGTGTCACTGTATTCCCTTGTGTGGCTGTATCATTGCTAAATCCATTCATCAATTGAAAGATGTTTGGGTTGTTCTTCATTTGGGTGATTATGAATAAAGCAGTTACAAATATTTGAGTACAGTTTTTTGTAAGAACACACATTTTCTTTTCTCGTGGACCAGTATCTGGGGGGAGGGGGGATAGCTGGTTAATGTAAGTGCATGTTTAACTTTTAGAGAAACCACACAGTCAACACACACTTGTCTTCCCTTTAAGAGCAAAGAGTAGAAGTTCTTTCTATGAGGACATTCCTCTTCTCTCTGTGAAGAGAAGTGACAGCAAACAGAGCATAGAGAGTAGAGTCAGAAGAATGTTGGGTGTTATTTGGTCAGATCTCTGCACTTTTCAGAACAGGGAAACTGAAGCCCAGAGAGACAGTACTTCCCTGCCCCAGTGGTGAGGAAGCATCAGGCTGGACAAGGCTGGGCTTCTGGGCTCTGCCCCTGCTGGCCGCCTCCCTGCTGCCGGCTCTGTGTCAATCGGAGGGAGTGGAGGGGAATCCATTTAAGGAAAACATGCCCTACATTTTAAGGAATAAATAGGGTGCAGGAGTGGAAGAATCCAGATAAATTATTCCCATTAATCAAATTCATTGAGAAATGACTCAACTCCCCATTTCCTTTGGCCCAGTTACATATATATCTAAACTACTGTCATTTAGTTCATCCCCCTTTCTTGAGGACAGCAAATATAAGGATTAACACATTTGTGTTTATCCTAATTACTATTAAATTTCTACATATAAAAATATGAAATTTATAGCTGTCAAGACTCATTTCAATAGTCCCTGACTCAGAGCTGTCACCAAAGTCTTAATTTTGTTCGGAGTCCATTCACTTGATTCAAGTGCCTTTTGCTAGCTAAATTCACGGTTAGTGCAGAGAGATTTTCTAATAAACATCTGAGATTAAAGCACCATTGCTGACAGCAAAATTACAATTTGTGGTCTAAAGATGCATTCAATTATGATCACTCCGGGAGAGAAAAAGTATGGGGGAAAGAACCAAACACAAAAACCACACACACCAAGGAAAAGCAAGGTCTTCGAAAGTAATTCAAATCTTAATCCAATAATCTATTTTTAATTACCCACATTACGGTCATTTACAGGGTGATCATTTCAGAGTCTCAAATATCCAATCTTTTGGCCCAAAGCCGTGGGGGTAATTGCTTTATAACTGGGTCAGAATATATCATCGATGTCTGGTCGAGACTCAGCGAGAGTATTTGTAACCGATATTTAAAGCTGCGTTTCTGGATGGGATTCAATCCGCCTGAAGACTTCCTACTAATATTGCCGGTTTTGTCTAATACCTTCACGGGGTGCTTAAAATATGCTTCTGCTTTGAACAAGTACTTCTATTTTCTAGCTCTAAAATCTGATCACGTGGTTTTGAGGGAGACTACCTAACAGCAGCTGATCAATGTGTCTGTTTGCTGCCAACGTCCTAGAAATTCTGAATGTCAAACCCTGCTCAAAGCAATACCCGCTCTGCTCAATGAACTGTGGCCTTCACCCCCAAACTTCACCACACCCTGTGGATTCTACCTTCCTGCATCTCACCTTCATTCTTCTTCCCACCACGATCGCTCCAGGGACAGAGAAGAATGCACTGGTGTGTCCCTGGTGGATGGCCTATAGTCTGTCCATAGCCAGCGTCCCTCCCAGGCCAGCAAGTTCTGTGTCACTTCACAGGCTTCCCAGACCCCAGATAGTGGGCACATCCGCTGCATTTAGGTGAGTCTCTGCCCTCAATGGCTCTGTTTTATAATAGCACCTGAGCTTTACAACCACAGGGGGATACACACGAAGGAAGTACACACGTTCAAAACAGAAGGTCGGGTCACCAGAATGCAGTGGGTCCAGCTTGAGAGGAAAGTCATGTGCTTTTCACCCAGGGTAGGTGGAGAACACAGTCAGGCTGTGCCCTTTCTCTTGACCATGGCAGCTCCGAGTTATCTCCTCCAGGACGGGCACAGCAGAGGTGACCATATGCAACCTGTTGCCAGCAGATACCCCTTTTTGGTGGAAGCCTTTGGAAGTCACACGTGCACATGGCAGGCAAGTTTGTTGGCTTCATGTGTTTTCAGCCAGTTCCTGATGCTGCTGCTCGTCCTAGCCCCCCTGCCGCTTGCTGCCCTGCTCACCTGAGGAGGCCACTTTCAGACCCAGTGGGCCCTTTTCTCAGACACGAACTGGGACATGTGGGGAGATGTTGGGAGGATGAAGCTCTCCATGGCAGTTGGTCCCAGATCTGCATTCCTGGGATGGGACACTGATAGCAAAAGTGCCCAGGATCCATGAGCCCTGCCATGGTGTGGGACAGCCTTTATTTCCAGAAGGTGCTCCATGGCTGTGGCCTTGGAAATGCCAAAAATGATCCCTGGCGGCATGACTCTGAATATGCTACAACCACGTGTTCTTTCTAATCATGAGGCTCAGAGTAAGTGGTTCCACACTGGGGTAAATGCAGCACCTGATACCTGTGGCCTGGCATCTGATAATCCAAGCCTGATCACGGGACAGCACTTCCAATGGGAAACAGTGGCGTGGAACTCTCAACCAGGGACCTTTCCCCTCCATCTGGTTCCCAGCCCCTGGAAGGTACAATCCTACTGGGAGCACCATCTACAGAAGATCCACACAGGCCAGGCCCAAAGCTCAGCTCTGCAAACCCAGCCACAGACTTGAGCTCACAGAAAATACATTCAAAGGGCAAGACTCTCCTGCTGGTCTTTTCGGTCACTCACAAGGGGAAGGGGCAGTTTACCTGCCGTGTCTCTTTTCTGGGTAATGAGCCATCTTTGCAAACCCCAAAAACATGGATGGAAGAATTCCCTTGCTCGTGGGGAACCACAACAGGCGATCATCTCTGCAGGCATGAGTGGTCTCATGGAGGGAATAATCACCATCACTTCACACTAAGGGTGAGTTGGCCCATTTCACTTACCTGAGTGTGAACTCCTGAAACACCCAGGAAGGGTCTTGCTTTTCTCTAGGGTCCTTCAGTGTCCAGCACTGGGAAGTCATTAAGATTCTCAGTTGCTAACAAAAAGGTTGATGTGAGCAGTGAAATTACTTAAGATGACTTAGTGAAATCATCCTGAAGACTCATTGAAATCACTTATGATAACAGTGAAATCACTTAGATCAGTGGTCACCCACTAGTGATCCGTGGACCACTGGTGGTCCATGAGGTCTGAAAGGTTAGCGACTGCTGACTTAGATGACTCGGCAAAATCACTTACAATGACTCAGCAAAAGTGTTCAGCTGACTCATTGAGATCACTTATGATGACTCAACAAAATCATTAAAATAACTGGGCAAAATCACCTATGATGACTTATCAAAATCACTTAGACGATGCAACAAAATTGTTATAGGCACCTCTTACTGACACCAGAGGGGTGTTACTGGACAACCCCCAAGTTAGACCTCGATCTTTATCTTCTCATATAAGTGAATTTATACAGAGACCTTAACTGTGTTGTGAAAAGCCAATTTATTAAAGCATGTACCTTTATTGAAAAAGCAAAGCAAGCAAGCAAACCTATACATCTGGCTTATGAAGCAGAAATGGGCTCTCAGCTAATCTGAAGAGCGGGTTGGGTGAGGGTCCGAGGCATTATATACCCTCCTGTCTACAGGTCTCAAAATTCCTCTGCTGACTATTTTGGTACAGAGTAATTCTCAAGGTCCCATTTTTTATTTTTTTATTTTGTTATGGCCTTCCCAGAATTTATGAGAAGCACCTGGCAACTTTATCTTGCCAAGCCTTGAGACTGCTGGCTTCTCTGCTTAGGCAGTAAAACTGCCCTTTTTTCCTTCCCCTTTCCCCCTCCCTTTCTGCATTCTCTCATTGGGGAGGTTTTTTAACCATTTGCTCTCATCCCCTTGGCTGAAGAAGATAATAGTTTGTTTGTTATAAGCTGGCTGCAAATTGCCCATTGTTTGGCTTTGTTTCAAATTTCCTGTCTCAGTTTCCCTATTCCTCCTGCCTTGGAATCCTGTAACAAAATCACTCACGATGACTCAGCGAAATCACTTATAAGACTCAGCAAAATTACATAGATGACTCAGTTAAATTATCTGGATAACTCAGCAAAATCATGTAGATGACCCAGTGAAATCATTTAGAAGACAGTGAAATCATTATACTTAAAGACTCAGACAGAATTGGTTTGACTCCTGTTCCACAACTTTACAGTTTAAATTAGTCAGAACACGAACTCTCTCAGCCTCAACTGTTTTTGTTGCTCAAAATTGGAATGAAAACTCTTATTTTATAAGGTCATAATAAGGTTTAAATAAAATGCTGACCATAAATCAGTGTCTGTTGCAAAGCCTGATACTGAGAAAGGACTCGTTACAAGGCAAGTATTAATTCGGTCTCTTCCAATTCACTTTACACACAGCTGATATATGTAAACTTCTGAGTGCATAAAAACAATCACATTCTATCTTGGGTCAGAAACATTGTTGGCTTCATGCTGAATAAATTACAAACAAGTTAGTCTAAAATTTAAGACTTGATTCATTTCACTATCTTTTATATAGCTTATATTCCAGTTCAAATGAACAAAGATTTATTCCAGTACAAAATTTAGTCTTTTGTATCTCTGTTTTTATGTTCTTGCTGCTTAAAATATTCAAATTTTTCCTTTTCAAGTGTGGACGAAAGGGGCCACATGCTAACCTGACAAGCTCAGGGGAGGCCTGCATGGCAGTCTTGCAAACTCGGAGACCTAAAGTAACCACAAAGGATGATCTGAAATTAAACTTTAACTAAAAGCAGTTATGGTGGGTAGTTACATCCTAGGCCGGTATCTTCACTGACAAGGTCAACCTTTACCTTAACTGAGCCTATCTGTCTTTTTGCATCTATAATAACATACCCTTGAAATGTCTGGGTAACTTGTAACTTCCCTTTTTCTGGACCCCTTGGGGCACAACCTAATGGCCTGGGCACCAGGACAGATACCACAAATTCCTTCATTTTTATCATGTTAATTGTTCCTGTACCCACCTAAGTATGTGTCTATCATTTTGCTTTTTATCCATTGCCAGGGTTTTCCCCGCTTTGCATTCTCCCGCCTCTCTGGTCTATCACCAGTGGATTTCATGTAACCCACCTACGTCCCTCCCTCTGATGGCGATGTATAAATATAGATGCAACCTGCCATTCTCCGGAGCATTATCCGAACCCTTTGAGATTCTGCTTCCTGGCAATTATCAACAGATTGGCTCAAATAAACTCACAAATTTTTTTACAGGTTTGAATGTTTTTATGTTATCACAAGGTTCAGTTTAAGAACAATTTTTTATATGATATTCTTATGTGTTCATATATTATTTCTGTTAAGGAGACAAGATATTTATTCAGAGACAGGTGACTATAAAGGATGCTTGAAATTTCCTATAATTAAATCACCTTCCATCTCCAGAAAAGAATGAAGAATTCTTCTATAAGGAAGAAGGACTAGATTTCTTTCTAGATCAATTCATGGCTATTGTTCTCCTCTGCTTCTTGGGAAGGGTCTATTAGGATGGAATTCCAGGAGATACACCATGATTATCATAAAAGAAAACTAAATCCAAGTCTCTTAATTAGAAGATACATTAAATAATCTGGAAAATATTTTTTAAGATGCATGTGCCTGACCCTTCCATGGACACATCAAGTCAGAATTTCTGGGGTCCACACACTGGCCAGAGGGAGCCAAGAAAATTCCTCTATAGGTTATTTGAGGTCACCACAGTCCTAGAGCCAAACCACTCTCCCATCATTTGTCAGGCTTCATTTGTCAGGCTGTAGTCACATGGGATTGCATATTATAGCAATTTCTAATCATTTAATTGACACTCATCCTAGTATATATTCACTCCTGATGCTGGGCAAATATTGACTAGCTTTTAAGGAGTAGTGACAGAATCCAGAATAAATAGAACCATCTCACTTTATTTTACTCCAAGATGAAGTCTTTCCCCAGTCAGTTAAACTCTCCAGATCTTTATAATCACTATGGATTCTCAACATGCCAGAACATTTACAACTCGTATGAATGATACTGCATTTAAACTCCTGGAAAGATTTCAGATTAGGGTTTATCTGCAAACCTGTCGACTTCAGATTTGGTGAACTGGCAACTTTGCAAATCTCCTTCTCTTCCCACACTGCTGCATTTATCTCTTCTGGCGTGTTCTGTGCATTGCTCAAAAGATAAAGGTTAGCGAATGTATAGAATGCATATATTGTTGCAGATATCCTTTTTTGTCTTTAAAAAACTGTTTGTGGATAAGAATGTCTGCCTTTGGAAGAAGGAGGGGAGGTTTCTTACAATCTTTAACAATTCTTAATCTTTTCTCCTCCCAATTCATTGTGGTCCAAAGAGAGAGCATGCTCAGAGGTACTTTGAGACTTTTTGTGCCACCTGGTGGAATTTTCTTGAAAGAGAATTATCAGGGGGTTGAATTACCGCTCAGCTTGATCATCACCTGAGGCATTTTCTCAGTGCTTAATATTACCAAGCTAAGTGTAGACTCCCTACTGCGTCAGGCAATTTAACCACACTAGGCCCATAATCAAGATTTTTTTTTAATGTGAAAATTAGTCTTTAGTGAAAGAGACCTCTTTTGCTGGCTGCTGGGTAAATTCAGGTAACGCAATGACATCCACACTTTGGGTCATTCTATTCTACCCTGGTTAACACACAGAGATTATTGCCAACCTCCTAGCAGGCAGCTCCCAGATTGTAACACTGCTTTCCATTAGTTAGAGACAAAAGTAACTGTAATTAACCTTTTTTTCTTACCCTCAGCCCCAGGAAGTCAAAACAATCTGATAATGTCATATTTAGCAATTAGTGATGTAATTGTTTACTCAAGCAGAGGTTTTTACCAAACATAAAGGGATTTTAAAAACACATGTCCTGAAGCGATAACTGATGTGGGTAGTCTCTTTCCTGAGATGCTCAAAGTAATGCCAGTGAAAGCCAGCTGGGTGGAGGCGCCATGGCAATGCCTGGCTCACAGTGGGCTGTCGTGGGAGCTGTGGGCCACGTATCCATAATGCTGGCCTAACGTAACAGCTTTGCTCTTCCACACTGTAGTCATGAGCCCATTGGCATGTTCTGTAATGCAGTGACTCACCACTGACCCAACTCACGGTTTCAACTCTCAGACCAATTCCTATGGTATGTTTATGTACCAGATCTATGAAAAGGTGAACTATTCTCTTCAACGACAGATTGGATAAAGTCAAGGTCACTGTCTATTTTGCATGGAGCAAAAAGGTCAACTCATAAAAGACTGCAATAATCCAGAAAAATTTCCAAACTTCCCAATTGAATAGAAAAGAAAACAGAACACCTTTGAAACTAGATGGATGACTAAGCAAAGGGCCATATTTTTGGAAATACTGATACAGAATTCCAGGGAGCATGGATGAATGTCCTGCCTCCTGACTTAGATGGCGAATTTGGGGGGAGGATTCAGTCTAATGACACTAATTCAAGTGTGGAGATGAAATCATTGTCCTGCACGTCCCATTCCCATGATGCATTGCAAATGCTTTCCTGTTGCTGACCTGGTTCTAGTTTGTCATAATTTGTTGGTTTAATCCACGTCTGCATATTGGTTGCCAGGAATTCTTTGCACTTTTACTCAAGTACAGACTTTTCCTCCAGCCCACAACCATAGCCACTATTTGAGCTCTTGTAACTTTTGACATTTCTATCTCTTAGATTCATGTGCTGGCCTCTCCCACACTGAAGGAAGCTCCCGCTCTGATTGCTCTGTGCCGGTGGGTCCCAGCGGTGCCCAATCATACCACCTTCTGCTGGGGCTGCCCCCCCCCCGAGTCCCAGGGGGAGTCCTCCACTCCACCCTGTTCACAGCAGCTGCCCCATTAGAGCTCATCACACAGCAGCTGCTCAGGTGTCCTTTTGTCATCGAGTATCTGTTTTCCATAAATATCCATGGCAGCAACAGCACTTCGGTATTTACAGATGGGCTGCATTCCATGGCTCGACATTATAGACATGGAAAATGAGGAGCAGGAACTGGGGATCTTAGCCCGCAATCGCTGCTCCAGCTTAATGTGAAAAGGGAGATGCAATAGTATCACCGACAGGACTGAAATGCAGGCTATTAGATCAGGAGTTTTTAATCAATGGGCATGAATAAAGGTATAAGGAAGTTACAGTGAAAAATCTGAGTGATTTGAGGCTGGTACATGAAGTTCTCTAAACATCAGTATTCCTACCTAAAGAAAAAAACAAAACAAAACACAACTAATTGTACCCATTTTGTAGAATCAGAAGAATTGAAAGCAACTTAAGATTAAGTGGCCCAACACCAGATACAAAATGGCAGCTCAAATCAAACATAACAGGTGTTAATATTATTAGAGAGCACAGTACTGTCCTTAGAAATGAAACGGCTAAAGAAATTCCAATGCTCATGACATGCTCATTCAAACAATACAGAAATGTTCGTAAAAGGTACCTGAAATGTCAACTGTCCTTTTTCCTGAGTGGTGGAATTTAGTTGATTTTTTCCATAATTTGCATTTTTTCTAAAGGACTTGTGCTGTTTTCATTGCTAAGAACACGTGATAGATGCTATGAGTGCTTCATGCATTCTCCTGGCTCAGTGCAGCCAGTGAACTTGGGGGACACCCATCTGGAGGTTCTCCAGAGCAGGGATGTTTCCTGTGTTTGGGGGCAGTGTTGCCCTAGGGAATTCTGATAACCCCACAACAGACCCAGAACTCCCCTGTCTTGGGCACATTGTACAAAGACCCACATAGAGATGGGGCTTTAGTTAAGTCACATCTCTGCCATTGATTCCTCATTAGGGACCATTCAACATCCCCCCTACCAGTAACTCTAATGACTCAGAAATCATCATGGTATCAATGCACTTTTGAAGAATGTTTGATTATCTTTATCTGGAGATGTGTTAGTCATCTAACATGGGTGTAAACTTGGCCAGGGAACTCTGCTAGGGAACAGGGTGTGCACTTCACTTCTAATATCATGGAATGTTTAGCAAGGCCGATGAAACTAGGGCTGTGGTCCCAAATGGTCAATCATTCCAGAAAAGCCATTTGGGGGAAATAGCTCTTTAAATAAGATGACTATCTGGTGATATATGGGCTGATGATAACTTACTTGGTGGCCATGTTAAGATGTACCCGGCGCTTCCTTTTTAATTGTTTGGTGGGTCACTTCAGCTTATTACCTCCCGTCATACATCTCTCCTAGTCTACTTCCCTAACTTCTTAGAGCAGCTTCTCGGGTTTTTATGATTTAGACATACTCTCCTGACCTGTAAATCTTTCCTAAAAAATTTCTCCAGCTGTGTTGTCTTCTACCCTTCTCTGCACCAGCCATATCTGCATAAATGGAATTTTTACTGCTGGCTGCCACCTCCTTAATGTCTACCATAGGTTGAAAACTCTCCGGGGCCTTGTGTTTTTATGTTCCATGAGAGCATATGCACGTATGCAGTAGTCATGAACTAAAGAGTGGGAGAGCTCATGCTCCTTATGCCACCTGCCTCACCCCAGAGAAGAAGCCATATCAGTTGATGTCCTAAACCCGAAGTCAGAGATACCACTTGAAGAAACAAGGAAATTCACCATTTCTGTAGATTTTTTGGGATTTTTGCTTGTGTTCTTTTTTTAAAAAATGTTTTTTAATTGATTTTAGAGAGGAAGGTAGGGAGAGGGAGAGAGAGCAAGACATCGATGTGAGAGAGAAACCTTGAAACATTGATCAGTTTCCTCCCAATCACAACCTTACTGGGGATTAACAGGAGATGAAAAACTCCCAAGGAGGATATGAATAAATTAATTGCCTAAAAGTATAGAATTAAATCAAAAGGCTGGTTTGTATGTGGAGTATATTGTCTGGTGCTGTTCCCTGCTCAGTTGTGAGCTGTACTTTTTGGGGAGAATCCCACAACTGATCACCAGTCATTTGGTTATGACCTTGGGCATCCTTTCCACAGTTAGACTGGTTCTTGCTGATTATAACCTTGGAAGCCAGGTTCTATCATGTTCCCCTGTGTAGACTTGGTCAAAGTACCTGCTTTAAGGGCTCACTGAAGAAAATGGAGGAGACAGTGGGCTCCACAAGCACCTGGCCCTATGTTCATACTCAATAAATAATCCCTATTATTTTCTACTCATGCTCCTCTTGAACGAGAGACCTGCCGTGTAGAATTGTGTTATAGCAACTCCAATGCTTATACGTACGCACACACCATACACTACGCGTTATTATCTTATTCCCTAATTGTAAATATGGTTTACCTCCCAACAACATTTTAAGCTCCTCGTCAGTAGAGAGTCTTATATTACTGCTTTTGATTGATTGAATATATCTGGAATAGCTTTCCCCCCCTATTCTTTGACTTAATAATAGCATTCTTTGATGTATAAATTGGGTTGCTATGTATCTGAAAATGATATTCTTTCAGCTTTGGCAGTTATGATAGTTTATTTTGCAATCCATCAAGTAATTTTGAATATCTAGCTGTGTGCTATAACCTAACACACAACAGAAAAAATAGAAAACAGTGAGCAGAGCAAGCTAGCGGAGGGAGCACACAGACTCCGGATCCTCTCTGCTTCTCCAGTTATCCCAGGATCACCCATGGCCATGGCCATTCTCACTGTTTCCTGCCACTGGGCCAGTAGAAGAAGCACATAAGGGCTTCTGATTTTTCTTGGAGTTTCATGGGGAAGAGAGATATTCTTGGTAACACACATTGGAATTCAAAGTGAGAGATACAAATATTTAATAAGGTGCTTCATGTGCTATCAGACTAGAGTCAGGGCCATGGGGGTGATGGGCCAGGAAGGACCAGGAGAGGCCAGGAGACTGATCAACGAGGAGGCAGAGTAGAGGCCAAGCATTTCCAGGTTCAGAGCAAGAAGCTCAATAGCCCCAGAGAAGGCAGAAAGCTCAGTAGCCCCAGAGAAGGGTGGGTGAAAGGTGAGGCATCCTCAGCATCAATGTGAAAGTATGGGTATCAGCTCAAACCAGAGCTGAGGCAGGATTGATATTGGAGAAATTTGTGTAGAGTCCACATTGGGTGACCATAGGCAGAGTCATGGTCTTGTGGTTTATTGGTTTGGTTGGCCTGGGGTTGCCCACCTCAGTGTTGATTCTGATGACCAGCTAGGGTGGACCTCTGCTGGAGGGTCTTGGCACAAACAGTGGTCTGTATCCAGCAGTATCAGCACACCTGCGAGCTTGGTGGACAGGCAGCATCACAAACCCCACCAAGGACTTGCTAAAACAGAATGTACATTGGAACAAGGTCATCAGGTCATCCACATGCACATTGACTGAAGCTTGAGATACACTGATTCTAGTTCTCAAAGCTGCATCATCACTGCCTGGGATTTGTTAGAAATACAGATGTTCAGGTCACACCCAGACCTACTGAATGAGAAACTCTGTTGGTGGGGCCCCAATAAGTTTTGAGTTTTCATAAGCCCTTTGGATGATTAAAGTTCAAGGACAAGTACAAGATCTATCCCTCCAGAGGAACCCCAGAGACAGTTGCTGTAGATCTTCACGCAAATGAAGGCCGGCTGAAATGGTGACATTCTTCTGGGTGGTCACCTCTGAGAAGTCTTAGCACAGGAGCTGTGGGTTCTTGTGGAAGCATCTTTGGTTTCAAAAAAGTGCCAGGTGCTATCCTAAGGCACCTGGGAAAAATAGGAAGATGTTCTTGCCCTCAAGATGATCAAAGTAAATGAACCAATTGGATCTCTGTCTGGGCCCTATGCAGCAATCTTGGAATGAAACCTCCTCTGGAGTTTGCTCCTATAACTTTTATATTTCTCAGAGCAGAGCTTTGCATGTTTAAGGGACAATGTTAAACCTTGGGTTGCATGATGAACCATAAGAATCAAAGAAGACCAGATCAGTTCCTGCAGGTAATATGATTCCCCAAAGATCTCTTTAATTACTAAATATTACTGGATTCAGTTGTTACTACTTTATTGAGAGTAAGAGTCAAAAGCATAGCCAGAGGAGAGGAGGAAGGCTGTTATCCCCAAACTTGCCGCCTCTGTCACCAATCAGCTTATCTGGGATCAAAGAGGAAGGTGCTGGACTCATGCCAAAGTGAATAGGACTTAGAACCAGTTGAATGATGAAGACTGAAAATAGAAGATATTGGGAAGACTCTTGAAATGGCACATGCAGATCATAAATGATGAGGTCTGTTTGAAGAATTATAATTTCCAACCATTCAAAGGTATAACTGCACAGTGTACACACACATTCCTCATGATTTTCATGCAATTCTAGTTTTGCTACATGGATATGCTTGCACTTTTATAATGGGAAAAAAACCTCAAAAGTGTATCAAGATCATGATCACCTTTAATTCTGGAATACTGACAGTTGCCCTAACATAGTGATGACTAAACAGCATCACCTGACCTTCTTATGGAACACAGCATGTTGAGTGTAGTCTTCTACTCATTTTTTACCATATGCATATAAGACATAAGAATTTATATCATCCAAGTTCCCCTGGAGCTACTTGAAATGATAAGAAGTAAAACGTTTATTGAACAACTACACTGTATGAGGTCCAGTGTCACATGCTCTAGGGGACACAGAGATGAAAAGACAACATGTCCTGCCTACCAGGCAGGTCATATCCCACAAGGGAGCCCACCACATAAGGAATTTCATTAACAGGATAGGACTGAAACAGCACCATGGAGGGTGCATAGATCAGTCCTAGGGAGAGGAAAACAGCCCATCAATCAATGGCTTTAAAGAACAGGTAGGTTTTTGATGGGTAACATTGAGGGAAGGTCAAATCATATCTACCATGCATCACTTCTGTGTGAGAGAGAACATGGCAAGCTGGGGAAAATTCAATGTTCCCATTGTTTTTTACCATAAGTATGACTTAGCTTCATGGAGGATGTTTTCCCCAGAAACAGCAAAGTTTCCTCCATTTTTTCCAAATTCAGAATAATCCTGTTTCATTCCTATTCAATAGCATATGCAGTACCTAGCACAATGCATACATATGGAAGATTTTCCTTGATTCATAAGCATGTATTTCTAAATTTACCCATGCTGTTTGGCAGGGAATTATTGATAGCTTTTATAATCATTTTTCTTTCAATGATACTATTAAAATTATTATAAAATAGACCTTTTTAGAGATATCAGTTGATAGAAATGCACAAAATAAAGACAAAAATATAAATTATAGAAATTAACATATGTTTGATACAGCTTAAGAAGGAGAAAAACATACTGTTACCTATGAAAGCATTTGCTTTTAACATAAATAAATCTTTTGTTTTTCATTCAAGAAAACAGAAATAGGGTGGTACAAAGGATCCATGCCTGCTTTTTGAAGTAGAGTGTGCCCGTCCAACTGCATCAGCAGACTGCAGCAGAGACTCACCCTGTGGTTTCATCATCCACATACCCTTTCCAGCCATGAGTTCCTGGAGGATCTAGACCAGAGGCACTTGGGGCACTTTGGGGGACAATTAATCAATGTACCTAAAAATGACTAGATGTTAATACTGACTGTTAAGAAGAGAATAAATACAATATGGAGAGCTTTCAGAATCTAAGTATAATGTATTCACTTTTTTGGTGAATACTCTTATATCACCCTCTGTCTGGCATCCCCCACATTATAAGAAAGTTGTTTATTGTATGACTTCCCTGCTCAGCTGCAAGCTAACAGCAAAAGCAAAGATTGTGCCCTATGTTTTATAACTTTTTCACAATGCCTCGCACGTAATACACATTTTGCTACCTGATGTTGAATTCCTGAGGCCTCCCAGGTGGAGTGCTTAAAAGCAAGGCATGACACGCCCTGTGTGGCTCTTGTGACCTCGTGTTACGTAATTCAACACTGGGGATACCATTCCATCCATAGCCCTCAGGGCTTGTCCAAGAATCTGCCAAAGGGGACTGTCATAATCTTACCACAATGCCGCATACTTTGTATAATTTCACACAGGAACAGAGATGGGGGGAAGTGAAGACAAAACGGCCAGATAATGAAATTTCTTTTTGCATTTTATTTCTAAATTCCTTGGTTTTGGTAAGTATTTCAGAATCAAAGTGGGAGCAACCAATTAAAACATTCTCACTTACGATTTAATTTCTCCTGATAGAACACAAAGCTGATCACCAAAGGTCACTATTTCAGCATCTCATCAGTGCCTGTCTTTTCTTATCCTTCTCTACTGACTTGATTTTATCATTTTCAATACCTATTAAGTAATTCAGCCCACTCAATTATTCTTTAACCAATTTTTATCTGTGACCTCTCTCAAGTGTGGTATGTGGGTTACCTGCTATTAGCTTAATGTCGCACAATTAATATGTTCTCGGTATTCCTTCTTTATTCAACAAGTAGCGCTGGTAAGGGCCGACCTAGCTTTTAAAGGTAAACCTTGTCCAGTTAAACACAAGAATGAAAGCACTATAGATCTATTATTTCTCGGAATAGAATATTTCCATTTGCATAAAATATTCCTCCTTTGACAAGTTGCCAGGAAGGAACACCTCATGCCCATTCTTCACAGTGCTCTTTCCACGGCATTAGGGAGCGGAGAAATTACCACAGTGGCCTTAAAATGATTCTTCTCTCCCCTTGCACCTCCTGGCCCCTCCTGATTTACAATACTGTGCCTCTCTGAGAGCTCTGTCACTGAAATGCCCAGATAATGGACAAAGGGGAGCCTCTTACATAATGTAATTTCACACTAAGGAAACGAGTTCACAGGTTGGAATATTAGGGTCAAACACAGAGCCTATAACCCTTAAGTTGGTTGGGAAATAATGGCTAGAGTCAAAATTTAAATAAAATTTAAATCTCAGCAAGTCAAATGATCTATAAGCCTCAGGGACAAGTGGTCTAGCAGACCAATAACATGCTTAAATACCAAGGGAAAAAACAGTTGCTACTCTCAGGGGAGTGCTATAATATTAAAAAACAATATAGCTGGTTAAAGTGCAAATGTATTTCTTTAAAATATAAATGTGCAAGATAATGTTTCTGTATATAAGAGTCATGGTCCACGAGCAATTGGGAGAGTGGACCATTTAGGAATGAAGACTTTGTCTAGCAATAGGCCAGTGTGAGGGCTGATTTTGGTTGACTTGATTGGGCCACAGGATGCCCAGCCATTCCATCAGCTGTTATTCTGAGTGTCTGTGAGGGTGTTTTGAGATGAGATTAGCATTAGAGATATAGACTGCATCAAATCCAGTTAGTACTTAGCACGGGATAAGTAAATAAATGAACAAATAAACAAAAGAAAGGGGGGATTGGGAAATAGGTAGACTTGCCAAGAGCATGGCCAATCTAAGATTCGGATCCAGGTTCTCTAACAGCAGAGCCCACGCTGCATGAGAAGCTCTGTCTTCCTGCTTATGGCCCAGCTGTCTCTCAGTCACCCCTCCCAAAGCTCTGGAAGTGAGAACATGGAAGGTTGACCCCAGAATGGGCGAGGCCTCAGGACTAGGCTTTCCTTTCTCTTTACTCACCTATGTCCCCCAAATCCTGCTGTAGATAAAACCATTACTTTCCTAGGAACAACATTTCTAGGGTGAAAAAAAAAACCTTATTACCTGTGACAGCTGATGTTGTTTTTCCAAACACTTTGTGAAATGTCAGAAAACATACGTAGCATCCAATGTAAGAGCTGGAAAAGATCAGCAAGATTATTTTAGTCCAAAACCCTCATTTAGCTGATGTGATGTGGGGTCCTCCCTCCAGCCAGTTGAAACACAGGAGATTGTTAGATGCACACTTTAGCTTCATAAGAATTTTTTTTTTTGGTCTTCTGAAAGAACTAGGAGACTCCTCTGTATTGGAGAATCATCTGCTTTGCTTTGAATTTCCCGAATCAGTTATCGCAACAAAATGCTGGGTGATTTCTTGGTCATTCATTGTCCAGGAAAAGCTATTCCATGTTGATTAATTTCTTTACATTCTCTTTAGGTTCAGGAAATATGGAATTTCGTTACTTCGTTAGTTGACCAATTTTTCATTTTGTTCAGACAATATTAGGAATAATTTTACGTAAGCACCTGCCTTACTGAAGAAAGAACTCTTTCAAGAAGTGTCACCGACAAGCACGTCTGCAGACAGAGGTGCCAGAGTGGATTGGTGAGGACACACGGTTGCTTAGAAGGTTTTAGAAATTGATCAGAAATGTCTCCTTGGAAGAAAAGAATGTGAGTCACTCAGAAATGCAGCGAGTACAGTGGGTGTTTGAGGTCCATCTCTCCTCCCAAGAGCAGCATCCTTCCCGCAGTAGAGGGAGGCCACACATCCTGCCTTTGCAGTCTCGCAATGCCTGTGTCCTTAGGGGAGGATGAGGAACAGTTACCTACACACAGTCAGGGAATGCAGACGCAGACCAAGGGTGCCCTCTGGGGTGCCTGCCTGTGAGCCCACAAAATCTGCTCTGATGCCTAAGGAGTAACAGTGAGAAAAGCTGTGCCTGGGGCCCTGCTTGGCTCCTGGCAGCTGGCAGCAGGGGATGCCATGCAATTCTGTGTGAGATCTGGGGCTGTCAACACAAGCTGGGCAGGCCAGTTAGGCCATACGGCATTGCCAAATTTGCTGTTAGAAACATTTAGAGGCTGCATTGAATATGTGGAGCTCACCATCCTGGCCCTCTCGAGCATGGTGAGAAGTAGAGATTCCAACAGACGGGAGGGTGGGACAGTCCCTTTTAAAAATCTGGCTGGCTTGGCTGTAAATGCCTGGCCAGTGGGAGCATTCCTCGGAGCCAGGCCCCTGTCCAAGGCACATCCATCCACGCCGCTGCCGCCAGCGAGTTAGCAGCCTCTGCAGGAGACAGTAGTTCAAGTGCAGTCTGTCTACCTGTGTGGAGTCCCGGATCCCATACTGCAGCCAGGCTTCGTGCAGACAATTAAATTACCTGCTAACCATCTAAAATGCTCCTGTGAGAACAGGGTCCCTGTTTTCATTTCCACAGGACGAGAGGGGCAGAGGTAACAGAAAGGGTGGGAGATGGCAATGAAGGGCAGAGAGGCCTGGAGAGCAGGGATCTACTTGGCCCTGGGCCTGGCCTCCTTTTCCCAGCAGCCTGCCCAGTCCTGGCATGAGATCCTTCCAGGGGGTGGGCAGAGTGAACCTGTCTATGTTACTATGGCAACTAGTTTCCCTGGTTACCTAAGGGGAGGAGTCCTCAGAGAGAGGAGCAAGAGCAGCTGGAGAAATGTCTGAACCAGGATTTGGGCGGGGAGAGAAGCGAGGCTTTGAGGACAGCCGCTCCGCAAAGCCCTTGGTTTGGATACCTGGAGGGACAGGGACACAGGGAAGCACAGACCTCAGATGTCCAGCACCCTTGTCCCTCAGGGCGCTGTGTACCTGGGCGCAGGCAGCATGATGGCTCCCATACCTGTAGACATACACCCGCCATGGCTTGTTTCCAAATCAGAAACTTGCCGGCAGGGGCTGGTCTGGGGACCAACTCCGACTCTGTGAGGCTTGTTTCCTGAGACAGAAGGAGGCTTTGCAAGGACATTTCCTTGGAATCCCACACTGAGGCTACATTAAAGATGATTCAGAGAGAAACAGGGAAAGGGACATTATTAAATCTCAGAGAACCCGTTCTCTGGAAAAGCTGGAATGTCTAAGGGAGACGATGAACCTCACAGGTACTTACCTAAAGCTTCATCCTTCCCTGCCTCCCTTGCATTTTCTCTCTGTCTCTCCCAGCACAGTCTCAATTTCCTCTTACAGTAACTGCATAAGGAACCAGGGAGCCAGGTAGTCGCAGCTGGGGTTGCCGCCCATGTTTTCTGGAGGGAGAGGCTCCCTGCTGTTGGGATCATAAGAAGGGAGGTTCCAGGAGGCACTTTTTTGCTGGAGGAACACCCTTTAACACTGATGGAAACATTACTTCAGACTTTCACCCCACATCATGACCCTCCAACTGCCCACAGAACAGCCTGTGGTCCCCATGGCTCTGAGTCCAGGTGACAGGAGCCTTTGGTGGTCCCTACAGCAGCAGGCAAGGAGCCCACAGGCCCACAGGCCCCAAGGACCACAGGAACTGGGTTCCTGAGAAGCTCTACACCCCAATTCCACGCCATTTGGGAAAGATGCATCACCAGACCCATCTTGCTGCATGTGCCATGGGAGACAGCTGGATTCTGATGCCTGGGATGTATCTCAAGGCTTTAAGTCTAGCTCACAGGCAGGTAACAAATACACCCTTTGAAAAATGAAGAAAGTGGTGTTGAACTTGTGCACCTTTTCTTTCATAGACTTAGGAGGAAACTTGAACTTGCCTCAGGGGCCAAATCCTCTGGATTAGCAAAGTCAAAATAGCAGGGATTAACCTGCCTCTCTCTATATATAGCTCAGAGACCTCCCACACATCCAATCACAGAGGGCAACTAGGATTCATCACCCATGTTTATAAAAAGATCTGGAGAAAGAAATCATTACTCATAAATGCTGAACACTATTAGGGATTTGGATAACAATACCAGGATAAATATGAAATAATGATGCCAGGTATTTGCTGCATGTATCAGTGACAAGTGCTAGGCTGTCAGTCTGCTGGACAGCAAGACACCCACATTATCAATGTTCCTTTAGAGTTGTTTGAAGACCTAATGTGATGGAGTTAGAAAGCTGTTCAAGATTCCTTGTCATCCCAGGAGATGAAATTACACATGCTCAGATGGCTGCCATGATGTTGGCTTTAAGGGGACCTTCTAGACACTCACATAAGCTGTTCAGAACAGTGTTCAACTTGCACAGCCCTCACATTCACACTGGGATGCTCAGCCTTCTTTACACCTACAAATACTTTTCATCTGAATCAATGCACATGGACCGAGTTAAACAAAACACTGACCATCTTTAGTTTCAATGTAAACAAATGGACAATTCATGAAATTTCTGATTGTTGTCTTTACAGAACACAAGCTCCAGCATTTTACCAAGTTTTAGGGCCAGTTTTTATCAAAGACTGACACATAGGAAGATGTTACAATAGAATTTTTTAGGGACATTACTGTAGACTTTATTAAATACAAACATATCACCCCAAATTGAAGTGAGTTTACAACCTGTTAAATTATCAATGGCAAGTCACTGTCATATGTCCCATGGGTGTTGTTATTCATATATATACACACATATATAAAGAGCCAGGGGGCTGTCACATCCAAAACAACCGAATGGACGACCAAACAGGCTGAGTGGGGTGACAAGGCCGGCAGGGGGGTTAGTGAGGGACAACCAAACAACTGAGCAGCAGGCTGTGTGGGGAAACCAGGCTGGCGGGGGGGGAGGCAGTTAGGGGCAACCAGGTTGGTGGGGGGGGCAGTTGGGGGTGACCAGGCTGGCGGGGGGGGGCAGTTACAGGTGATCAGGTCAGCAGACAGAGGTGGTTAGGGGTGATCAGGCTGGCAGGAGGGCCAGTTAGGGGCAATCAGGCAGTTAGGCAGTCAGTCAGGTGAGCAGTTAGGAGCCAGTGGTCCTAGATTGTGAGAGGGATGTCAGACATCCTCCGAGGGGTCCCTGATTGGAGAGGGTGCAGGCAGGGCTGAGGGGACCCCGCCCCCCACACACATGAATTTCATGCACTGGGCCTCTAGTTTTATTGATAAAGAACCAAAAGATTGGAATGCCATGTCACTGGTCAGAGTTTCCCAGGGCTACCCAGTTCCCTGGGAGGCCTACATGAACCAAAGTTAGGGTCTCATTGGGAACAAATTTCTTCAAACAGTTTCAAAGTAAAAGCATGAGAAAAGAAAAGTGATAAAAAAAATGAGTTTATCTGCAAACCTCTATGGATGTGCATAGAAATAATTTCTAATCCTAACTCAAAAGCTTGTTTGGTTTTGCTTTATTTTTACCAAATGCATGTGCACAAAACCGAGAACCCAGCAGTACAATGCCACACACGGATGCAGAAGTATCTCCTTATAGGAAGGCAGGAAAGCAAATGTCACCACCCCTGAATCACATGCCTTCAGGAGACAGTGCCAAGGGTCATGGGCAGCTGGTGTGGACTTAGAATCAGGTCCACTCAACATGTGTGTGTCACAGGGAGCCAGCCAGCAGAAACAACACTGATGCCTAGTCTTCTAAATGGACCACTTGAAAAACGGATCTATCCCCTAAGAACTCATAGGCCTAATTAAGATTTTTTTGAACCTGATCAAAACATTAATTACTTTGCAGAAACTGAGCAAACGTATAGATGTCACATCCTATGATTGTTTCTTTCCATTGCTGTCCTGGGAAGATAGATAGCAATTAAAATAGCACATAATTAAGTAGATCACGCATTGTCTATCTCCCCGCCCCCTCCCCATGCCTCCCACCACCCCTACCCCCAGCTCTCCTGGGTATTCAATCTTCCTGGCCATTTTGTTGTTCCTTATAGTTGACCAGGTAAGATATTATGATACCAATTGCTAAGGTTTATGGGACACCTCTTGTCAGGAACGTTGTCTTTGCTCCTCCATTTAATCTGTTGATTAAATTACAAGGTAGATTTTAGTATTTGCATTGTATACTCAGAGAGGCTGAGAATTTGCCCTTAGTTCCACAGCTAAGAAATGGTGGACCTCAAGGCAGAGCCAGTCTGTCTGGCTCTAAGGCCACATGAGCCCTCTCCTGGGACCACCCCACTTTGTTGATGAAGGAAGCACATGAGGCGGCTCTGGTGTCCCAGGTGACGAATGGCCATGCTATCACATAGAGGACCAAAGGAAATGCTGAAAAGATCATGATTAGGCTGATTCAAATCCATGATTATCTGTGAGAATGATGCCTGAAGAGTTAAAATTAGACCAACAGACAGATGCTCACATTCTGAAAGAAAACTTGAACATAAGGAAAGTTTCTGTGAAGATTGTGCCAACTGCTTTGAGTGATGAACAGGAAAAGCAAAGTCTTGACATTTGTTCTGATCTTTCAGAGGGAGCTGGATAAAATAATGCTTTATGAAGAAAAGAGGAACCAGAAGTGAGACAAGGAGCAAGAGAACTTAGACTCAGAGCTGAGTCTGCAGTGGAGGTATTCACAACCCAATTTTGGCCCCCAAGCCTCTTTCTTAAATCATACTTTATTTAATCAGTACACATTTGTGGGACACACACTAGGTATACAGAATTATGTTGAACATAGAGACAGTTATAATTATGAAGAAGATGTTGTTCCTGTCCTCCAGCTCTTTATGACATTACAAAGGAAATAAGACAAGCATAAGAATCACAATAAAAATATCACAGTATGACCCAGTAAGTGACGAGTGTTTGAGAGAAGCATGAACCAGCAGTTGTATGATATACCTACATCACTTTCCAGAGAAAATATTCATGTGTTTCCACTATGTTTCTGGTATACTCAATTTATCTTCTAAAGTATAACGATATATCAATGTATTTGGAAGAAGGTCTGGTGTGAACTTCTGTGTTATAGAAAATGGAAAATTGTGATGAACATGTTCGCCATCGAGTTTACTTTAGAGTGCACTTTTCATTAAATTGATTTTGATCTGTTTTGTTGTGCTGACATGGTGGATCACACAGACATTAGACAAGAATTCAAATATACTCTTAGAAGGACAAACTGTTTCACCACTGAAAAGAGTCCAGAAGACCTGATGTAGGCTTTGAAGGAATTCCCGAAAATGAGTCCATCTATAGCTTCTTCAATTGATGCCCCTAAATAGAGTGATATCCATTTTGTCATTTGAAAATGTGGTATATTTGTTATGGAAATCTTATGACCTCATCACTTAAGATCATATATCATATACATTTACTCATCAAATAACTCCCTTCGAGTTCCCACAGTGCGCTTGAGATTTGGTGGAACTGGATTTGTGCATCCATCACATCTGAAGTGTATCGACTGCTTAATTCTCATCAACAATCAGCAAATTAGTGGATTCCATGTTGACACTTACATTTTAACTGAAAGGTTTATTTATTTTACCACCCACATTAAGGAAACATTATAGAGAGCTTTTAAAAGAAAAACAAATAGCTTCAGGGACAAGGGAGTAGAAAGAACCCCAATTTATCACTTGGTGAGATTCAACCCGCATTGCATCATGAACCAATAGCCCTAATGAGGACAGCTGTGAAATACTAAAAACATCCACCATTACACTTAATTGACTTCCATAGAAATCTTCTAATTTCTTGATTGTTTGTGGATGTTAGCCCATTTTGGATAACGACTGTAGAGTATGAGTGTGTTTGTGACAAACATGAGGGGCCATCTTAGGTATTAATGGTAAAATGAATAAATGTCTCTGTGTGCACCAAAGTGGGGAGAAAGAGCCATTGTGCTGCCTTAACATTTATTCCAGGTCAGATCAGAGCATCACTAAGAATGATGTTCTTGCGTGTGCGCAGCCTGTATGTATTTAGGGATTTTTATAAATGCAGAATGCACCGAGTATGTAGTCATATGAATGAAAAATTACCAGAGGTAGCCAAGAGGAAAGTAAAAATGAGGAAAGAGAAGAGCAACCATATAATTTACTGTGCTGGATACTTTCAAATAAACTAATGTGAACGCAATCGTCATGGTGATGAGAATCCACAAAGTCAAGCATCTGATTTATGGTTTGTGAAGGATCTCTCCTCATTACCCTCTGTTCAAATGACTACTTGAGGGGCAAATGACTTTGGAAGGGGAAAAAGAAAGCACTTAAATTTTAAAATCCCATCAAACCAATAACCTATCTGGCATTCTGGATAAATACTTTTTCTTCTGTTGAGCATTTCCATGAGTTATGATACTGATGACCAGTGATACCAAAAGGCCTTTGTTGTATTTGTCTTCAAGAATCTAGCCATGGTCATGTTAATACAATGAAAATGCTATCTTGCTTTGGAGTGTGTTACACTGGAGCTCAAACATGCAAAGAAGGGAGTGTATCAAACCTAAACCCTAAGGCTGCCTCTGGAGTTTGCTTTTCTTAATTTTTGAGTGTCTGAGGTTGCTTAAATATTTGAGTTTAGTGTTGTCATTTTTCTAAGATAAAATAAAGAAAATTTGACTTACCTTGAGATAAAAAAAATCATCTATAATAAATAGCTCTAAGGATCCTAACATGCTGCACTTCAGCAAAATGATTGGTAGCAGCTACTCAACAAGCTCATATTTTGGCTAAGGGGGTAATGGAGTCTTTTTATTTCTTTTGCTGAAAAATGCTGGTTCATGGTTGTCATGAGTTATTTAAACAAAACTGCCAACCAAATGCCCACAGTTCAGTGCCAGAAAGTTGTGAGGTATTTTAAATTAGCAATGACCTTGGTAAATCCAAATGGAGAAGAAACTTTTGGAAATGAAGTGTTCACTATATACAAAGCTGATATTTCTCCCCCAAATAATGTGTTGGTGGTACTTTGGGGAGTGAGTGGGAGGTGGGTTATGATTACACTGGAATTATTTTAAGCCATCCATTCAGGTGGCTGGGGAAGATGACAAATAGAGGGGGAAATGTATGAAAGGAGACTCAAAGAGAAAATTTGTGACAAAATGTTAGCTTAATTTAAGGAACCTTAAATTAGGTTCACTTACTCCATCTTGGAGGCTATGCAATCCAAATATAAATAATATATAGAGCTAGATAAAAACTAATATGTCCTCCTTCCAATAAAGGGATTTTTTGGTCTTAAATAAAATAACAATTAGTGTTACAAAAACTCCCTGCTAAATGCCACCATTGAGATCTTTCACATGCTTTTAGAAGGCAGAGGATCATAGATTAGCCCTGAAAACTCCCATAATCGTCGTCGTATTGGGAGGACGCTGACAAATTCTTATTGCACCATCTGTTCTGATTTCTATAAGCGCAATTCCACCCTTCTGTTTACAGAAAATATGCTTTTATAACAGGCAGAGGGATAAAAAAAAACACGTCCTTTCAGGCTCCTAGGAGATTGGTTGTTCGAAAAAGACAAATATCTCTAGCCACTACCATGAGGTAGGGAAGTCTCCTCTCAATAGACTTTGGAGAATGAAATTGTCAGTTTATTCTGCAAAGCACAGTTACTTTTCATTCATTGTTATTCTTAACTCCATGTACATAATCTCCTCATTGGAATAGGTGATAAATGTGTCTGTAGATGATGTATATTTCAGGATAACAGTATATAAGCCAGGGTTTCTATACTGTAATATGTAGAATTTTATCTTGTTTGCTCAAGAAACACATCTGTTGACAGCACCTACATATTTTTACCCACATTTGCCCATCCTGACTACAGCTGTCTTGCAGTTAGCATGAGAGCTTCCCGTGCAATATGCTGATACCTGCCACATCGAAGGCTCTGCAGAATGCATTTTCTCCGTGCTGGGAAGCTGGCAGCGACGTGCCAGCCACCTGCGAAGTCACTCCCCTTTCCATCGGTACAGATATTCAAGGAAGCTTAGAATAAGCTACATTGGGCTGCAGGGTAGTAATTCATGTGCAGATATAAGATTAAACAATATAAATAAAAAGCCAGAAACCGTGATTAGCATTCAGAAGCCGGATGAGCAAATTTCAGAGGAGATAAGCCAATGTGGGTAATTTAACAACTGTTTAAAATACATTACAAATATCTAGTTTCATCTCAAGGTAATTTGTTGGACATTTGATATTGGAGTCTCTTGGAGGAAATCGAAATAAATTACTATAAAATAGGATCAACAGAAATAAAGTGATATAAACACAGCAAGCCCAAGTGTACACATGCTTTTAAAAAACATGTTCATTGAGAAGACATGTTTTTATTTTAATGTCTGTTGGTATGGGAAGGGCTATACAAATGAATAGCCTTCCTCGTTTTTAAAGCATGTTAACTTTAACCTATATACACAATATGAAGAGACACTAATTATGTCTCTTTGTGAATTATTTCTATTAATAAAGAAATCTTTTCAAGTAAGCTAACTTTTTCACTAAAGCTTTCACAAGACCCAATCAGTCCATCAGGAAGATCTCTATAGTTCTGGATTATATTCATGACTTGGTTCTTCCCTGGTTATGAAAGGATGCAACTGAGCAACAGTATTGAACCAGGAGCTCTGAGCTGTATTACCCACGTGTAGCACATCTTCTACTCATTAGAAGAACAATTAATGTGTGTGTGTGTGTGTGTGTGTGTGTGTGTGTGTGTGTGTGTGTCTGTAGGATTCCAATAACGAAATAATCCTGGCAGAGGACATACTGAGCACATACCTAAAGGTTAATGCCTTAGAAGATTAAGTAATTGTACTTAGGGACTTGTACCTCCGTCCCACTATCAGGGAGTGAGAATATTACTCTGAAAGTTACATCTAACATCTTTTATCATGCATTTTTCATTAATACAATGTTTAATTTACACACTCAGGAATTAAGTAAAACACATCTGGTGACAAATTTTGAAATTTTAAAATTACCCCTGAAGAGAGAAGAGAGCTGATGTTTGAAGGCCTATAGAATGCCAGCATGAGAGACTTCTGCCCCTGGGATCAGTGTGGCTCAGGACTCCGTCAAGCAGCGGCCCGGCTGACAGGGGAGGAAACTGACCCTCGGAGGGGCTGGGTGACTTTGGCCAAGTCATAGTAACTAATTCTTTCCAATACTCCACATTGCTACCGAAAGTCGGAAAATGCTATGAGGGCAAGTAAGAGCAGGAAACAAAGTGGTGTTTCTCATGAATGATCTTCCCATAGAAGGTCAACCTGTGATGATCTTCACAGCTGAAAATTAGGAACTTTAAATCTTAATCTCAATTTGCCAAGGAATTGCAGTGGGGTGTTTAGACAACTAGCTACCATTATGAAATCCCAGTGCCTTTTAGGGGCACTGTTTTCCATTTCTTTTGCCATTAAAGAAAATCTTGGTGTTTGTAAGGAGCATAGTATCTGGAAGCAAAAAATCTCCCCTTTTTAGAAAGGAAGTGGGGGGTCAGGTGTTGTGAATATGCAAATCTTCAAGAGGAAGGCAATGTCCTAGCTAGTTAAGCATATTTTTATTGGTTAGGGGAGAGTTTTAAGTGTTTTTTATGTACTGTGTACACTTTATTGCTTTTTTTCTTTACAATAAGACAAAAATCAATGAATGCTGTTTGAGTTTTATGAACTCTCATAAAGGCAAGAGTGTATGTGTGCGCAAATATTTATACATTCCGTTTGCATGCATTAAGTTTGTGGCATCTCTCCATAACAGTAAAGAATAACACACATCCTCATTGTTCCAACCTCTGAGGACTTCTGATTTTCACAGACATCATTTCATTCATTTCCACATGTTCTGGAAACAAGGAGTGAAGAGGATACATTTTCCTGTTGTGCCATAGCTTAAGAATTAACACATCTTTAAAAGCTTATTGTGTGTCTGTCTGTGTGACTGTCCCTGTGTGAAATTAGTTACTGATGTGAATATAGTAAATGAGGTTAAGTGATACATCAGTAAGAACACTAGAAAGTAGAAGTTGGGCTTATGTTCTGTATAATTAAACCAAAGTGTATTTCTGAGTGCATGGGGGGTTGACCATGGAAAGATATTAAAAGGAAATACAATGTGATAAAATTATACATTCAGAAGGTTCAAATCTCTGTGTGATTTAATTTTTGAAAGTTTTTATATTTAATCTATATTCTTCTACTCTGGAACACTTTTACATTATTTTATAGTAATTTATTACATTGTTTAAGAAAAGAGCAAATGAGCTTTTCTTCTGTCATCATTAGTGACGATTTTTTATCTTGAAACACAGTGCAAGGTTCAGCTCAGTGTCCATTCTTTCTGTACTGCAGGTGATGTAAACAAGAACAGAACAACACGTTTTCACACAGCTCCCCACCTCCGCCATCGGTGGCCCAGGTTCAGCAGAGCCAGGCCCCGCCTGCCTGCCTGTGAGGCGCATTCAGAATGGACTGCACTCATGCCCCCACAGCTGGGAAATCCCTCTGGTCCTCGGTAGCTCCTTGATGGGGAGCAATGAGTGCACCTCCCCACATGGCAAGAAGGGCTACAAGCCCACGTCAGAGCAGAGCACTAACAAATGAGCCCATGACGCCGTATCCTGTACCTTCCTGTCACCTCCCCTCGCTCTTTCTGGGACGAGCACTTTATTCTGAAGCCATCAGTCAATGATTTTGACCTTTGGGTGGATGCTAGACCATTTTCATCCTGAGATAGATGTGCGTTTTCTTCCAAAGAAGTGATCAGTGTTTTGTGACTGAGAAACAAATAAAAACAGTTTACTTTAAGAAAATCACACATTGTGTACCGCTAGGAGGTGGGCTTGGGGAGACCTCCTCCTTGACATGCCTGGCTCCTGCCTCAGCCGATGAGCACCCCTCACGGGGACAGCACTGGGTGATAGATGGAACCACCTGTGCACACATTTTAACTTCTCAAATGTTTACTTCTAAAATGTAAGGTCTGCATACATTCAACTCTCAGGGACCTTTCCCGTTGAAATTTAAATTACGACTAGAAGATGGGATTGTTTACATTGGACTATAGAATATTGATGACAGAATAATAATATAAGACACCTCTGCTCTTAAATTGTCAAAAATTACCCATCTTCTGTATATTTAGTAAATTCATGTGAGACTTTTTACCATAGGAAAAAAATGAATGCTAAATGGCATGGTGGTTCCTGTCATCATGGAGAGGTCAGAGGTCAAAGTTGAGCCTCTCTGGAGAGTGGGCATGATTCAGGTAGGTTTTAAGTGGGTTTGATAACGGCTTATAGAAAGGCTGAAGGAGATGCTGCCATCTCAATGCTAAGTGGCTTCACATTGGAAAATGCCCAAGGGCCGTGTCTAGCACGGTCACTTACTAATGAGTGATGGGAGATCGATGGGGACAGAGTGCAGAGGCTTTGTCAACGGGCACTCAGCCAGCGTGTGACCAGCCTTCAGCAGTATCACCAGAGAACAGATGTGAGGCGCAGGCTGGCCCTCTCAGTGCTGCCTCCAATTGCCCATATGCCCGGCAATGCTGGGGGCCTGGTCACCGTGGAGGCTCACTGTCAGCAGAGGCCACCTTCCTGAGTTTGAAGGGACAGAGCAGCGTGAACAAGTTTTACTTTGCCTTCATTTCAACACTCTGCTCTGAGATCAGTGCAAAATAAACCGTGTTCCTGAGCACCTGTGTGCGAGGCACCATGAAATTCAGGAATACAAAGGGACCAGGGGGTACTCCTGCGGGAGAGGCTCACAGCTCTTCCTGAACATGGTGAGGGGACACGAGGGGGCAGCCGGTCTTCCCTTGCCCACTGAGTGGTGAAACAGAAAAGGAAAGCTTGATCTCCTGGCACTGGGAAGCAGCAAGGAAGCTTGCCACCTGCTGGAACCTTGAACAGAAAGGGAAATCACCCAGGAGAAATGAAACTTTCAAGTGGGGTTTGGCTTTGCATGAGCATAGAGGGAACTCTGAAGGAAGAAGTGACCATAAATGTGTGGCCAGGACCATAGAAACCCTTAGGGGCCGGGCATGAGCAGAAAAACAAAACAAAATCTGAAAGTAAACAGGACAGTCACAAAACAAATTAATCCCTTGGAAGGTGAAGTCACAATGAAACATTTTAAATCACATGAGGAAGGAAGCAGGATGAAGGAGAGTCAACAGATTTGATTATGAGAGTTAGGAAATCTCAAGAATCAGAAATCATGCAGCCCCGTGAGCAAATATGAAATGCATTGAAGTTTAAGTTGGTTATAGATTAAAAAATAGAAACCATAATAAAATAATTAGGATAATATAAGAACCTAGGAATAAGTTGAATTCTCCCTCCCCAACTAGCACTTAGTGACTGGCTTCCCGAGACTGGTATAGGCAGGGGAAGTAACCCAACAGTGGGGTAAATCTGGCTGGCACCTCTATGGACACATGGTCAAGGTTAAGGTCATTGATAACAAGCAAGGCTGCCATGAAGGCCCCTTGATCTGATGGGATGTAAGTGGCACTTCCCTTCTCCAAAGGAGAAAATCATCATGAGAAAAACATTAGAAAAGCCCAATTGAGGGACATCCTTCAAAATATCTGACCAGTCCTCCTCAAAATTGTCAGGGTCATCAACAACAAGGGAGATGTGAGGGACTGACATAACCAGGAGGAGCCTAAGGAGCCACGATGCTTCAGTGCAATGTGGTCTCCTGGGTGGTCTCCTGGAACAAAAAAGGATTGTTAGGAAACACTAATGAAATCCAAATAAGATGTGGAGTTCAGTTACTGTGGAGTTTGTACGTTTGGTAATGGTTTCTAGTTGTGACAAATGTACCAAGCTTAATGGAAGATATGACAACAAGGAAAACAGGACTTTGCACTAACCTTTTAACTTTCTGTCAATCTGAATCTTAAAAACATGATTCTTAAAAACGTGATTTTAAAGAATAGGCAGCTCTGGTAGCCATCAAAGTCCTTCTGTAAAGATTATTGGTAAAATAAACACAATTGCTAAGAGAACATTTCTTAACACCATAGCTGCCAGGACAATTAAATGATACATTGAAACACTGAGGGAAAATAAAAATGCAAAAATCTATATGTTTCCAAATAATCTTGTGAAGGTGAACAAAAACTAAGGTCATTTGCATACAAACAACCACCAACATGTTGTCATTTATAGACACTCATTAGAGCTGCTGTGAAATGGTAAATTGACCTCAGAAGGAAGGAGTGGCGTGCAGGAAGTAATGAGTAAAGAAGTGAGGATATCTAAATGAGCAGTTAATGTAAATAACAATGATGGACTTGGAAAGTGGTGTTTAAAAAGAATATGTAACAAAATTAGTAGATAGCAATACTTAGAAAAAAGAAAAAGGGGAGATCAGTGAAAAAGCTTTTTTCAACCCTTGGATTGCTTAGTAGAAAGACATACATTTTTATTAATTATTAAGTAAAAAATGCTTGTAAAAATATAAGCCAATCACTAAAGAATTTGAAATGTAGCATTTAACTTGTGAATTAGTATTACAAGGTTGTTAGACTATAGCCTCTCAATCAGTCTTTACGATCCATGCAACATTAAACCAAGTTACTTAATCACCTTGTAGTGTTTCAGTGAAGGCTACACAAATTATGAAGTTCTTAGAACACAATAGATTATTATCAAACATTAACTGTTGTTATCACAACACCCAAACATGTATGGGGAAAAGAAGATAGAAGATGAGCTAAATCTAAGAGAACACAGGAAAAGAAGGAAAAGGAAGCCAAAAAATAGTGTGATGGAAGTTTTTCCAAATACGTATCAGTTTAACAATAAATGTAAATGGATTATATTCCTACATTAAAAGATTCAGATTTTCAGATTGGATAATAAACAAAATTTAGCTATAAGAGCTTTACAGAAAGCAACACCATTTAATATGACCAAAAAAGTTTGACAGTAAAGAATGGAAAAAGAACCAAATGCAAGTTGGTGTAGCACCATCAATTTTAGGCAAAGCTGATGTTAGGGCAAAATTATTATTAGAAATAAAGTACTCTAGAACAATTGTATCTCCAAGAAACAGGATGTGCATATACTAGTGTGTATAAATATATAGAAAGATATTTATTTTTTAAATTGACTCCCAAGATTAGGGAGGCTAGCAAGTCCAAAATCTTCAGAGCTCGAGTCCCAGTGAAGTCTAAGGGTTGACAACCTGCTGTAGATCCAGGAGATCTGATGTCCCAGTTCAAAGGCAGTCAGGCTGGAGAATTCTCTCTTACTCAGAGTAGGGCCAGCTCTTAGTTCTATTCAGGTCTTCAACTGATTAGATAAGACTCACCATATTATGAAGGGCAATCTACTTTACTTAGTGGACTTATTTTATTACCCTCATTCAAAAATATCTTCAAAGAAACTCCCAGTGTACTAGTAATGTTTGACCAAATTTTGGGGTACCCATGGTCCAGTCAAGTTGAGACATAAAATTAACCATCACAATAATAGTAGAAGCAACAAACCAGGAAGATGAATAGAGTCCTAAATGTATGTTCTCCTAAAGAAAGAACCATAAAATTTATAAAGAAAAAATTGAGAGTACTGCAGGAGACATGAAGTGAAAAAACCCACAAATACTGTGGGAAATTGTAGCACACCTTTTAAAGAAGCTTATATATAAAACATTGGTTAGAGTTTTGTAGATTTGTACATCATTTTGAATAAGTGATCAAATTGATCTAATATATAGAGAGCCCTACACTCAACATATAGAGACTGCAAATCCTTTACATGTGTACCTAAAACAATGTTTTAACTGAGCACATATTCTGCTAAAAAAGAATTTTCCACTTAAGTTTTATACAGAGATATTATTTGACCCTAAAGCAATATAATTAGAAATAACTTATATGTAGAGGACCAAACCCCTCCCAATTCCCTGCATTTTGGGAAGCTTATAAAGCCACATCCTAAGCCAAAATGAAAACAATGAATTCACTGTTTTGTTTGTAAATCTGTGGAACACAACCAGACCCCATAATTTCATGGTATTATAACAGCATCATAATGGATGTTTATGTTCAGCTTATGGAATATTAGAGTGTAGCCTACAATTTTACCAATGTACACACATGTTGTAAACTGTCAAAACTAGGATTTTGACAACTTGTCCATATATGTAGGTAATACATATTTACTGTCTATTGTCCTGACATATTTGAGAATATTATTGAATGATGTCTAATATTAAATTTCATTTTTAAACAAGCTGGTTAAAGCCAGTATTAATAATTCAATATACAACACAGAGAATTTTCATGATAAACAGACTGAGGGACTACCATGGACTGAAGCAAACTAGGGACACAAGACAAGTAAATAAAACACAGGATGTTGGATTGGAACTTGGACCAGAAAAAGGACATTAGTGAGAAAACTGGCAAAATTTGAATTGAGTATTTACATTAGTTAAGAACATTGCATTAGTGTTCATTATCTGTTTTAATTACTGTGCTGGGGTTTGTAAGCTGTTCATAGTAGAGGGACTTAGGTAAAAGGTATATGGGAACTAGACGTGTTGTTTTTTGCAACTTTTCTGTAAGTCTAAGTCTAAAACTATATCAAACTAAAATGTTTTTAAGTTAACTTTACAATTCAAACTTCTGTCTCCCCAAGTCCTCTTAAATAAAAATTTTTTTTTCTCTAACATTGGGTAAATTTTACCAAACTCAAAAAGAGGAGAGAGAGAGAGCTGCTTACTATAATATTTCTACCTTTATGGCTACAAAGTCACAAGGACATAGTCATTGAATTCAGCAAAGGAGAATCAATCAATTCTGAAAACAGTGTGACCTTCGGAAAAGAGGAGTTATTTTGCCAGATCTCTGACTTTTTGTTTTATTTACTCTTTATCTACCATCGACCAACCATCTCCAAATTAATATGGATAGCTCACCATTAAAAATCATAAACAGAGTACAAGTGTATAAAACAGATCAAAGAAAAGGTGTTCTCATCAAAGATAGGGTGGGGGCTTAAGCGTCTTCCATGTAGCATTCCCACATGCCATTGCCCATCCATACTCTAGACCCCTGAGATTGGTTCCAGAACATTCCAGAACAGCTTGAAAGGAACCATCACAGAACACGGGACATTTGGTTGACGCCTTACAAATTATGAGTACAGTTGAACCCAAATAATGACATTAAATCTACTACTTAACCAGGGCACTGCTTCTCATATAGGGATGAAATTGTTCTGCTTGTCTCTTGAAAGGACCAGTTCCAAAAGGACCTTCCTGTGTGAAAGGTGCAGAGGTCAATCCTCTGAACATCCTCATTGCCACCTCTGTGTCCTCCAGGCATTAAATACTAACAATGCATGTGTGCGACCCATGTGCACTTCAGTTACATAAGTTAAATCTAGGAACATATTTTGTGGGATTTTTTTCATTCTTCAGAAGGAAGAGAGTTGTGCAGCTGGGATTAAATGCTGAGGACCAGGCAGGCACTATGGAAATCACTGCCCGCTCTTCTAGCCTCCAAATTATTCTCCTGCAGAGGGTGCCACTGGCAGCACCCTCCCGTGATAGAGCCATCAAGTCTGAGATTTATTATGAGTTTTCTTTTCAGGTATTTAATGGGAAGTGTCCCATAGGTGTGTTCGCATTACAGAGATGGATGAAGATTAATTGTGTGCCCAGGTGCTGAAATGCATTGACGTATTTTGTAAGATTTAAGTTGTGCTAATGCTTTACCAGAATTCTCAAGGACTAAAAGAAAAAGCAAAGCAACCATCATTTCCCTCTAGGAAACAGCAACTCTACCTTCACCTTGAAGCCTAAGATTTTATTTCTGTACTAGAGGCCTGGTGCACGAAATTCATGCATGGGGGGGTGGGGGGGAGGTCCCTCAGCCCAGCCTGCACCCTCTCCAATCCAGGACCCCTTGGGGGATGTCCGACTGCCAGTTTAGGCCCGATCCCCAGGATCGGGCCTAGACCGGCAGTTTGACATCCCTCTCACAATCCTGGACCACTGGCTCTAATCGCTCACCTGCCTGCCTGCTTTGGTCATCTCTAACTGCCCCACCCCACCGCCCTGATTTGCTCCTCACTACTTCTTGCGTGCCGGCCTGATTGCCCCTAAACTGCCCCCCACTGCCGGGCCAGGTCACACCCAACTGCCTCCTCCCTGCTGGCCTGGTCGCTCCTTAACTGCCCCACCACCACCAGCCTGG